>NW_008341028.1:9830590-9833030 GCF_000622305.1 Nannospalax galili
AGATTTGAGGAACTGGCAGCCATCCTAATGACTCTTAAGTGGCCGCTGCGTCACCAGGTTTTTATATTAGAAAGATGTTTAGATAGAAGGTCCTTTGTCTACACCTGTGCAGGCAGTCGGAGGTCGTTAGGGGGCGGAGAGGCCTTCAGCTGACGTCAGGGAGTAGCCCTGACCAGAAAACTTCAGTTGCCTTTCTGTCTTTAACGTCCTCACACAAAGACTTTAGACCGGAAATAAAAGGAGGAAATTAGAAGAGATTTGCCAGGCCCCACGGGTGGGGTGGCTTGGGGGCACAGCTGCCTTTTAAGGAGGAAAAGAGAAAGACTGCCAGGCCCCCACGGGTGGGGAGGCTTGTAGGCACAGCTGCCTTTTTAGTCTCCTGATGGGAGACTAAGGAAAAAAAAGAGAGATTTCTGTTGCTCTCCTGGTGGGAGAGATACTCACGAATTCTCCGTTTCCGGGGGCACCAGCTGCTAGCTGGTGCAGAGTTCAGAGGCTCTCACATTGGGCGCCAGATATGGGCTCGCAGGGATCTCGGAGCGCCAGCTGCTGGGCGTGGCGCCGGTCTCCCGCACGCCGCTGGGGTGCGGTGGATCGTGCACCGTGTCTGCTGTTTGGGTCCCTGGCTCTCCGCCGCTGGGGCAGGTCCCTGTTTCTCCACGTTGCTGAAGCTCTCTGCAGCTACCGGGGCTGGTGGCTCTAGAGGACCGCTGTCAGCTGCCTGGGCAGGTTCCGTTCCAAACTACTGGGCACTCCCTTGAGGTACGAGATCCGCCGGCCGCTGGATCACGTGGGGAGATGCAGGAACGGCAAAAGCAGAATCTCTCTGAGTCATTGTTTACGAAGAGACAGCCCCCTCCAGGGAGATGCAGGATTCAATGATACAGTTTCAGACACAGCTTCTGATGCAACTCCGATTTATTAAGGGGAAACCAGGATATTTATACTGTGGGGGCAGTGGCAAAAGCCTTAGTTGATAGGTGCTTTTAGGATGCCCCATTTACATGTGGTGGTGGGCTTCTGCCAGGCTGCCAGACATTGCCTGATTATCACACAGGAAAACCTGGCAGTTCCTATGCCAGAGGCCATGTATCTGTGGCGGCTACTTCAAAGATGAGTCAGGAAGAGAGCAGGGGGGGCGCCCTGCTGAGAAGAGGAGTCCTTCCATTTGAGCCGAGCCGGCCTGCGGCTATCTGGACATGGAAAGACTACAACCCAAAACAGCAGGAGTCTCCAACACAAGGGAAGTGCCAAGCTGCCTTATACAACCCATCCTCTCAGGAACCAATCCAGTCCCACAGGGCCTGCATGAATTCTTTATTAGTGTGATGCCTCATGACCTGATTACTCTCTATTAGGCCCTGTCTAAGTCTCTAGAAGGTTCTACAACTTCACTATTATCATACTGAAATCTAAACTTCCTGACATGAACCTCTGGAGAACAAACTATATCTAAACTGTAATAATCTCTCTTCCTGGGTTCTGTCCCATCCAAATGCCACTAAATACGCTGTGTGGCCTGGATAGGTACATGAAGCTCTCCCATTTTCTGGTTGTGATATGCTGGGGTGGGGTGGGGCTAATGAAGATACCTATGTCAGAGTGCTATTGTAGGGTGAAATGAGATAGTTTGCATAAATCACTCCAGTTCTTGTTCAAAAGAATAGTCTGGCTGCACACTGTGGCATGATGCTGTAGTACCTACTATTTGGAAGGATGAGCTAGAAAAAAAAAATCACTTGAGTGCTTGAGATTGAGACCAGCTCTGGCAATATATTATCAAAAGAGAAAAAGTTGGAACTCTGAAACTGTTAGAAGAAAACATTGGCAATAACCTACAAAATGTAGGTGTAGGAAAGGATTTTCTAAACCAGACATCTATTGCTCGGGAAACAGGTCAAGAATCAACAAATGGGACCTCATTAAACTAAAAAGCTTCTGTACATCAAAAGAAGCAACCAAGGAAGTGAAGAGAAAACCCACAGAGTGGGAGAAAATCTTCACCAGCACATCTAACAGAGGTTTAACATCCAGAATATATAACAAACTCAAAAAATAATCAAGAAAGGAAGTAACCCAATTAAAAGATGGGCTAAGGTGCTGAACAGAGAGTTCTCAAAAGTAGAAATAAAGATGGCTAAGAAACATCTTAAAAAGTGTTCAACATCATCATTAGTAATGAGGGAAATGCAAATTAAAGCCACTTTAAGATTTTATCTTACCCCAGTCAGATTGGCTAATATCAAGAGAACAAATGATACCAAAAGTTGGAGAGGTTGTGGGGAAAGGAGAACGCTCATCCACTGCTGGTGGGATTGCAAACTTGTTCAACCCCTATGAAAGCAGTGTGGAAAACTCTTAAAAAACTACAAATGAACCTACCATTTGACCCAGTTATACCACTCCTTGGCATATACCCAAAGAACTCGTCCTATTGCAG
>NW_008341028.1:9833469-9863640 GCF_000622305.1 Nannospalax galili
GAGAGGTAGGACCGTAGGAGAAGGGTATTATTAAGGGAGAAAGGGGAAAATGGGGGCACCTTAATTGGGGAAACCATGATGGAGGGATGAGACAATGCAAGAGATTAATAATGCCTAGCTAGTTTTAAAAAAATGAGGGAACCATATTAGTCCAACAACCTACTGACAAATTATACATATAACTAGCTCAAGGAACATAATATATATTTAGTCAAGGTTTACCTGAGAACATTTGGTTTTTGCCCAAGCTTTATCTACATAATACATGGTAATTAAAAGTACCAGACTGGTGGAACTAACCTTCTTGGATTATTAACAGCCATACTTTGAGGCCTGTACTGATTTGGTCAGAGGAGCTTAAAGGACAGTTTTTGCTCCTTGCCCTCCAAGGTTGACTAAGTTCCAGGGGACTATGGAGCATCTCTCAAAATGTCCTGTATCTGTGGTGAGTCACCTGTCCTCTTGATCAAGGAGGCCATGGAGACAGCACCAGATGGAGTTGAACCATTGTCCAGTCTATAAAAAGGAGGGTCAACACAAAGAAAACATTTCCTCCATGCTTCCAAGTGAAGCCATCCACAGTCAATGGCAAACATTCAGAGGTCTGAGGACAGCTTTCTGGAGTCTGTTATTGCCTTTCATCTTGTCTGGAAGCAAAGTCCCTCTTTTTTCTGCTGCTTCTCTGTGAACTCCAGGCTAGCTGGCCCACAAACCTCCAGGTGTTTCCTGTCTCCACCACCCATCTCTCAGTAGGAGAGCTGGGTTTGCAAATGCATTGGTGGCTGGATTTTTCTGCAGATTCGGGATATCCACACTCAGATCCTCAGTCTGCATGGCAATTGCTTTTACCCCCTGAGCCACATATACATACACACAATAAATAGGTTAAAAAAAAAATAACATACTTTGTCCATGTGCAGGCACGGGCACACCACACCATGCATGCAGAAGTCAGAGGACAACTTTTAGGAGTGGGTTCTCATCTTTCTCCTTGTTGAGGCAGAGTCCCTCTTGTTTCTGTGCTGCGCAGTGTACTCCAGCCTAGCTGGCACACAAGCTTCTAGCCAGTGCTCCTGCCTCCCATCCCACTGGAGGAGTGCAGGATGACAGATGCATGCTGCTACATCTGGCTTTTTACTCGGTTCTAGGGATTGAACTCAGGTTGTCAGGCTTGCTTGATGAGGGCTTTTACTCACTGAGCCATCTACCTGGTTCCAAAGAGATCTGAATAACAAAAGGATATTCAGACTGGGGAACAATCTTATTTAGTAGAGCACTAGCCTAGCATGTAAAAAGTCAGCACCACATAAGGGGCACATGGTAGCTCAGGCCTGAACTCCTAACACTTTCGAAGGTGCAGACACAAGAATTGAGTTCAGTGTCATCCTTAGTGATACAGTGAGTCCTCTGACATCCCAAATGGCTGCACGAGACCATGCAATGCCATTAAAGGCTCTTCCTCTGAATCTCCAGGAGAGCTGCCCTGGAAGCTTCCAAACAGATAGACTCCTATCTGAGCCTGCCATCTTGCCATATGGGCGCTGGGATAACTAACGTGATAACCACCCCCCTTCAGAGTTTACATGTGTGCTTTACACTCAAACTCAGGTCCTCACTCTTGTTGGGCAAGTGTTTTACCCATCAGGCCATCTGGCCCGCCCTCTTATTTCCCCAATTTTGAGTCCCCAGGAAGTCTGGAACATGCCATATTTTGTAGCCTAATCCAACTCGTAAGGGTCCTGTCAGACCCTCTTGAGTGTTGGGATCACAGGCCCACACCATCACAAGCTGTCTTTGGTCTTCATTCTTGTATCCCCACCTCTTGATCCAACTGCTTTCCTCTGCCTGGCATGGGGCAACTCTTCCTATGTGTGGAATCTAGAACTGTATGACCATGTTCCTTCCAAGTTTCCTTGGGTCCCTTCCTGTGGCTATAAGGCCTTTCCCATCATACCTATGACATCTACATCCCTAGCACACTGCAGGTGTCTAGGAAAGGGTCTGTGTGGCATAGGCAGAAGACAATCGAGTGTCCAACTCACCTCAAGAAACAGAAGAAGTAGCTTGGGTGACAAGTACTCTTCCTCCTGTGAGGGCAGCAAAGGACTTGACCCTGAGGGTCAGAGGTCCTCGGACCTGATGACCTTGGTCCCTACTAGCTGGCCTCACCAATCAGCCTCCTAGGAGCAAAGGTGTGAGACTGTCATTAAGAAAGGAAATTAAAGGCCTGTGAGATGGCTCAGCGGAAGAAGGATCTTGCTGCCAAGCTTGACCACAAGAGTTGCATCCTCAGCACACACATTGTGGAAGGAGAGAGCTGAGTGCTGTAAAGTGTCCTTTGTTCTGCTAACATGACAGCAATGCTCTCCTGTGTGCTTACACACACACACACACACACACACACACACACACACACACATCCCCACTCACACGCATGCACATTCTAAATTTAATAAAATATTTTAACAATGGAAAGGATATTCAGACAACGGAACAACCTCTGCTGGTACAGGAACAGCCTCATGTGCACAGAGTCATGGGTCAGGGGGAAGTCCAAGGGTAGAAGTAGTGTGTGGTTGTGTGGGCCTGTGATACCAACACTCAGAAGACTCAGGCATGAGATTTCCTACTGGAGTTTGCCCTGGGAAACATAAGATATTCTAGGATAGCTTTCACCTTCAAAAATAAAAGAGGGATTGGACTGGAGAGATGGCTCAGTGGTTAAGAGCAGTGGCTGCTCTTGCAGAGGACCCGGGTTTGATCCCCAGGACCCACATGGGGCTAACAACTGTAACTCCAGTTCTAGAGGATGTGTTTGATGCCCTTCTCCGACCTCTGTCAGCATTGCATGACATGGGTGCACGTACACGCTTGAGGCAATATACTCATACACATAATAAAATTAAAAATAATAAAAGGTTAAAAAAAAACAGAAGAGGGAGAACAGGGGAGATGACTTAATGGGTAAAAGACATTCCCAAGAAGTATGAGTCTCTGTGTCTGAATCCCAAGAATGGAAAATTGCTCTTAGCTCCTATGATGAGATAGCAGACAGCAAGGAGAGACAATCTGGAAGTTCATGAGGTAGGTAACCAGGTGAATACAGTGGAGCACACAGACACTGGATCAAAACGGTGGAAGACTAGGACCGCATCTTGTGATGTCTTGTGGCCTCCAAACACTTTCCATGAGACAGACACAGACACAGACACAGACACACACAGACACACACACACACACACACACACACACACACACTCTGGGGGGCAGGGGGGAGAGAGAGAGAGAGAGAGAGAGAGAGAGAGAGAGAGAGAGAGAGATTGAGATTTAAAAAGGACAAGAATAAGAGATTCTGAGCCTTCAATGGTATTTTATGGTCTCATGCAGATATGTAAGATGGCCAAGGACTTACGATGTCACCAA
The DNA here is from genome assembly GCF_000622305.1 of Nannospalax galili. Taxonomy (NCBI): domain Eukaryota; kingdom Metazoa; phylum Chordata; class Mammalia; order Rodentia; family Spalacidae; genus Nannospalax; species Nannospalax galili. Next base: position 9,836,893 of record NW_008341028.1, read on the forward strand.
ATGTCAATGAACTGCTGATCCAGCCACTTCCACCTCTGGGAGTGCTAGGATAATAGGCCTGAGCTACCATGAGCACATTATTTGATGCTGGGGACGGGACCCATGGCTTCTTGAATGCTAAGCTAGCATTCTGCAAGCTGAGTTCATTCCCCAGACCTAATATCCTTTCTTTATTTTAGAAAGGTTTTGTATTGCATTGGTCATGTGCAGAGCTTTTCACACTGCACATACCATGGCACCTGAGTAGTCTGAGGACAATTTGTGAGTGTGCATTCTCTCTTTCTACCATGTGGATCCTGGGGATCTGGATGGTTCATTTGGGTGGTTAGACTGGGGTCAAAAGCCTTCATTTACTGAGCCATCTATCCCCACCCCTGACATCCTTTCTTAATAACAGTACTGTATCTTTGCTCTAGGTGTCTCATTGGAGTGCCTGGCCCTTAAATACCAAGGTCATCAGGTCCCAAGACCTCTGACCCTCGGGGTCATGTCCATTTCCCCAACCCCACCTCCCAGCGATCCCCTGCAGGAGGATATTCTCCAAGCCTCCCAAGTTATTTCCCCTATTTCTTTTTTTAAAAATTTTATTTTTTTTTAATTTTATGTGTATGCATATATTGCCTGCATGTAGGTAAGTGAACCCGTGTTGTGCAATGCCCATGGAGATCAGAAGAGACTGTCGGATCCCCTGGGACTGGAGTTATGGACCCGCTGAGCCATCTCTCCAGCCCTCACCTCAAAGTTTTAAAAAAATAAGACACTATCTGGAATAGACACAATACAATTCACTGATTTGACAGGCGATTCAAATTAAAAAGACGGTCATGACATGGTCAGTTTGAACCCTAGCAGCCAAGACTCTAGGATCAGAGCTTGCCTAAGGAAGTCATAATATGGCATGCCCAGTTCCTGAGAGCCTGCCATTTGGCAGTTTATTTGATGTCAGTTGGAACTTACAGGTTAGGTGACATCTAGCTAGATCTTTGTAAATGAAGGGCGGTGGCAGAGGTTAAGTAAAACTTTTTCCGTATTCACCAATGTACATATGTATGTGTGTGCATGCATTTATATAATAAAAATTTCTTAAACTTGACCACAAATGACACCATTTGAGGACCCACTATTGTAAATGGCAGTTAAATAGTTCCACAAATAAAATCTACTATGGGTAAGATTTTGTGTCCTGTTTATCGAACAGGGTTTGCTGTGTAGTACAGGCAGGCCTCATAGCTGAGGTGATCCTCTGGCCTCTGCTTTGCAATGTGGGGTTACGGGGCTGCCGCTACACCCAGCCTCTTTTGGTTATTGTTTTCCCTCAGACAGGGTTGTCCTTTAGCCCAGTTAGCCTTGAACTTGATATGTACCTGAAGTTGGCCTTTAACTCCTGATCATCTGGCTCACAGAAATCTGGGCATACAGGTGTGTGCCACTATGACTGGCAAAGTTTTTCATTTTTAATAAGCTTTGCCAGAAGTCAGACCCTGACAGCTTTGTGATGCTTTATGAAAATAGTTTAAAAGAAAATTTTGAACTTCTAATGATGTCTTTTGCCTCTTGTAGTGACACAGACCTCACGGCTGAAACAATTGAGTCGGAACAGTCCACTCATACTGGCAGTTAACCATGGAAATGGCTGTTTATGTTACTTGACCCAAGGAATAGCTAGAACCAGTTTCAGTTTGAGGGTCCCTTATTTCACCTTGGGGAAATGAAGGAGGCAAGCCAAGTGTGGCAGTGCACTCCTGTAATCCCAGCACTCCAGCTGCTGAGACAGGGGATCACTGTGACTTAAGAGGCCAGCCTGGGCTACAGAGTGATACCTGTGTCAAATAAATCAAAAGAAAGAAAAAGAAAAAGTTTTAAAAACAAAAAACAAAAATGGAGGAGTAATAGGGATGTAGGAGAGTGCTACAGTGTTTGCCTGGGTTAGGCAAGGTTCTGGGTTTGAGCTCTAGTGCCTCCAAATAAAAAGAAGAGACAAGAACAGAAGTAGGTATGCTCACCTGCCAAGTCTGGCTGCGTCTGAACTGTCACTGTGTAGGTAAACATCTACCAAGTGAGGGTCCCGATGGCATCATAAGTGTTGCTTGGTAGCCAGTAAACAAAATTTTTACTAGTCAGTCTACATGCCAACATGATGCTCAAGATGGAGTGTTTAATTTATCTATTACTTCTTCCTATGTAACAAATTACCCCTAAACAAATACTTAATTACCCAGAATGTCTAAAAGTCAGGAATCAGTGTGCCTAGGTGGTTATTCTCCGCCCCCCACCATCAAAACAGATGTGAGTGGGAGGAGACAAGATAGCTGCCAATGTCTTTTGAACCAGTCTTGAAGTCATGTAATTATTTTCTTTTACAAAGCTCACACAGATTACCCTCAGTAGAGTGTGATGGAGAATTAGACAAGTATGATTGTGGAAGCGGAGATCAGTAGGCACCACCTTGAAGGCTAGCTACTGCCATTTCTCTTTCGCTCTCCCTCTTGCTCTCTGTCTCCTCCTCCCTCTCTCCCCCTCTGTCTTTGACATGGTCTTGATGGGTAGGCAGTCAGGATCCTCCTTCCTCTGACCTCCAGTGCTAGGATTACAGGATGCCCCATCATGACTGATCTTCCTTTTTAGTTTTTGGAGACTGGGTATCATGTAACCCACCTGGCCTCATGCTGGCTATGTAGCTCAGAATGGCCTCAAGCTCAAGGCACTATGCCTGCCTTCATCTTCCAAGTGCTGGGATTACAGGGATGGGTGCTCAGTATGCCTGGCTAGAGTCTTCAGTTTTTAGTAAAGCTTTGCCAAAAGTCTGACATGTGAGAGGGTGGGTCCAGACCTCCTTTGGTATAGTGGCTCTGTTCTCAGCAGACCACCAGAGAGTGCCGACTTCTGGCCTCTCTCTGGCCTACCTGTGGCAGAGGGCCTGAGAATGCAGGGGACTGCCTAAGAGCCCCCGGATCCTGCCTCCACGTGGTAGTCCTTTTAATAAGATGATGCTATATGATGCTATACAGCAGTCCCTTCTGCATGAAGTAACTACCATCATCATGACTTCAGCTGAGCTTGATCGCTAAACATCGTCACAATTGGGCTTGTTGACAGTTGTGCTCATTCATTAAAGGCGGGCTGAATAGGGTCATTGGACCCTCACCGGATTCCAGCCACTCTTCCCAGCCAACTCTATGTAATTTGGCCCTAATCACACATGGCCTCCTGGATTTGGGGAGGGCTAAAGTATACAATCTGGGGAAGGCTAGGAAGAGAAGGCATGACCCATGCTGGGTAAAGGCTTTCCAGTGTGCATACCCTCAGGTCATACATACACCTCAGCAACCCCTCAGTTATCTCGGTAAGTAAGCTCAATAAATTCATTGATTCCCCGGTAAAACTAATCAAACAAAAAGAAAGGAAATGGGAGGAGAGAGAGAGAGAGAGAGAGAATGGCATGGCCTGTGCCAGAGTGCACATGCACAATTCTGACTCTCATGACCTTGTGGCATGAAGTACTCACTCGGGATATATATGTATATTACCATATATATGAGAGAAAAAATTGTTGTTCTTGGGGTATACAAGGCTAAATCTTCCTTTGTTTAGGGTCCTGCTTTGGAGAAATAGTTCTCTCGGGGACTGTAATTGTACAAATAAACTGTTAACATTTCTGTTTATGTCCCCCACTTGCAACAATTTAGGGTCTTGTTCCAGATTGGAGACGGTGAATTGCACCCCATTTGTCACCAGAGTGCCATTTTTTTACAGTGCACTGCACTGAGAGTGATAATTTACCTGGATCCAACAGACTACTTGATTCATGGGAGACTTGCCCTTCTAGGGGCACAATATACCCAGTGGACACAGGACCAGTTCAGGGAAGCACCCATCAGGTAAGAACTTGGGTTAAATTTGGATTTGGTTTTGCTCAATTAAAAAAGTGGAAGGACAGTCTGATCAGTCCTCAAAGTCCTAGAACTGCCTGAGTCATCACATGGAAAAGAGACAAAAACAAACTTCCAAAGTGACTTCAGGGCCCTGGGTGCCTTGGCAAAGGGTTAGAAGCACTACATAAATGTAAACAAGTGAGATGGAGAAAGGGAAAAGCAAGGCTCGGAAAAAAAAAGACCACAGCAGGTTTTTTCATGTGAGATGGCTAACGGCAAAGGAAGCACAGAGCATGTGCTGGGAGGGGGAACGATGGCCAGGCTGAATCTGTGCCAGGCGTGCAAGGCTGAGACCACAGAGGGCTGGGCTGCTGAAAGCCCTTGGTGTATGGCCTAGCTTTAGCTTTTGACCCTTATTTAAGGACATTTATTACTTATAGCCTGACAGACACAGCTGTGGAAAAAAGAGAGCAAAAACAACTGGGAGTTCTTGGGTTCAATTTGGGGAAATGAAAAAGGACGGTGGGGCTTAGGCTCCCTGGCCATACTGGTGGGCACTAGCACTGCCTTAGACTGTGAGGTCATCAGGTAATTGCTTTTCTAACCCCAAGGAAAACATGAGAGGTTTTACAAATCAGCCTGGTCCCAGAATATAAATCAAGCCTCTAATGTACCCCTAAAAAGTAGGTCAAAAACAGTAAAAAGATGTAAAAATGAAAAAATTCTTAGTAAAAAATAATTTATGTATATAGATACTTGGTGATATTATTTTGCCCTTTCCTGGATAGGGCTCCCTTTAGATTTTAGCTCTCAATGCCTTCGATGTATATATTATATTGGTAAATTGTCATGTGCTGTTTGGACTCACTGGGAAGCAAGCTCTGGAGATGGGATTTGGTCCTCCCACTTCAGATCCTATTTGCCTCAAAGTGTCCTCTAAATCACCAATCCTGGGTCATTCTGGTCCCCTGACTATGTGAAAGGAAAGAAAAAAACAATAAAAACAGCCCAAGAGTAAATGAATTATGTCCTTTAGGACAGCCAAGTGGTAAACTATTTCCAACAGAAGGTTACTATTGTTTATCTCATGATAGAAAGATGTTTATAGTAAAAATAACTTATGCAAGTCTTATCCATTGGGAAGACAGAAAGAACTTTTTGCCTAGAAGTCTCTCAGCCAATAACTCCAAATACATAACACTTCTTCTGTTCCTTTCTGGGGCACTGTGCTGGTTTGAATGAGAATGTTCCCCCACTGGCTCCAGGATTGGAACAGTTTGTCTTTAGTTGGTAGTGCTATTTTGGGAGGCCTTAGGAGGTATGGCCGTCACTGGGGTAGGCTTTGAGAATCCTCAAGCCTTGCTGGATTTCTAGTTGCTCTCTGCTTCCTATGCCTGCTTGAAGATGTCACTCAGCTTTCCGCTCCAGCCACCTTCTGCCACCGCGTCTCCCTTTCCATTATGGATTCTCCTCTGGAACAGTAAACCAAAATTCTTCCTTCCATAAGTTGCTTTGGTCATGGCGTCTTCTCACGGCAACAGAACAGTAACGAATATAGGCATGTTGTAAACAGAGTGAAGATGTTTTGCTACATATCTGCTACTTTTCTCTCTCTACTACTTAAGACTCATTCAAAACCAAAAGCAAAGCTAGGATAGATCACTCTGGACTGTACCGACCTCAAAATAAAGGGGAAAGGGCCTGGAAGCCACAGCCAGTGACATAATGAATATTAGAAAGGTCAACATTGTTTTTTTGGGGGAACTCATAATAAATTTTGGGATGGGACCAGGGGGAGCAGGGGACCCTTCTCTAGCTGACTGTAGGTCTGCTTTGCTTCTCTCTGTCCTAGCTGAAGTGAGGGAAATAAATGTGGTCTGTCATTATGGGGTTAATGTATGAGATCTTTGCCTCTGCAGATTATCGTTTGCAGGGAGCTTTCCCTCACTTCAAGGTAATTTTGATAATATGCCAAGAGAACTTTTTTTTCTAACTTTCAAGTTCTGGGTGACCATAAAGGAAAGAAAAATAAAAGGGTATAAAAATCCAAATGGAGAGAAAGTTTGCTTGAGACTTATAATAAGAGAATGTGTGTAATAATGAGATAAATAAGAAACAGAGCTGGGCGTGGTGGTGTGTACCTTTAATCCCAGCATTTGGGAGGCAGAGACAGGCAGATCTATGTGAGATCAGTGCTAGCCTGGCCTACATGGTAAGTTCCAGGCCAGCTTAAAAGGATGTAATTGTGGGTTATGGGTTTTGTATAATCAAATAAGATTTTGTACTAAAAATAAAAAGTGAGGACAAAACTGGGAAAGCTTAAAGTCAAGTTGCAAAAAGTTTAAATTATATAAGGTTGTAGGTGATGAGACTTAAGGATGATACATGTTTGATGATTAGATTCCTAAGGTTATACTGATGTGCTCATAAAAATTCAAGAATTGGCTTTTAAAATAGTGTATCTAATTAAGATAATTACTTGTACTTTTCCTAACTTCCTTAATCCTTATCCACTTGGAGCAACTGACTCATAACAAAACCAAGATGTATTTAGAACTGTTGTGAGTTGTTTTGTTTAGGCTTTATCTACATGTTACCTTGTCTTACTCATAGAGAGTTAAGCTCTACCCAGTGTACATTACATTAATGGTGTGTCCCCGGTACTTTTTCCACTGAGGGATGGGGCCTACCTCGGAGAATTGGCTGCAGAGAGTTAGCGGTGGAGGGAGGAGCATTGGGACCATGTTGGACAGAACCTGTGGCGCAGAAAAAATGGCCCTGGTGTCTCACCTGTGTGGACATGAAAGGGGGCATTTACCGACCTTGGGTGATACTGCAGGCCCAGGAGGCATGGGCGAAAGGTAACGGAGACTGTGGGTGGGGAGCGGAAGCCGTCTGGAATGGTGGGCCGCTGAGCCAGAGAGCAGAACGGGGCTCCAGGTGTGGGGTGCTGGGTGTTCGCCTTTGTAAGTTACTCTATTTCTCCACCTTGGATATAAACTATGAAAAATTCAGATAAAGATGTGTTATGTGGTTCATCTAATAACGCCAGGAGCAGGGGGCCCAAAGAGAACTTGGGCAACAAATTGGTGCAGCTGGCAGCATGATGGCACTGGAAAAGACAAACTGAAGGAGTTTGGGAAAAAAAAAGGAGCTAATGGTGGCGCTGATATGGATCTTACAATGGATTATAAAATATGTAATGAAAAAGGAGCCAGCCACGCAGAAGCATGGGCCACAGCTGTGTTGTAAATGTGGGGAAACAATCCAATTGCCGGTATATGAAGATTTGTTAAAGGTTATAGAAAGCCTAGAAAAATTGTTATAGACCTTGGACACAAGCAGAGAACCCAGAGAGGGGGCATGGCCACTTTGCATAATAAAAGATGTGCCCAAGGCAGGAGAAGCTGAAAAGGTTAGGGAGGTGCCAGCAGATCCAGGTACAGAGCTTGAGAGAGGAAAAAACTGGGATATTTTAACTTGTGTAAGGTCCAAGGACGGAAAAAAGACAGATAATAATGAAAAAGGAACAACCTAAAAATAAAAGTAGCTAAAGCTGCCCTTCAGATTCAACTTTTAATGCAAAAATGGAAAAAAGCTAACAGTACTGTAGATAGGAAATACTCTACACTGGAACTGTTAAAACTAGGAATGTAGAACCCTGAGACCCTCTTCATTCACCCGCTACCCCCCAATCCCTCCAGACCCCCACTAATTGCTCTTTTAGCTTCTGTAAAATGCTTGGCTGCTGCTTTAGACATGCCTAGACATGCCCTGGCATGCCCTGACCCCTGCCTGCTATTCCACCCCCCTTCCAGGAAACTATAGATTAAGCAAGCCCGTGCATAAAAACTGCCTTAAAAGGAAAAACCGGAGCCCCCTGGCCCCACAGGTAACAGTCAGCACATTCCACAGCCCTGAGAACAGCACCTACCAATAAGAAACTTCCAGGGCTGCATCTTATACATCCAATTGGTTTAAAATTATGTTGGCACACGCGGGCTCCTTGAACCAACCAAAATGTATCTTTGGTATCCGCCCCCTCTTTGTCTAAAACCTACAAAAGGCTCCACTCTCCCTTACTCTGGGCTCTCAGCACGGATCTGTTGAGTTGGTGAGGTCTGAGAACCCGAGCTTAGGCCCGAATAAACCATAAACCTTTGCTTTTGCATTTTGGTATGTTGGGTCCTTGGTGGTCTTTTTGGGGTCCAGTGGATGAGGTATAACAGAAAAACTTACAACCAAACAATCAAAGAGCCCCTTACCATGTGGCTCCTGAGTGTATGGGACATGGGAGCAAATAACATCAGTCTAAGTCCTTCAGAAGCTTCACAGCTGAGTTATACAACCACCCATCTGTCCTTGCGATATAGGCTGTTCAACCTAGGCCAATGCAGGGGAAAGAAGTCCTTAGTGGTAGCTGATTGAAGGCAGTAAAGATACATGGTCATCACCAAGGGGAACTCCCATAATTAACAGAGGCTGGAGGACTATAAGGGAGGGACAGGCATTACTGAGAGAACTAGGTATAAGAAAAGCAATATATGATACCTACTTCCCTGGGCCAGATAAGACTGTGTTCACCAGAGATACGAAGGAAAGCTTAATTCAACTGGGACCTCGAGAATGGTATGGAGCTTTCATGGTTTTGCTAAGCCCTTTAATAGGACAGGATCTTTGTAAAGGGAGAGATGCTTAAGCATATCTAAGTGACTCTGACCAGCATGTAAAACATGTCTGTAGAATAACAGAATGCCCTACAAGAGATATAAAAAAGACCAGACTGAAGAAATGGTCTGTTTGGGTTACTTGAAGACAAATGTGACAAGACTTATGTTGAGCCCAAATTCCCAAAGAAAAAACTGATAGAAAATCAAATTCGGTACTAAGGAGTTTCTGGAAGGCTTTAAAACCAGAACAACAGTTTACAAAAGGCATTCAAAGGAAAAAACTGTCCCAGGGGTGGTTAAGGATTCCCAAAGATTAAATAAAATGCATTTCCCTCCTGATAAAGGTTCTGCTAGGGGTGGAGGCAGTTTTTCCCACCACGGCCTCCCCAGCAGCCAGGTGTGGTCAATGGAGAGATGACAGATATGGCTACAGTCAGGAGGCAGACCCAGGGCCTGCTGGACTCAGGGAACCAACAGGTGCAGTGGGGACAAGAGAAACCCCCTGCATCCTTAGCCCAGTGCAGGGTCAGGCAACTGGAGCCAACACCTGTGAGCATATCAAAGATAAAAGAATATAAAGAGACTCCATGTGAAACCCCCCAAGTGCAAAATGACTCCAAAGGGATAACTAAAGATAGTAAAGAACTAACCAAATTAGTGCCTTGTACCCATGCTATGGTACCTAACAAGGATCTATGGAGAAAACAGTTAATACAAATGGATAAAACCTTTCCATGCTGTGTGAGACCTTGTCTATGATTGATTTAATATATGATGTTAACCTTCCTTTGGGTGTTTTACAGATGTGAAACCCATTTGAAAGATACCTGGAGAAGCAAAGGCCAGCTATAGCTGTAAGATTCTTGGGAGTTTTATGGTTGGGTAAGATAAAAACAGAGGCTCCCAAACTATACAGCTGTTAAGAAAATCTATAGTACCAGGGGTAGATTGCCCCCCGCCCCATGAGCTGTTGGTCAGAGAGAGATCCTAGAGGTCCTCCAATTCACCAAGGCTGTTGCCACTAATGTTGGTTGTACACTAGCAAGGTCGGTAAGGCCGTGTTGCTGAAGACACTGCATGATGTGAGTGTGGGAGGAGAAGAAGAGATGGAGCTGAGACTAAGCCCAAAATCTCCATGCCACTGGATAGATGACGTTCTAGTACCAGAAGGAGCTATGAAGATGGTTGGGGAAGAAAGGATCCCCCATGATTCTACTCAACAATGGACCCTGTGTGCTGCACACTATGGACACATCAAACGATGCCTGCAAGTGCAGTAATAGCTCGACTAACAGATGTACGACTGACAAATTTCTAATTGGATAAGGCCCGCTCCTAGGGGTGGAACACACATCTGGTGCTGTAGACAAGGCAAAACCCGTGTCGAGAAAGGCTACAGGCCCTAGTGGGGACACCATTACAAATATACTGTTTAATGAATATAGTACACCTACTGGGATATCTTCTAAGCATTACATGTATTTTCATGGGTGAAAGCTAATGGAGACTCTGGGCAGGGTGTGGAAGCAATCTGGAACAGTGGGCTGCTGAGCCATAAAGCAGAATGGGGTGCCAGGTGTGGGGCACCAGGTGTGGGGCACCAGGTGTTCACTTTTGTTCATTATTCTATTTCCCCACCTTGAATATAAACTATGAAAAATTCAGATAAAGATGTGTTATGTGGTTTGTCTAATAACGCCAGGAGCAAGGGACCCTGAGAGAACTTGGGCGACAAAGGGGAATTACTGAATCACCTCAGGCTACGTGTGATACAGTACAAAAGCTGTACAGGGGTCTAAACCATTACCACACAGGCATATAAGGGACATGTGTGTAACTTTCCAATGAGGGGGAAGGATGAGAAAACAAATCACAGATGAGAGGCTTCCTAAACTAAGACCCTCTCAAAATATCCAGATGAACTGCACAAAATTGCCTAAGATGTAAAAACCAAAATATTTACTCTTGATAAATGTGTAGAAGCTTTCCCTCTGTCAGCTGCTACTGCTAATAATGTGATTAAAATTAATTTAAAGTGAGTTATACTATGATGCAAAACCACAGCTCAGACGACTGAAAGAGGTTGGACTGTTGCACCAAAGTAAAGAAAGCTTCTGGTAACAGCACCCAGGAAAACGGACTGTCTTACCACTAGGAGACCCTTTGAAATGAAAACTAAAAAACCCTCTTCTTAATCTGTTTATCATAGGAAAAAGCAATGGGTAACTTGATAGTTAGTCTAACTAAAACATCTTCTCTGACTGTTCAGTTTGATACATGCCCAGTCTTTCCCTGTGAAATCTTAAAAGAACCAGAGAAATTTTCTTGGATGAACAAATATATGTGTCCTGGGATTTCCCATTGAGTCATCTAAGGAACATTTAAAATAAATTCTAAATAGATCCTAGTGATATTTTACCTAAAGGACATAATGATTTCACTTTTGAAAGACATTTTTGCTAAATGTGTGCTGCTTATAATTTACTTGTGTTATTATAAAATCACAACAATAACACCTTGATATAAAAGAATAAACATCTCGGGGCTGGAGAGATGGCTCAGTGGTTAAGAGCACTGGCTGCTCTTGCAGAGAACCCAGGTTCAATTCTCAGCACCTATATGGCGGCTAGCAACTAGCTGTAACTCCAATTCCAGGGGATCTGGCACCCTCTTCAGACCTCTGTAGGCATTGTATGACATGGGTGCACTTATACATATGCAAGCAATACACTCATATACATAAAAATAATAAAATATAAAAATAAGTATCTCTAGTCCAAAACCAAAAAAGGAAAAACTATTAAGACAATCCAATCTTAAATTTCCTCATTTCCTGCTAGGGATCCCCTGTTGGCACTATCTCTAAAGTCTAATGTATGGAGGGTAGATTACTGTTTTATAGAAAAAAAAATTTCAAGTAGGATGAAAGAAAAGTTCAATGGGCTGGAGGGATGGCTGGGCAGTTAAGAGCACAGACTGCTCTTGCAGAGGACTGGGTTGATTCTCAGCACCCACTGTTGGCTAACAATCTGTAAGTCCAGTTCCAGGTAATCTGATGCCCTCTTCTGGCCTCCATGAGCACTGCACAACACGGGTACACAACACATGTAGCCAATACACTCACACAAATAAAATAAAAATTAAAAAATATATATATATTTTGTTTGGTGATCTTTAATTATAGCTCCTTATCCAAGACTCTCAGACTCAAATCTCTCCCATTTCTGGGATCATCTCATTTCCTGTTTGCTGGTGGCCTGTCTCACACTCCTACCTCAATGTTCAGACTTTGTCTCTGTCCATGGGACCAAGCCTCAATCTTGGTTCTCCTTTCTTGTGGCATTGTTTCTTTTTCAGAATGAAGAGCCTGCCTAGGTCCTTGGCCCCTTCTTATAACTCCAGGAATTCAGCTGCCATATCCCAGCTTGCTCTTGGCCTGCACTATGCCTGGACTTTCATGTCTTCTGTTCCAGATGTGCCACTGCATGCGGTCCACTTGTCACATATGCAGCAAGCCCTTGATGCTGACCTGCCCATCAAGACCTTTCTCCTGTCACTCCCTCTACTGTTCAAAGACTGCTCCACAGACTTGGGTAGATGTCACACACCCTTTCTTATCACGTCTACTCCCACATACTCATCATGTTATATGGTATACTTTGTTTCAGTCCGTTTAGACAGCGGTAACAGAATGCTGTGGACCGAGTGGGTCATAAATAACAGAAGCTTATTTCTCATAGTTCTGTAGGCTGGGTGCCAGCAGACGGTGACTGGTGAGGGTCCGATTTCTCATCCATAAACATTTGCCTTCTTACTCTGTCCTCACATGGCAAGAAGAGGCTCCTTGGTGTCCCTTAATGAGGACATTGATTGTATTAATGACCCAATTACCTATCAATACTCTATGTTCTAAAACCATCACATTGAGGTAAGGGTTTCAGTATATAAATTTGGTGTGGGTACCAACATTTAGTCAACAGCAGTGATTGTCTACTGAAGGAGAGAGGTGGTACTGGGAAGGTCAAGGGCAGCAGCAAACACAAAGTGCTTCAGGCAAGTGAGCATGGATATCGGGCCAATCCAGAAGCCAGTCTGACACATCTGGTGTCAGACTCCATGAGCACTGCACAACACAGGTACGCTTACACACATGCAGCCAATACACTCATACAAATAAAATAAAAATAGTAAAAAATATTTTTAGGAGGCCAATGCCTCATCCACTAGGGCCACTAAAGCTATTGGAACTGACAAAATAGGTATTTTTTTTTAAATGTCCTAAAGGTTGCTCCATATTCTTTTCCTACTAGCTTAATAATTAATGCAACTAAAACTTCAGCATCTCTCTCTCTCTCTCTCTCTCTCTCTCTCTCTCTCTCTCTCTGTGTGTGTATTTATTTAGACAGCATCTCCCTGTAGCCCCAGCTGGCCTGGAACTCACTTTGTAGACCAGGCTGGCCTCAGTCTCACAGATATCTTCTGTCTCTACCTCCAGAGTACTAGGACTAAAGGAATATACCAACATACCTGGCTTACCCACTTTCTAATCTTATAAAACAGTAATTTAAAAAAAACTAAAAAAAGTTCCTGATTTAACTGCAGGAACCGGGATAATGAAATGAACCAGGAGGTAAAGGGAAAGATGGAGCCTCAGAGAGAAGAGCAGTAGGAGACAGGTGTTACTAAGGGAGAGATAGATAAAATGGGGGTATTGAAATGGGAGGGGAGAGAGGGTTATACAAGGAAATTTGGGGATAAAGGGAAAGGAGCTCAAGAGAGGTGGGACCATAGGAGACTGGTTTTATCAAGGGATAAATTGGAAAAAAGGAAACACTTTAAATGGGGAAGTCATGGTGGAACGGTTAGACAGGGAGAGAGGAGAGATCAATAATGCCTAGCTAGTATAAAAAAAGAGGAAATCGTATTAACCCAGCAACTTAATGACAAATTACACATACAATATCTCTAAATAAGTCCATGTGTATAGCTAAAGTCTACTTAATGAGAAACAGTGACAGACAGGAGAAACTTTCCTTTAAGTTTTTGGCCAGGGTGGTCCAAGAGACTCCCAAAATTACACAGGCTATTGCCACAGCCCTTGACTGCCTCCAAGAACTTAAAGGTAAGACCCTACTGCTCAAGACAGAACATGCTTTGGACACAGGATTTAGAGTAATGGAGCTGGAACTGACCTGGCAGCCACTTCCCCTGAAGGCTAGCTCTCATAGCTTTGCAAAGAACTCTGCAAGGTGCTAAGGGAGAACATCAGCCAATGGTCCAACACCAGCTTCAAGACCAAATAACCACATCAGTGACCTGCACAGCATACGACATTGGTGTAGTAGTGGCACTTTTGTCTTGGGGGCATCAACAGCTACCTAATTGGACTCAAAGCTCACTCAGTAGGAGGAAACTCATGTGTCGTACTGTAAACATAGCCAAATACACATAACTGGAGAAATCATAGATCCTAGAGAAAACCCCAAATCTGTCACATCCCTAGGTTAATATAATTATTTTACTGTGCGCAAAATATGTATCCTTATGTTTACAGACAAATATCCCAGTCACCACTCATCAAAGCTTCTTTTGCACCAGACAGAGATTATTACAGAGTACCACAACTGGTTATTGTCTGTGAATTGCTCAAGTCTAAGTGGCACATCTACAATGCAACCTCTACACCTAAGGCTCAAAGGTCATAGAACAAGGGGTAAAGAAGGCAATAACGAATACCTCAGTTCTCATCAATGAAGCCCCCTCATGCAACAGAGGGCCAGGAACACTAAAGGTCATAAATGGCCATAGTGTAGAGACTAAGAGTCTGCAGAATGCTGGTCCTTGAACAGGACTCCTATATTAAACTTGACCCACCTAGGGCTCAGAGACCATTGTGGAAAAGGGGGCAGAAAGATTCTGATAGCCAGGGAAGAGGCGCATGACCATATGGAAATAGAGTCCTACAAGTCCCTGGGACTCTGCTCATATGCACGTACAGCAATGGTGTCAGCACACACATCCCCGGCAAACTCAAGCAGACAAAAACACAGCATAGATCTGGGGAAATGGACAGCAGATCCCAATCTCAGCTGAAGAAATATTGGCAACTGATTACTGCTGGGTGAGGAAGAGCTGATCTTAAAGGGAGGGATTCTAGATAGGCTGACGACCTCAGTAGCTGAACTTGCACTGAAGGACATCTGGGGACGCTAACTTGACATAATAGGCCTTAAGACAAATGACAGAATATATAAATTCCAGTGGGAGGCTATGGGAGAGTGTCAGTGGGGGAGGGAGTATAAAGATGATTAAGACTGATTGGGATTTTCTGTATGAAATATACAAAAACTCTGTAAAAAATTAAGAAATTAAAAGAACCTAAAAAAAGTGTAATGTCTTCAGTCCTGACCTCCCCTGTTATATTCTCAGGAGTCATAATGACAATTAAATGTTGCATGCATAGAGGCTAGTTCAGTGATTGATTAAAACAACAATAACTGGGGTTGGGGAGATGGCTCAGTGGTTAAGAGCACTGACTGCTCTTTCAGAGTTCCCAGGTCCAGTTCCCAGCATCGGCATGGCAGCTAACAACCATTCATAACTCCAGTTCCAGGGAATTTGATGCCTTCTTCTGACCTCCAAGGGCATTGCATGACATGTGTGCATGTACATACATTCAGGCAATACACTCATACACATAAAATTAAAAAGAACAACAATAACTGACAAAATTCCTACATCTTATCATATTACTAATATATACCTTGGTGTTATTTATTTATTAACATGGTAATTGTAATTTCTCACACAATTTTTTTTTCTCATCCACAACTCCTGAACCAAGATGATGGTATTTGACACTGAGGAGGGTTTGAGCATCAAAGGGGGGAATGTGGCAGGAACCACCCTCCTCCCAGAATAAAGAAAAATTAGTGCAGCATGGCCGGTGCTGAGTGCACTTGCTCAGTTCTGCCTCTCATGACCTTGTAGCACAGAGCACCGAATTAGGCTACATATGTTACCATATATGAGAGACAAAGAGACTAAATTGTACTTGGGTTATAAAAGGCTAAATAGTCCTTTGTTCAGGGCCCTGCTCTAGATAAATATCCCTCTCAGGGACTGTAACTGTGCAAATAAACTGCTTCCTGCTTGATCTTTGGGTCCCGTTTTCAGTTCAGGTCCCCTGTCTGTGTAGCAAGATGACTGCCAGATTTGTGTGTTTTGAAGGCTGTTCTATTTACTGCCAGCTAGTTCAAACTCCATGCAATAAAAAAATAAATGACAAAACAATGAAAGTCAGTTCTCAAGCTTTTTATTTATGACTTAAGGAAAGGACTCCTTAAAAGAGTTAAAACAGGTCTGTCTCCAAATGTCTTTTGTGTCTGCTAACAAATGTTGCCACTTGAGATGTTTCATTCCTCATTCTTCGTATTTATGGATGGAAGTCATTCTTCTGAAGCATTTTCAAGCAGGGTGAAGGCGGTGTACCGCCCTAGTTAGAGGAATGAAACTCGTCGCCAGATTAAGATCCTGGAATCCCTGGAGACAGTCTGTAACATCCTAGCTTGAGTTCCTTTAGTAAATGTTTTTTCTGCCGCACTTCAAGACACATGTAATTATGACATACACCATGAATAAGATCAATAAAATTGACACTCCTATTTTACTAGCCCAGAAATTATGGACTTAACATCCTGAGGAACTCAGGAGACTATTCCTGAAAACCAGTAGTTTTTTCCTGTGCTTCTAAGGATATTTGTGGAAGCTAGGATGCCTGTCTTTGAACATTTTCCAAGGTGTATTTCAACTTCAGCAGACAATGTAAAAGACAAGAGCTATTTACAATAAAACCAATCTCTTTTTTTTCAGCCAAAATATAGCCTAAGGATATTTGGTTATCAGGCATTACTTTAGCTAAGGAATCTACCCTTCTCTATTGGCAGAAATGGCCATACAGTTTCGTTTTCTATTTTCCCCAGGGTGATAGACCAGTTTCTAATCCTTAATTCATGCTCTCCTACTCCAGACCAGGACTGGTTTTCTTCCTGGTATCAAGGTAAACAGTTAATTCTTGAGAACAGTTTTTGTTTATGTGGACTGTTTTAGTCTCTTGAAGCTCGTAGATAGAAAGGGGCATAGCCAGGTGTCCCGGCGTCTTAAGTTCCCTGATCCCTGTATAATGATTTCCTCTGAAATAAGACATCCATCTTGGTGGGAAGCTGTTCAGACTTGGGTTGATAAAACTGAGATGAAACAACAGAATGTTCTAAAGGGGAGTAAAACATTCCATCCTACAGCGATGCTCTTTAAACTCTGGAAGTAAACTCAATAGCTTCAGGAAGTCCTGGAAGGTGACCAAATTCTCTAGGCCCCACCCTCCCTAAACATATATAAATCCTAAGGACTGCTGAGAGACACTCTCAGACCAGCAGAGATGCCTAGAAGAGGTTCAAACCAGTCTGGAAGAAGCCAAGACCAGCTGAGCAACCTGGGACCAGCTGAACTACCTGGAAAAGACTAAGGCCAAGCTGCCTGAAAGAAGCTCAGAGTATCTGAGTTGCCTGAAAACGACACTCTCCACCTGCCGAACTGCCTGTGGGTCGTGCAGTGCACTCTAGGTTTCCTGCTTCTGTGAGCTCTCACCCAGGCTAGGATGGACTTTTGGTGATGTAGCTGTCTTTAAGTAATTTCTACTCCTGTAACCCCTTACCTGTACTCCTTTAAGTAATCCCAATAAACTCACTGGTTCACCAAGTTGGACTTTGGTGGTAGCCTTACTTTGGACTGTTGTTGGTTCACTATCTGGGATGAGTAGATGTTTGGTCACATATCCCCAGGAATAGTGTTATCCAACAATCCTCCACCTGTTCAGATGTCATACACAAGCCCATGGGGTTCAACTAGATACCCCACAAACGAACAGATATCCTGACTGAGCACATAACATTCCCAAGAGGTTTTCTAAGTTGAGGTCTGAATCTTGAGGCAAAGCTTTCTAGATTGGGTCAAGTCAATTGTCAGTGACTGGTGGAGTCAGACTGGCAGCCCATTTTCTTAAGGGCCCATGGTTATTTTTGCAAGCCTTTAATAATTCATAATGGAAGGGCTGGTGAGATAGCTCAGTGGTTAAGAGTACTTGCTGCTCTTGAAGAGGACTTGAGTTTGGTTACCAGAACCCATGTCAGGCAGCTCACAACTGCCTATAACTATAGCTCCAGGGGATCCAACACTTTCTTCTGGCTTCCCAGACACCTGAACTCATGTTCATATACCCCCACATAGACTTACACACATACACATAATTAAAAATAAAATAAATCTTGGGACTGGAAAGATGGCTCAGGAGTTAAGAATGCTTACTACTTTTGCAGAGGACTTGGATTTGGTTCTCAGCACTCATATCAGGCAGCTTACAACTGCTGTAACCTCAGTTCCAGGAAATCTGACACCCTCTGACCTCTGTGAGCACCTACACACGTGGCGCACATAAACTCACACAGGTGCACATACATACAAATAAATATTTATTCTCCCCAGTCACTTGTTTCTTTCTAATGAAGTGATCTTTATACTTCCAAATTTCTGGAAATGGCCAAGAACTATAGAAAGACATTTCTTTAGACACCTGCTTGAAAAAATATTTTTTTAAATATATTTTAAAAAAGATTTTTAATGGAGGAAATGTGGACCCTGCATCCCAAATATTGTTTGTCATAAGCCAAACATAAGAGGAAGATACAATTATTGCTCTGTCTGGTTTGCTATAAACACTCCTAGGAGATGGGAGGTTCATGATCCTGACTTTTCCTTTATAGAGAAGCTGACTGAATTGTTTGCAGTGGGAAATATTTCTTTTTTTAAAAAATATTTACTAGTTTTTATTTTATATGTATTAGTGTATCGCTTGCCTGTATGTAAGTGCACCTGTGCCATACAATAACCATGGAAGTCAGAAAAGGGTGTTGGATACCCTAGAACTGGAGTTAGGATGGTTGTTAGCTGCCATGTAAGTGCTGGGATTCAAACCAGGTCCTCTTCAAGAACAGTCAGTGCTCTTAATTGCTGAGCCATCTCTCCAGCCATGGGAAGTGATATTTCAAAAAGTCTATTTATTGTAGTAACATGGAGAGGGTCTGGGCTGTTAGCAACCTTAGGATATATAATCAAACTTAAGCTCTTTCATGGGGTCATCAAGAAGCCAGGGACAGGATGCAAGGGTGATGGGGCTCATTCTTGGGTTGTTATCTCAAAGAGCTTCTCATAACATTTTACAGTAAGGAACCAGAATGATCTTGAATTGAGAAAGGACGAGGGCGATGTATCCAACAGTCTGTGGGTTTCCTGCCTTAGACAGGGTTTGGGAAATTCTGACCGTTGAGTTATTTTTCCATGCAGACATCAAGGTATAGAAGACCATGATGCAAAGATAAATCATACTGATTGTTCTCCAGGGGAAAAACAGAATTGCCTGTTACCCCTGGAAATTATATCCTAGCATTTAGTTTAAGCAAGCAGGTCAGTGAAAAGGAGACAGAGTGCAGATGTGGTGTCTTAGCTTGGCTTAATGCAGCATGCAAGTTCCATTCATCATATAACCGGACTAGGTGTGATCTCAAGCTTTGGGTATAATGCAGAATCAGCAGGTAGAGTGTGGGAATGACTTTTATTAATGGACATAATCTGGATTAATGACTTTTAATTAACCAACCTAAGCAATACCATCTGATGACTCCTAGGCTTACCTCAGTTTGGTACCCCACTCAAAAATATAATGAATGAATGTGGGTGTGCTTGAGAATTAACATTTCAAAGCACTGAAAGGCAGCACTCCACCTCCGTTGAACACTGTGGAGGTTGGGATGGTTGTGTGACTCTGGATGAATGTGAAGTAGGGATGAAAAGACCAGATGGTCTGTGAAGATTAAGGGTGGAGCCAAACTTGAACTTGTACTTCCTCAATGAAGTTGGAGAAAGCATTTTGAATAAATTATTCACACAGTGGGAGAAATAGGGTTCCAGGGACAGTTCCATCACACAGGGTAAGGACGCAGACAGCTCCATCTGCAAAGGTTGAGGGGACAAGAGAGATCCATCTGCATAGTTCTGTGAGACATGGTTCTAAAAGGTAGCTAGGGAAACTGGTGTCCTCTGATTTCAGGCCTGCTCTTAAAAACTTGTCAGTCTATTTGTTCAGGTGATTATGATGTTGGTGTAATAATAAAGACTGCAGAAGAGAATTATGATTCTGGAACTGGAGAGATGGCTTAGTGGTTAAGAGTACTTGATGCTGTTCCAGAGGACGCACATGTTCAGTTCCCAGCACCCACAATGAGTGGCTCACAACTGTCTGTAACTCCAGCTCCAAGGGGTCTGATGCCCTCACCGCACTTAGGCAGAACACACACATAAACACAGATACACATAATAAAAATAAAATGAATCTTAAAAAAATAATGGGGCTGCACCCATAGGTTAAATTATTATAGCAGCCATTGTTTAGATGTTCTTGCTTCTTGCTGTTTGTGTTTTTATAGTAGATGGAATCCCACTGAAATGGACCTACAGCCCATGGAAAACAGATGGTGCAGACACCTTAAAGTTCAGTGCCTTGCCACAATAGGAGGAAGATCATCCCACACCTACCACCCCCTCCAAAGCTGGGGGACTTTTGTGGAAGAGGTTGGCAGAAAGAATTTAAGAGCCAGAGGAAGGGGCGGAGTGTTAACTGGAAGTGTCTTCCGACCACTATGTGGGCAAGCTGCAGTCACAGCTCCTTCCCACGCTCATCAAGGAGTCGAGGGCAGGGGGAGTCATTTACCCCTCCCAACAAATTAGTCAACCTTAGCTGCATGTGGGGGAGGGGCTAGGGATAGATAAGCTGAGAATGCCATGAGGCACCTCTCTCACCATTTTGTGTGACTGTCAGGAAGTCACAGGATCTATATTTGAATGTGGACTTTACAGTGCAGCTGTAAATGGGGGGGTGCCCACTCTTGTGTAAATAAACCCCACCCTATGCTCTGTTAGCAATCCCAATAAACTAGTTAAGATTTAAAATAATAATAATAAAATAATAACAATAATAATAATAATAATGGGGCTGGTGAGATGGCTCAGTGGGTAAAGGCACTAGCCATACAAACATAAGAACCTGGGTTTGGGCCAGGAATTGTGGTGCAGAGGCAGAGGCAGAGGCAGGTGGATCTCCATGAGATTGAGGCCAGCCTGGGTTGGTCTATATAACAAGTTCTAGGCCAGCTGGGGCTATGAAGTGAGATCCTGTCTCAAAAAACTTTTAAAACAAAGCAAAGCAAAACAAAACAAAAGATCCCTGGAACCGATGTAAAGATCCCAAATGAGTAGATTAATGTACAGCTGCCACTTAGGATCATTTACCACAAGCAGCAGCCTGACAGTCTTTTTTCCATTGTTTAATTTTTTTTTTTTTTTTTTTTTTTTTTTGAGAGGCTCTTACTATGTAGTCCTGGCTAGCCTGGAACTCACTCAAAGAGATCCACCTGCCTCTGCCTACTGAGTGCTACCACCACACCCAGCATGTTTAACTTCTGTGTTGCTGGCATCGAGAACTCTGTGTTAATAAACTGTGTCACGAGCATGAATTACCAGGAAGGCATATCTGGAGTCTGTATATACAGTTCGTGCTCTTCCTTTTCCTACCTCATTCTTTTGGGCTGAAGTTCCAGAGACTAGGCTTTTATCCCCAGCTATCTCAGATGACTGCATAACAATCCTGGTCATGGATTACAAACCCAGGTCATCTACAAACTCTACATTCTCAGTGTCTGGCAGGGGCTCACTCTGGAGGTTCTTTGCTGCTTGAGCCCTACTTGAGCTAGCAGGTCTGAGCAGTTGTGTATTAAAGGATCTTGTGAGACTGGTAACAAAGTGTCTGGCAAGGCTTTAGGGTCAGATGGGGTTGTGGAGTCCACAGCTGAGCCTGGTAACTGTAACATTTAGCCACTCATTAACCAACCCTGGCCCATGGTTGCCAGAAGACTATGGCGGTGATCTGGAGTCCAACATCAGAGGCTGACTCATGGTTAGCATTTTAGTTTGTTTAACAGGCAACTTGCAGCAGCTGCCCTAAAACATGGCAGCAACTCCAAGATACCAGGTTGCTTAGAGAAATAAGCTATTACCCTTATGAAGGGGCCCAGTACCTGCACTAGTGCACATACTGCAAGCTCTTGTCTTTCACATGCATAGAAGACAAGTATCTTTTATGTTTGGCACACAACGCAGGGTAATTATCAGGGGCTTCTTGATTAAAAATTGTTTATTTTTATTATTTGTGTATATTTGCATGAATTTATGTGCACCATGTGTATGCAGGTGACTGTGGAGGCCAGAACAGAGCACTGAATCCCATGGAACTGGAGTTACAGATATGGGTGTCACAGAACTGGAGCCACTTGATGTGGGTGCTGGAAATTGAACCTGGCTCTTCTGTAAGAGCAGTAAGTACTTTTAACCACTGAGCCGTCTCTCTAGCCCTACTTCTTGAGTTTTTTTTTTTAAAGTTTGTTTTTATTTTATGTGTATGAGTATTTTGCCTGCATGTATGTAAATGCATTGCACATGTGTGCAATGCCCAGCAGAGACCAGAAGAGGGCATCAGATCCCCTGGAACTGGGGTTGTGGAACTGCTGTGTGTCTCCTTTCATGGTAAATACTGCACTTGTAGCCAAATAAGTAAATCACAGCACAGCTTGTGTTACAAGGACATGTGCAGCTCCTGTCAGATAGCAAGCTGTATCTTCCATTCTAGCCAGAATAGAGGTCAGGAAGAGGTCATGGATGGAGTCCTTCCTTCTACAGATGTAACTATTAGCACAATTTCTGAGACTTTTACATTGTTAAATTATATTCTAATCCATAAGAAACCAGGGGTTTAATATAGGGATTCAAAAAGCACGGCAGAGAAAAGAAGGAAAGAAAAACAGGAATAAATAATC
Source organism: Nannospalax galili (assembly GCF_000622305.1). Classification (NCBI taxonomy): domain Eukaryota; kingdom Metazoa; phylum Chordata; class Mammalia; order Rodentia; family Spalacidae; genus Nannospalax; species Nannospalax galili. The sequence continues at coordinate 9,859,414 of NW_008341028.1, forward strand.
CTTCATTGTACATTGGACTAGTTCAGCCCTTGAACAGCTTTACCTCCTTTAGTAATGTACATTTAGGTATTATCCTGAGAACTGATAATGGAGCTTGGATCCAATTTAGATAGAAAACAAAGTAAAGATTTTTATTTTCCAATAGAAAAAAAAATCTAACACTAATACTTACAACCTATCCAGATCTGATACTCACTTTGTAGTGATGTGAAATTTTGAGGAATTTTGAAATCTTTAGGTAACCTGGATGGTAGTTATTATTTATTAACAGTGTAATGAGTTTGAGGAGGAAACACAGTCGGTGTTCAGCCTTATACATAGGCCAGAGAAGAGCAGATAGTTCACTGTCTACCTTTTTCTAGAATTACCTTGAACCTTAAACTTTAAATCATGTTTATTGCTAGGAAATTAGGTATACCGAATTTAAATAACTGTAGTTATTTAAACCAATAAAAGACATAAGAATCTGAGTGCAAATAACAGTTTGAAGGAATTTGGTTCAAAGCAATCCAATTTTTTAATTTATGAGAACCAAATAACCCCCAAACATCTTACAGCATTTATAGGATTCAGAAAGAATATTTATTTAACTTTATTATGAGACAACACATATTTTCCTGAATTTCTAGATATAGTTTGGAAAACTATCCTTAACAATCCTTTTCATATGCTTTGTATTTAAAGATTGTTTTAGTCATTTTTGAACAGGCTATTGCTGCTGCAGGTGGTTATATGATTTGTTCTGAGCCTCAGTAAATCTGTTTATTTATCACAAAACTGAGCATCCAGTTGGAGAATATTTCTTATGATCTGGAGGTGACAAAAGACTACGAAAAAATGTGGTCTAGATTTTTAAAAAGCTATTGCCGTTAATTCTCTCCATGATCCAAAACTAGTCATCGGATAAGTCTATGTAAAAAGCAAAATCTTATTTATGGAAAGCATTATTCTAAGGGGAAAAATTCAGGGCCAAGCTGCACTTTTTATAGCCTTCTATGCTGTGTGTACATGTTCCATAATTTAGTATTCTTCATGTTTCCTATGCTAGAAAGATAAATCATCAGAGAATCTGTCTGGGGCAAAAAGCATGCATATGAAGTATTCAGTGATTCCAACTTAGAGTGTATACGCATCAGTAAAAAATCAGATCTACTGGAGCAGGCTGAGCTCAACCCACAGCTACTCGGAACATCGCTCTGTTGATTGAAGGAGAAAACTCAAACTTCGGGGTTTGTTTTCCCCAAAACAGTACATTATATTTTAATTTAGAAAACAATAAACCTCGAATAATTTGAAAAAGTATACTTGGGGCATATTTTTCCATAATCATATAATAGATATATTTATTACCCTTGAAGAATCTATGTAGAGAGATTATTCCTCTGTTATTTTTACAATCTTCCTAATTTGTTCCAAAGATGATACTGCCATTCTGTATTCATTCCACTAGAAGGAAAAGAAAGAAAGAACCACAGCTCACTGAGAATCAACACCGATGCTGTCAGATAAGTAGATGTCATTATTTACTTACAGAAATGAACTGAAAAAAATGCAATGTGTTTGTTAATTCAGTCTTTTTTTATGTAAAATTTCCATGTCAGACTTTAATACATTCCTCGAATTCAGTTTGATATGCCAAGAGTAATGAGATGTTTGCTTTGAAAAAAAAGTTTATTTTTATTTTATGTGTATGAGTATTTTGCCTGCATGTATATAAATGCATCACGTGTGTGCAATGCCTGGAAGAGACCAGAAGAGAGCATCAGATTCCCTGGAACTGGATTGTGGATGGTTGTTAGCCGCTATGTGGGTGCTGGGAACCGAAGCTGGGTTCTCTGCAAGAGCAGCCAGTGCTTTCAACTGCTGAACCAGCTCTCCAGCCCCAACTTACTGAGTCTTTTAAAGGCTGAATTTTTAAGGGCTCATCTCATTCAACTAAGTCAGTTTCTTGTCCTAAAAGAGCTTTGCAATTAATCAAACAATTGGAATCCAGATATGACAGAAACCTGCGAAGCCTAAGAATTGGCACAGATGCGTCTACATTTTTGGAGGTGCTAGCCTGGCAAATGACCAGTGTCTTTTCAGGGGAAAACTGTGCTGTCCTTAGGAGATTATAAGACCCAAATTCTTTACTGTTTCTTTTTTTTTTTTTTTTTTTTTTTTAAGATCTCATAAATGTTTTTAACCAATAGATATAGAGTAAGTGTTGACTTCATGCCAAACACTGGGATTCCAATAACAAGAAAAACAGATACGAATCCTTTCTGAAAGGAGATTATACACTTTGAAAAATTTTATGTTTTATTTATATGTATGTGTGTGTGCCTGTTTGTCCCTTAGGTATGCCACATGGGTGCAGGTGCCCACAGAGACCAGAAGAGGGTATAAATCCTCTGGAACTGGAGTTACAGGCACTTTTGAGCTGCCTGATGTGGGTGCTGGGAACTGAACCTTGGTCCTCTGCAAGTACAGCAAGTAGTCTTTATCACGGACCCATCTTTCCAGCCTCTCTACAAAGAGATGATATTCCAGTAAACTCAACCAATGTTAGTGAGTTTTTGCTGTTATTACATGGTTTATCAGTTATTTGTTGCTATGTAAAGCATTATACCAACACTTAAAAGTCATAAAATTATCAGGGTTGGGATAGGCTAGAACTTTTGGAAGAGCCTGACTGGGTGGTTATTCAAGGCTATTAAAGATGTTGGCTGGCCTTGTGGCTGTCTGAAGACTTAACCAAGGTTGGAGGTCTTACCTCCAAGATGGCACTTGCATGGCTGTTGGTGAGAAGCCTCCATTCCTTACCACACATGAAGGACTCTCCACATGGCTGCCTGAGTGTCCTCACAACATGGCAGCTAACTTCTCCCAGAGGGAGTTTTCCACAAAAGAGACCTACAACCTGTCACTTCTATCATATTGTCCTTGTGAGAAGTAAAAGAAGTCCAGCCACACTTGAAAGGAGAGAAAGTGGATTCTACCTTTTAGAGGGTGGAGTTTAGAAGAATTTGTGGGCATAGTTTTAGACTGTCATATAAAATATGAAGCATTGAGAGAGGAAAGTGGGGTGGTTGATGGAAGCCAGACTCAGAGACATCAGTGGGGTTTTTCAGCTGGAAGTCACAGGAACTAGCTTGTTGGTTTTGTATATGAGTATCAAATCTGTAAATGAAACATATTAGAGTCATGAAGATGGCCTTTATCTGGGTTCCTTCTGCTTTTTAGAGTCCAACAACTATTGAAGACTCATTTTCTAGAATGTTCCTAGCTTCCTTTCCATTCTTGCTTCTCTTAGGAGCCATGAGAAAAATCCTTGAATTTTCTGAGATGTGGAATGTTGGACTTGAGTTTCTTTTTTAAAATTGAGCCTTTAAATTTCCCACAACATTTCCCACTCAAATTCAGACTCCCTCCCTGATCCATGCTTCCCCTTATCCTCCCACCAAACTCTATGCACTCTGCCATACATGCTGAGTCTTATTCATTCAGGTGTTTGTACCCAAATGTCCTTCAGCGTAAATGTGTTCCCTGGAGTCTAGTCAGCCCATTCAGTGGTCATCTGTAAGTCATACTCTCCCTCACCCAGCAGTAATCAGTCTTAAATAGTTCTCAATCTAGTGCTGGCCCACCACCCATTTCTCACCTCCACTTTGGGCCCTTCTTTAATTGAGCTGACATGGGTCCTGCATTCAATGTCACCACTGCCACAGGCTCACATGAGCAAGCGTCCAGTGACCTGGAAGCTCCACTTCCTTATGTTCATGAACCAGCCCTGGCTCTTACAATCTTTCTGGCTCTTCTTCTGCAGTGATCCCTGAGCCATGAGTGGGTGAGGTTCTATATAGGAGTCCAATCCTACACTCTAGTCTCTTATTCTCCAAAACGTGTCCAGTTGTGGCTTTCTGTGTGTATCACACTCTGATGTGCATGGAAGTCTCACTGGTAAGAGATGAGGGGTGCATTAGCCCTCTATCTACCCCTTATTCCATTATGTTCCATGAGCCTTGGTTCTAGAGATTTGACTGCAGAGTATCACCTAGTACTGGGCATCTCCCAGGTCTCTGTTCTCTGTGCCTGACCAGATGTGCAGCTCTGCAGTAGCCTCCATCTGCTGCAAAAAGAAACTTCTTTGATGAGTGCTGTATGGCATGTTTGTCACTTTAAGGGAGGTGTCTTCTATCTGGCACTGCGTTCTCTATAAAGCAGCTCCTAGGTGTAATATATATA
>NW_008341028.1:9863695-9865145 GCF_000622305.1 Nannospalax galili
TATATATAATGCATTGATGTTCAGACACTCCACATGCATTTCTCATAGGGTTTCTAGGGCATCACTTTTCCCTCTAGTTTTCCCAGCCCCTCCAAGATTCACTCATCTCTACTCTTTTTTCTCCCATCCCGCCTCCCTCCTCCCTCCCTTCCTAGTCACAGTGCCCCCATTATCCCCACTTTCCCCCCAGTACCTCCCGACTCCCACCATCTGTCCTTTCCTGACGTCCCTACCTTCCCCACACTATAGTCCCTGCATGTCTCTCCCTCCTTTCCTCCCTGCTGATTGTTCCCACATTTTCCACCTCCCTCAGGTAGCATCTGTTCCCTGCTACCCCCCTTTCAGGTTGCTTCTTTTCCTTTACCTTTACGTATCCTTTGCCTTTACCTGGCTCCTGGTGTTACATCAGAACTCATATACTCACATATTTACTGTTTCTTTAAGCACTTGTGCCTTTTCCTTGGGAACTTTATAACCCTTTCCAGCCAAGAAATTCCAAACCCTTACTGTGTTTCAACCTGAAACTTTTTTAGATGGGCTTGTGATCAGTTTTCATCTACATATTATAAAACCAAGTACCATCTAGATTTTGTGAAGGAATGCTTAATTTATGGGGTAGTTTTTTTTTAATTTTTAAAAATGATTTATTTAATAACAACATACTTAGAAGAAGCATATCATTACAACACACTTGACATATTCAATAACGTTTTCCTGAGGTAGGATGCATCGCTTACAAAATTGGCTGTACATTTTTAGGTTTACAGTTGAATTATTACAGTTACCTTGAGAGTGAGTAGGAAGGATGGACTGGCAGGTTGGCAAGCTGGCAGGCTAGTAGGTGAGGTGACTAAGCAGTCAGATATTCCTGATCAGGGCCAGTTTGGGGGGAAGAGATGACCTGCTCCTGCTGTGAGAACCCTGGGTTTCATCCACTTCTCTACCAAGATATTTACCAAACTCTTAAACAAAAGACTAGCAACTCCTCAAAGACCAATTCTGCCCTCTGTGATTTTGTAAAGTTCATCCCACCTTGCATGTCCTTTGTCCTGCAGAGTTTGGATCTGGCCTGAAGTGTCTTAGCTGTCTTTCTCAATTCTGACAGTCTCATAACTGTGCTGTCAGCATTAATCTTTGTTCAAGTTCAGACCTGGACTGATCTTCCTCCTTACTGTCTGAAACTCTCCTCAACCCACAACTCCCCTTGGGACAGGCCTTTGTAGAGCCAGGAGTAGGCTGCTGCTGCAAGGCGGCTGGGTGGAGCCTGTCTTCAGCAGCTTGGAACTAGAATGTGTCCTCTGCTCCCAGGGGCTCTGTGTTTAAAAACAGCACAGGCAACCCTCCCTGTGCTGGTGACACACAGACTCATGAGGGTGAATAATCATTTTGATAGTCATTTTGGGGGTAAGCAACAGAACAGTGAATAAAAACTCATCTCCAACTAAAAATA
>NW_008341028.1:9868077-9877257 GCF_000622305.1 Nannospalax galili
TAAACATAAAAGCATGTTGAATTTTGTCAAAGGCCTTCTCTGCATCTAGATTTTGTGAAGGAATGCTTAATTTATGGGGTAGTTTTTAAACCCTTGTGGGAGCACAGTCCAGCAGTGCTGCTGTTTCTGATGCTGTGTCTTTCCATTAAAATGCAAACAGTTCTCAGGAATCAAAGACTAGCAGAATGCAAGGGAAACAGCTTTTCAATCTAGACTTGTGGGTCTGTACGATCCCCAAGAATGTTAGTTAATGGAGTGTAAGGATAGGGAACTATAGGACCAGTGTATTGTCTAGTTTATTACCGGTAGGCCTTGCACAAATGTGTAACATCGTATCCCTGGTTTCTCAGCTTCTAGAATGGGAGTGTTATAGAGAGCTACAGTCTTACTACTCATTAAGAACCAGCCAGAGCCAGGCATGGTGGCATACACTGTTAATCCCAGCACTCAGGAGCAGGTAGATCTCAGTGATGGAGGCCAGACTAGTTTACATAGTGAGTTCCAGACTAGATGGGGCTACAGGGAGACGTTGTCTCAAAAAAAAAAAAAAAAAGAAGGAGGAGAAAAGAGGCTGAGGCAGGAGGATTGCTGTGAGTTTGAGGCCAGCATGTGCTATACAATGAGTTTCAGTCCAGGTTGGTTGGGCTACGGAGTGAGACTGCTTAAAAAAATGGGAGAAGAAAAAGAAAAGGAGGAGGAGAAAAAGGAGGAGGAGGAGGAGAAAAAGAAGAAGGAGGAGGAGGAGAAAAAGGAGGAGGAGGAGGAGAAGAAGAAAAAGAAGAAGAAGAAGAAGAAGAAGAAGCAGAAGAAGAAGAAGAAGAAGAAGAAGAAGAAACAACAGCAGCTACTCAGTCAACTGATCAGATGTCAGCTTTGGGTTTGAAGAGATTATTTCACTTGAAGATGGTTGTTAATTTGTTTCAAGATAACCTTTATAGGTTTGGCACTGGTAGTTTGTCCCACTTGCCCCTGTGTGCGAGCCTTATTCTGGATACTTCTGCTCAGGAACTGCTTGTAGTTCATGGATTAGTTCCATGAGCTTGACTCCACAATTCACAGGGACTTCTATTTCTGGTCTGTATGATGAAGATTAATAGTTACCACTAGTTTGAACTCCTTGTTTGATTAATCTCTCTCTCTCTCTCTCTCTCTCTCTCTCTTTCTCTCGCTCTCTGAATACTAGACTGGGGTACTCAAGAAAATATAGAAACAAGTGCTTCAGAATCTTTGAACCAGGGGCTGGAGAGATGACTCAGTGGTTAAGAGCACTGGCTGCTCTTTCAGAGGACCTGGATTTGGTTCACAGCACCTAGACGGCAGCTAACAACCATCTGTAACTCTAATTCCAGGGGATTCAACTCACTCTTCTGGCCTCAGAGGGTATTGCCTGACATGGGTGCATTTATATACACGCAGACAAAACATTCATACACATAAAATAAAACTAAATAAATCTAAAACAGTTTTTAATATCTTTGGACCAGGCTGTTAAGATGGCTCAGTAGGTAATGGTACATGCTGCCGAGACTTATTACCTGAGTTTCATTCTGAGACCAACATGATGGAAGGAGGAAGCCAGTTCCTGCAGGTTGTTCTCTGATCTCCACACATGTCATGGCATATGTGTGCCCTCACAAAAATATATGAATAAATGTAGATAAAAATAAAAACACCTGAACCTACTTCACAGGTCAGAGACTCAAGAAAATGCTTGGTTGTCCCTTTCCCCAGTACCTCCTTTTACGTTGCATTCTCTCTTGGATAGAATCCTCTTTTTGGGCATCAATACAGAATATTTGGCTCCAGTATAAAGTAAAAACCCAATTTGCTCTCTAGGTCACCCATGGCACCCCGAGATCCTTTGGAGGAAATCTAAATGGTACTAAAAGGAGCCAAACGGGGAGCCACTTAGCTTCATAGACCTTCATCTTCTGCAAGAAGGAACTGAAGAGAGGCAGATTGGTCCTTACCTTCTCTGCTGGTTAGTTTTTGTCAACTTGACACAAGCTAGAGTCACCTGGGAAGAGGGACCCTCAACTGAAGAATTTCCAAGATCAAACTTGTTCAATTGGGTTCAGTTCCCAGCACCCACAAGGCAGCTAACAACTATTCCTAACTCTAGTTCCAGGGAATCCAACACCCCCTTCTGACCTTCATGGGCATTGCATGCATATGATGCACTTACATACATGCAGGCAACACACTAATAAACAAAAATAAAAATAAATCAAGACAAAATTTTTAAAGAAAGATAGTAAGTAAGCCGGGAAAGCAAGCCAGTAAGCTGTGTTCCTACCAGCAAAGCCACTTGCTTTATGTTTCTTTTCCTCTTTGGCCACATCTCTGTTGTTGAAAACCTTAAAGGCAGTATCTAATAACTGAGAAGAATTAGCCTCTGGACCCACAGCCAATTTTTGGAATTTCTTCCTTATATCAGGAGTACTCTGACATATGAAGTAGGAGTCCAGGTTTATCTGGCGACCATCCAAGGGGTATATTTTTGAAGATGTTCCCTTAGCACTTGTGTGGATGTTGAGGGGTTCTCATTTGCCTCTATTGAATTTCTCTCAGTCTGTTCCACTTAACTGGTCCTTTACTAGCTTCTTATGTCCCTTTGAGTATCATATTCCTGTACTGTTCCAATTTGGCCCATGACCTCCTATGTTGTTTTACCAATCAAGAGGTATCCCTGGTACTGACTTGTGATGGCTAATCTTGGTTGTCAACTGAACACCAAGTTTGGTTTCATCTGCAAAAGAAGAAACCTCAATTAAAGACAACTTGGCACATGTGCAATTTGCCACCGTCAAAGTAGCCTGTGGGCATGTCTATGGGGAATTTTCTTGATTTCTTAATATAGGAGGGCCCAGCCCACTGTGGATTATGCAGGTGAGCCTGGGCTGTATAAAAAGGGAACAGGCCTCAACCTTAACCAAAGAACTATTGGCAATTGATTACTGCTGGGTGAGGAAGAGTTGATCTTCTTTGAGGGACAGACTCTAGATAGGATGACTAGACTCCAGTGGAGGAACTTGTACTGAGGGACAACTGGATACACAAACTTGACTCAATAGGCCTTAACATGAATGACAGAATGCATGAAATCTGGTGGGGTGCAGATTGGGGAGGGGTATAAAGATGATTAAGATGTTTTGTATGAAGTGCACACAAATTCAATAAAAAATATACTCTCAAAAATAAAAAAGAAGGGCTGGAGAGATGACTTAGCAGTTAAGAGCACTGGTTGCTCTTGCAGCAGACCTGGGTTTGATTCCCAGCACCCACATTGCAGCTAACCCCAGTTCTAGGGGTGATTTGGCACCCTCTTCTGACTTCTGTGGGTATTGCATGACATGGGTGCATTTATACTCATGCTGGCAATACACTCACACATAAAATAAATTTTTTTTAAGAATAGAAAGGTAGCTGAGCAAGCCAGGGGAAGTAAACCCTCCAGGGTCTCTGCTTCCCTTGATGACGGACTGTGAGCCTAATAAACCCTTTTCTCCCCAAGTTGCTTTTGGTCAAGGTGTTTATCACAGCAACAGAAGCCAAATTAAAACAGTCCTTGGTGCCAGGAGTGAGGCATTGCTGTGACCCTGTACATTTTGTGCCTTTACTAGTTTTGTGGGAGGGACTGTTTAGCTTTGGGCTAGGCAAGCCATCAAAATCTCACAGCATAATGAGCTGTTGTGGGAACTTGGGACATGAGAGCAATGCAGACAGTGGAGGCCTGATGTGAAGTTTCAGAGGGAGGATGAGACTATCAGGATCATTTGTGTTATATATTTGAATTGAGAATCTGTGGTATCTGGTGAACTGGGGCTGAAGAATCAGCTGTGATTAACCAGAGACCAGTGCCACTGAAGTGAAACCTTTGCTTTATTGGGACAATCAATGCTGGTTATCTGGGGCTGAAAAAAATCAGTTTTGATGCATCATTGAGGTGAAATCTTCTAGGGAGTATTTCCTCAATGTCAGCACACAGAAGCTGTGGTCCAGAAAGGGTCAAGGCTGCATCTCAAGTTGGAAGGCAAACTTGGCAATGTGTAAGTGTAATATTGATCAAGACTGCACTGAGGAATGCCACATAGTGATAGTCAGATTTGGACTTTATCAGCTAGCGAGCAAGCCAGTGCTCAGAGAGGGGGCTCATGCCCAAGAAAATGCTCCACCCCGAAGAGAAGCAGGGGAGTTTTGTAAAGCTTAAAACCACAATTACATCATAACGGGTAAAACCAATAACCGTAGTTACATCAGATCACCATAGTTACACAAGACCAGGGGCAAGTCAGTTAACAAAGAGGTTTGATAAGGAAACAACAAATTTTTACATCAGATTTGTAGAAACAATGGACTCCATAGAGATGCAGCTACAGCTGGGAGGGAGGATGTGCTATCTGGCATGCTACCTGGCTACTTGTAAGTTTCCCAGTATTGTAGAAAACAATATACTTCCTGAAACTACCTGCGTGAGACGTTCTGCCTGGTTGGCTGTAGTGGGGAATGGCTGGGCAAAAACAGAGTAAAGCAAAAGTCAGCTGGAATAAAATGGAGTTAGTTTTGCCATTTCATTCCCCCATGGCCTTGGGGCACAGTCAGAGTGTTGAAAGTGGTTGTACTGGGTTCTCAGGTGCATCAATCTGACAGAGGCTAATGGACTGTAATTTTTTCAGAATAGGGTAACAACCAGTTAATCAGGCAAGACCCAGTCATTGGACCCAGGAGGAAAAGGAGAGGCGGTCTTGTTAGACCTGGAAACAAGGTAATCAGCCATGGATTACAATCAAGCTGGTGTATTTGGAACCCACATACAGAGGGAAAGACCTCAAGTTTTAATGTTGTCTAGAAAGCAAAAAAAAAAAAAAAAAAGATTGTCTAAAATTAAGATGCCAGGTTATACCAGAATACAAAAGGAAAAAAAAACCAACTCAAGAGTATATAGTAAATTGTAAAAGGCCAGAGAAAAATGTAAACTGTATTTACTTTGGCTTAATTTTGGTTAAATGTCTTCATAAGAGAAAAAAAGAATAATAATTCCTTACTACAAAATGTTTCAGTTTCCCCATATGATGCTGGCTTTGAGGGCATGAAAGGTTATACCAGAATACAAAAGGAAAAAAAAACCAACTCAAGAGTATATAGTAAATTGTAAAAGGCCAGAGAAAAATGTAAACTGTATTTACTTTGGCTTAATTTTGGTTAAATGTCTTCATAAGAGAAAAAAAGAATAATAATTCCTTACTACAAAATGTTTCAGTTTCCCCATATGATGCTGGCTTTGAGGGCATGAAGGGGTCATGGAGAACAGTTACGGACGGGAACTATGAGAGGGGAGGAGGGGATGCAAATGCATCCTCAGTTGTAGTGGAGACCCCAGGACATTGGAGATTCCAAGACCATGAAACATCTGCCAAGGACAGTGGCACATGAAAAGTGGAGCCAGCCTGAGCCTGAGGTAAACACTGTGCACTGTGGATGGTAGAGCTGGAAAAATACAGCTGCCCAAGCCTTTGGGGCCCAGAAGATCATGAGTGAGTTTCAGATGTCAGCCACTGAGCTTTCTACACTGTTGGACTTTGCCTCGGCTCTTCCCTCTTGGAGTAGGAAAGTCTATAATTTCTTATTTTGTAGGAACTCACAGATTTGTTGGATCTTTAAAAATGATTTTAATTTTTATGCGTATGAGTATTTTGTCTGCATATGTGTAAGTGTACTACATGTGTGCAATGCCTGCAGATGCCAGAAGAGGGTGTCAGATCTCTGAAACTGAGGTTACAGATGGTTGTTAGCCACTATGTGGGTGCTAGGACCTGAACCCAGGTCCTCTGCAAGGGCAGACAGTGCCTTTAACCCCCAAGCCATCCCTTCAGTCTCCACTTTGGGTTTTTTAAGAGAACTTAAAGTTTTAAGGCATTGGAATTTTTAAAGACTGTGGGACTTTTAAAGTTGTACTGTATTTTATAGTATGATATTAATGTGAGATCTTAGAGACAAACAGGAAAGATTATGGTTTAACAGTGGTATGTTTATGTGTCAAGTTGAGAAAGGGTGGACTTGTGATGGCCAATCTTGGTTGTCAAACTGACACACCTGGGAAGAGGGAACCTCAGTTGTGGGGAGGGACATGCACAGTGAGCAAAGGCTTACATAATACAAGCTTGTCAATCAAAGCTGAGAACAACCTATTGTATGGCCCTTGGCAGCCAGTCCCTCCTAAGTGACCCCCAAAAGGCACGGAGTTCTCTGATTCAATGAGTCTCTTGTTCTATTGTAACCTATCTGATCTGGACCATTGCTTTGATTTTGAATAAAGTTTCCTTGCTATTTTGCCACCTGAGTGTGCTTTTTCAACTTTTTCAAAAGTTTTTAATGATAGGGTCTCACTGTATAGCCTTGGCTGGCCTGGAACTCACTATGTAGACCAGGCTGGTCTTGAACTCACAGAGATCCACCTGCTTCTGCCTCCTGAGAGTGCTGGGCTTTTTCAATTCTTGATTCAGATGTCAAGGACCTGGAATTATCCACTTCAGACAGCAACCCCTGCCAGTAACATATTTGGCATCCCAGCCAGGAGGTAAATTAAATACTCTCCTGTAGCACTGCTAAAAATTTTTTTTTCCTCATTAATTTCTTTCTAGCCCAGTTTTCTACCTGATGTCTGCATAGACTGGCTGAATTAAACAGTGTGATCAGAGAGCCATCAGGCTGCAGCGTCCTGGGCTTGAAGAACAGGATGTAGCCATTTGGCTCCCAGCTGCCAGCTGCTTGAACTGGGAAGGAGGTGGCAATTGGGAGGAAAAGGGAAATGTGACTGTTCTTCTCTCGGTCTTGCTTGTCCTTTGGCCTCATGTGTCTGGGTTATACAATGTCACATTTCTGCAGGGCTACAAGGTAGCAAGGAGCCTTGATAACTGCTCCCATCTACAGAGATAATCTTGCAAGGTCCCACCATTCCTGAAATTCAATCATGGAAACTATGCTTTATTATGCTTTAGCTTTGCTTGAGTAATTAGTGTACTGGCTTGCAAGCAGGCAGCTCCGAGGAAGGAAACAAATGCAACATAAGGGTGGGGATACCAGACTTCAGCCGGGACTGAGCCGTCCTAATGGCCACCCTGTTTCTGCTGCTTTCACCAGGCTACTCCTTTTGACTTTAAAACTTGTTTTCTGCCCTCCATCATGGGCACAGGTCAGACAGTAAAAAGACATTAGGATGTCTGCCACCAAAAGCTCACATGACAGGATAACCAGGTCATGACACTGGGCAGATTAGGCCCTTCCCCAGAGCAGGACAAATCCATGTATCTTTCAGGTCAATGTTTGTATGGCTCCCAGGTAAGGGAACTTAGGTTCTGAAGGCTATCCTGAGACCTTGTCTTCTTGTTCTGTAAGAACCCCAGGAATCTGAGGAACAGTGGGGAGTCGCCTTCTGATCCTTACCCAGGGAGGGTAGAGCCAGTCATTTTCCTCTGGAGAATTTAAAACATTGGAAGGGTGTTTAGTATTTTGATTGAAAGTTTGACCTACATTCCATTTTTCATTCCTGTTGAATACCCTCATAAAAGGCCATGAAACATGGTACATGGGGAATTTCATCCTGTTTGCCTCCCTCTTGCAGAATAGATCTAATTACAAGGTAGTATTATAATTCAGGGACCTATTTTCAGGACACTTCTGGTATTCCAGGCTGTATTGCTGCCATGCTGTGTTACACAGATCATCTGTTTCCTAGTTGTTGGCAAGGAGCCAAACATCTCCCAATGTTGAATGAAACAACAAAGTGGACTCCTGTTGCAGGTGCCTTATCATCTCTACTAGCTATCTGATATTTGAAAGAGATCAAGAAGGGAAAGGGTGGAGTATAGAGATAAGGTGTTAACTGAAGTACAAGTTCCACAGTTCTTTATATAGTTAAAATTTTGAATTGAAATTCATGTAAGAAGCATTCAGTGTTGGTCTTAACTGTAAAACATTGGTTTATGACAAGGAATTCAATTTTTTTATATTTTATTTTTATTTTACATGCATGAGTGTGAGTGTGTTGCCTGCATGCGTGTAAGTGCACCCATGTCGTGCAATGGTCAGAGGTCAGAAGACGGTGTCAGATTCCTTTGAAATTGGAGTTACAGATGGTTGTTAGCTGCCACATGGGTGCTGGGAACCGAACAGGGGCCTCTGCAAGAACAGCCAGTGCTCTTAACCGCTAAGCCATCTCTCCAGCTCCCAGAATACAATTCTTTTTTTTTTTTTTTTAAATTTACTATTTTTATGTGTATGCGTGTATTGCCTGCAGCATGTAGGTAAGTGCACCCATGTCGTATAATGCCCGCAGAGGGCAGAAGAGGCTGTTGGATCCCCTGGAACTGGAGTTATAGATAGTTGTTAGCTGCCATGTGAGTGCTGGGATTTGAACCTGGGTCTTCTGCAAGAACATTCAGTGTTTTTAACCACTGAGCCATCTCTCCAGCCCAAAAGCCACCACTCTTAGTATCCCATACCTTAATTTCCTTTCTTCTTCTACTCTCAGTCATGTTTATTCTTGGTAGTATTTGATCATGTACATAGTATAGCTTAGGTGATCACTAGGAAAGATTATACATGTTGTAGACCAAGTTGGCCTTGCTCACACAGAGACTCACCTGCCTCTCCCTCCCAAGTGCTGGGATTAAAGGCATGTGCCACAACACTCAGCAGAATCCAATTCTTCAAAAAAAAAGTTAATTTTATTGTAGCAGGTTACAAAATTAATCTACAAAAGTCTGTAGCCTTTCTATATACCAATAACAAGCAATCAGAGAAAGAGTATGTGGAAACACTTCCTTTCATAATAGCCTCAAAAAAAACTCGGAGTAAACTTGCCCAAAGACATTAAAGACCTCTACAATGAAAATTTTAAATCTTTAAAGAAAGAGATTGAGGAAGACACCAGAAGATGGGAGGACCTCCCATGCTCACGGATTGGAAGAATTAATATTGTGAAAATGACCATCCTACCAAAAGTCATTTATAGATTAAATGCAATGCCAATCAAAATCCCCATGACATTCTTCACAGAATTGGAAAAAACCATCCTAAGATTCACATGGAAGCACAAAAGACCTCAGATAGCCAAAGCAACCCTAAGTGTTAAGAGCAATGCTGGGGGGATTACTATACCAGATTTTAAACTGTATTACA
>NW_008341028.1:9877621-9878153 GCF_000622305.1 Nannospalax galili
ACCGGACATCAATTGCTCAGGAAACAAGGGCAAGAATTAACAAATGGGACCTCATTAAATTAAAAAGTGTCTGTGCATCAAAGGAGACAACCAAGAGGAAGCGAACAGAAAACCCACAGAATGGGAGAAAATCTTCACTAGCAACACTCTGACAGAGGTTTAACATCCAGAATATATAACGAACTCAAAAAACAATCAAATCAAAGGAAGTAACCCAGTTAAAAGATGGGCTAAGGAAGTGAACAGAGTGTTCTCAAAAGAAGAAATAAAGATGGCTAAGAAGCATCTTAAAAGGTGTTCAACATCTCTAGTAATTAGGGAAATGCAAATTAAAATGACATTAAGATTTCATCTTATCACAGTCAGTTTGGGAAAGAGCAAGAGAACAAATGATACCAAATGTTGGAGGGGATGTGAGGAAAGGGGAACACTCATCCACTGCTGGTGGGGCTGCAAACTGGTTCAACCCCTATGGAAAGCAGCGTGGATAACTCTTAAAAAAATCTACAAATGAACCTACCATTTGACCCAG
>NW_008341028.1:9878272-9887607 GCF_000622305.1 Nannospalax galili
AGTAAATGGATAGAACTTGACATTGTTATACTAAGTGAAGTAACCCTGACTCAGAAAAACAAATGATATACGTTCTTCCTCATATGTGACTCCTAGCAGCAAATACTTATATGTCTACAGGAACTGGGGTAATGAAAAGGAACCAGGGAGGTAAAGGAAAAGAAAGAATCTGAAAGAGAAGAACAGTAGGAAACAGGTGTTAATAAGGGAGATATGAATAAAAATGGGCTTATTTTAAGCGGGGAGAGGGTTATACAAGGAACCTTGGGGATAAAGGGAAAGAAGGAGCTCAAGCGAGGTGGGACCATAGGAGAAGGGTATTATCAAGGAAAAAATGGGAAAAATGGGGGCACTTTAAATGGGGAAACCATAGTGGAAGCATTAGACAATGTGAGAGATAAATAACGCTTAGCTAGTTAAAAAAAAAAACAGATGGAACCATATTAGTCCAACAACCTATTGACAAATTATACACACAACTAGCTCAAGGAACATAATATATATCTAGTAAAGGTTTATCTGAGAACGTTTGGTCTTTGCCCAAGCTTTATCTATATAGCACATGGTAATTAAAAGTACCAGACTGGTGGAACTAACCTTCTTGGATGATTAACAGCCATACTTTGAGGCCTATACTAATTTGGTCAGAGGGGCTTAAAGGACAGTTTTTGCTCCTTGCCCTCCAAGGTTGACTAAGTTCCAGGGGACTATGGAGCATCTCTCAAAATGTCCTGTATCTGTGGTGAGTCACCTGTCCTCTTGATCAAGGAGGCCATGGAGACAGCACCAGATGGACTTGAACCAGTGTCTAGTCTACAAAAAGGAGGGTCAACACAAAGAAAACATTTCCTCCATGCTTACAAGTGAAGCCACCCACAGTCGAGCAGGACCTTTGACTTATCTTCTCATAGATAGAACTGGTAAAAAGAAAGGAGCCAGGGGCTCCTTCCAAGCCCACGTGACCCCTGAGGAACAGATCCTCAAACCACCTTAAGAGCAAAAATAAATTGGTTTATCTGGGCCAACTGTATGGTCTTAAACACCCAAAAGGAAAGTTTAACCAAAGATTAAAGGGATCAATATGATTCTTTAAGAGTCCATGTATATAGCTAAAGTCTCCACAACAAGAAACAATCCAGACAGGAGATACCTTCCTTTGCATTGTTAGCCACGGTCACCCAAGAGACTCCCAGACAGTAACCCAGCATAGAACTGGGAAAATGAACAGCAGACCCCAATCTTATCTAAAGGAATATTGGCAACTGTTTGCTGCTAGATGAGGAAGAGGTGATCTTCCTAAAACAAGGATCTCTAGATAGGCTGACTAGACTCAGTGGATAGACAAGCACTGGAGAATGGCTGGGGGCACTGAAACACAGTGGACAGTAACAGGGATGACAGAGTACATGGGCTCCAGTGGCAGGTGGGAGGCTATGGGAGGGTGCCATTTGGGATGTGGCTATATAGATGAATAAGATTGTTTGGGATGTTCTGGATGAAACACACACACACAAAATCAATAAATAAAAAAATGAGTTATGTTTGAGGAAGAAGCATAAAAATTTGCTTCATGTTAATTAGTAGTTGTGAAAAACATTACCATTGAAATCTACCTGATGACTTTATATCCAAGCTCAGGTGCCAAAGATCTCAGAAAATAACTGATTGTGACTAGAAATAATCAGATGTATAGAGATTAGAGACGTGTGTGCAAACATCTAAGTGTTAGTTGCATTAAAAATGAGTTTTTCTGTATGAAACAGTATATTTTAAAATGAAATGGAGATCTTTTTTAAAGGTTAAAACCTCCTCCAATTTTATGTCTTATAGGGTTTATACTGAGTACAATATTGTATAACTGTATTAATTCAACCTAAAAATTTACAGACAATTTTGAAAGAGATGCATCTTAGCTCTGGAAATTGTTATTGAATATGTCAATGCTGTTGTAATGAAATGCTTCTTCTAATTATGTGGTTATTAAATAAATAATTAAAAAATTTGGGGCTGTAGAGATGTCTCAGCTATGAAGAACACTGGCTGCTTTTGTAGAGGACTGGGGTTTGGTTCCCAACACATACATGACAGCTAACAACCATTCATAATTCCAGTTCCAGGGGATCTGACACCCACTTCTGACCTCTATGGGCATTGCATGTATGTGATTACATATGTATAAGAAAACACTCATGCACATAAAATAAAAATAAATTTTAAAAATTAAAAAGGAATTCAGTTTATTAAAAAAAAAGAAGTTAGCACCACACTTCTTAGCTTTCTCATGTGATAGATTGATGCTTAAATATTTTTTAAAAGGGCCAGGTGTGGTGATGAATGCCTTTAATCTGAGCAGTTAAGAGCACTGACTATTCTTGCAGAGGACCTGGGTTCAATCCCCAGAACCCACATGATGGCAGCTAACAATCGTCTGTAACTTCAGTTCCAGATCTGATGCCTTCTTCTGACCTCTTCGGGCATTATACGACACAGGTGCACTTATACACATGCAGGCAATACACTCATACACATAAAATAATAAAATAAAATATTTTTAAAAATTAAAAAGGTGTCGGACAATGTCTCAGTGGGTAAAGACGTCTGCTGCCATGCCTGATGACTTGAGTTGGAACTCCACGACCCACATGATGGAAGGAGAAAATTAATTCTACCAAGTTGTCCTCTGACCTCCACTTGCCAGCCACACACACACACACACACACACACACACACACACACACACAGTGCACACATGCACACATACAAATAATGTTTTTAGAAATTAAAAGGAGAATTAGAGAAGTAATTATTACTATTGCAGGGGCTGTTTTATTTTGTAGTTTTAACCATGAGGGAGGTCAAATATTGGAACTTCAAGATAAATGAAATTAAAATTTTGGTAGAACTGTGTGCATGCTGGGTTGATGACTTTACAAAGGAACGCGTAAAGATGCTGGCTCAGTGCTGCCCCGCTGTGGCCAGTCGTGGGAACGGTTTCATAGCTCCTTGCTCCTGAGCTGGAGCTCAGGAGTCCTGCAGTTAGGGCAGTCGGTCTGTTTGACTAAGGAATGTGAGGGAGCCAACACCTTTATAAGAAATGACAGGTTTGTGTGCTACCTGTGCCCCAGCCCAGAAGGAGCCAGGTGCACTTTAATTTGGTCTTACCTCCTTTGTAATTTACTTAGCACACAACTTTTCTCTCCGGAGATTCCAGTTCATTGTATTAAAACAAAGAAGGATGTCACAGAGCCATTGTGCAATCTGGTGCGCCCTATCTTCTCTCTGGGGTTGCTGGAAGAAATGGCCTCATGGAGACCACTTCTGGTTTTGTCACAACACCTACGGAGGTGCTGATGTCCCTTAAATAAGATCTGTGGAAAAGTCTTGTAAAATGGAGACCCAGGGGAGAGTTTGTGGCCTCTGGAGAATCAGTCTTCATCCTCTAAGTTTTATTTTATTTCATTTACTTCTTTTGTAAAGATTGATGCTTATTTATGTGTATGTATGTACGTATGCATGTATGTGAGTGTATGCCTGCAGAAGTCAGAAGAGGGCGTCAGATCTCCTGGAGCCAGAGTTACATGCCATTGTAAGTCACCGGATGTGAGTGCCAGAAACTGAACTCCCATCCTTTGGAGAAGCAGGATGCTCTCATAATCTCTGAGCCATCTCTCCAGCCCCTTTAAGTTTTTATTTATTTATTATTTATTATTTTTGTTTTATGTGCATGAGTGTATTGCCTGCACGTAAGTGAGTGCACCCATGTTGTGTAATGCCATGGAGGTCGGAAGAGGGCTTCGGATTCCCCTGGCACTGGAGTTAAGGACGGTTCATAGCCACCATGTGGGTGCTGGGAATTGAACCTGGATCCTCTGCAAGAGCAGTCAGTGCTCTTAACCCCTGAGCCATCTCTCCAGCCCCTTAAGTTTTTATTATTTTATTTTATTTTATTTTATTTATTGTATTGCCTATATGTGTAAGTGCACCTTTATTTTATTTTATTTGCTTTTTGAGACAGGGTCTCCTGCTAGCCCCAGCTGGCCTGGAACTCATGTTAGAGACAGACCGGCCTTGATTGCTCGAGATCTGTTTGCCTCTTCCTCTTCAATGATGGGATTAAAGGCATGTGCCACCATACCTGGTTTCCCTTTAAGATTTAAAAAAAATTATTATTCTGTGTATGATGATAATGATTATGATGTGTGTGTGTGTGTGTGTGTGTGTGTGTGCGTGTGTGTGTGTGTGAGCGTTAACATGCATACAGAGGTCGGAGGACAACAGCTCTGTATAGTCAGTTCTCTCCTTCCTTCCACCTTTACATGGATCTGGGGATCCAAACTCAGGTCCTCTTGCTTGTACTGCAATTGCTATACACACTTAGCCATCTCACCGGCCCTGTCTCTGTGACTTACCACACTCAGCTGCTGAGAAATTCCTAGGGAGGCTTGACTGCCTCTGCTCTTGGCGGATAAATTGATCAATACAGAGGATGCATTTGCTCCCTCCTCCAGAACATGGTACTGACTTTTTCTTAATTTCTGTGCCTCTTTCATTGATTTTGCTGCATATTTGCACTTTGAATATGCTCACAAGTCCTCTTAAGAAAGATAGAGGTGGAATCCATAAATTAAATGGAAAATGAAACACTTGGAGGGTATGTGTGCATGTGGGTGCATGTGTGTGTGTGTGTGTGTGTGTGTGTGTGTGAGAGAGAGAGAGAGAGAGAGAGAGAGAGAGAGAGGAGAGAGAGAGAGCTCATAAGTTATTTGAGATGATTTAAACTAGTAGTTGGATCAAGTTAGTTTTAAGGACTGACAAGTTTATGGGTCAAAAGTTTCCAACAATGATGTCTCTTTACCTGAGAAAATGAGAACATGGTGTAAATAAACTCAACAAGGAAGCCGCAGGCCTGTTAGAAAAATCAGGAGCTATTCATGCTTCCTCATCCGACCCCCAAAGATAACACTGAATCAGTGTGAGCACTTAGTGACAAAAGGTTGGTGGTTTATTGGGTTCAAAAATATTTTCCTTCAGCCTGGGCTACAGGGAGATCCTGTCTCAAAAAAAAAACAAAAAAAAAAAACCAAAAACACAAAACAACAAAAATTGAGGGGCCAGTGAAATGACTCAGTGGGTAAAGGCACTTGTCACCAAGCCCAATGACAATGAGCTGAGTTCGATCCCTGGGACTCACACGGTAGAAAGAGAGAAATGACTCCTGTAAGTCATTGTCTGACCTCCACTTTCATGTGGCATGCACATGCATGCACACACACACACACACACACACGCACGCACACACACGCACACACACACAAATATAATTAAAACTTTTTTTCTGCTGTCTTTCCTCCTCCTCCTCTTCTTCCTCCTCCTCCTCTTCTTCTTTCTTGAAATATAAACATTTTCTGGAGGAGGTCAAGGCATCAGTGTCTTAAAACTTCAAAGCCCATGAGATGGCTTCTGGGTCTCTTGTAGGATCATTTCAGAGTCTGGGTTTTTACCTCTTCACCAGGAAAGGTGGCTCCTGGGGTGGGAAGCTGGAGGGCAGAGATGTTGGGGAAGAAAGGCCTGCTTCTGCTTGAAGCTGTGTGTCCACGGCAAGCCCCAGGCTGCCCCTGCCCCTGGCTTCCACGTCTTGGCCTCAAGGGCTTTCAGGACTCCAGCCCTGGCATCCCTCTGTGACCTGTGAGGGGGCGTTACCTTCCCACTCCAGGGCCGCCTCAGCTCCCTGCTCTGTTTATTCTTAAGCACAGACTTCCTGCTGTTTAATCAGCAAAGATTCTTCTAAGACAGGCTAAGCACACCGTTTACTCTGCTAACAACACTTGGCATTTATGGTGAGACTTGTGTTGACTTATTCTTGAGCCTCCATTGACATTCACTGAGTCACACAAACACAGAGAGACAGCCTTGGGAGCACAGCCTGACACAGTGCTAGAGACCTGCCTGGAAAGGGCCGTGCTTTCTCTTCTGGTTAAAATACCACACGCATCATAAGAGATTCCAGTCTGAAACTGTCCTGGCTGGAATGAAGATAGTCTAAAGAGATAATTGTGATCCCCACTTTGGGTATCACACCATTCAAACACTGGACCCCAGAAAGGTGGAATTTTCTCTAGAAATTCATTCTGGGAGAAGGAAAAGGCTGAAGGCTGGTGCCAGCCAGAGGGGGAGCTCGTCTCCAAGGAAGCTATTTCTCACAGCTCTGACAACTTGTCAGGAAAGACTGGAGCCTAGACACTGATGGGCAAGACCGCACCATGACCAGGGCTGTTTTACTATGCACACCTCTCACCCTCCATTTGAACCCGAACCTCACATCAGGACTCTAAAGATGGACTTAGGGGTTCACTGGTCTTTTTGTTTCTCTTCCTAACATAAGCACGTTGAATACATCGCCATTCTGCTTTACATTCTTTGTGTGTTTCATTGGCCTATTGAGGGCAGGTGTTAGGGCTGCTGGAGCCCAGGCTCTGACCCTAACAGCTCTGGTATCACAATGACCTACTTTAGGTTTTGTTTTTATTATTATTATTTTATGTGTATGAGTGTACTGCCTACATGTATGTAAATGCACCCGTGTTGTGCAGTGCCCATGGAGGCCAGAAGATGGAATTAGATCCTCTGGAACTAGAGTTACAGACGATTATTAGCCACCATGTGGGTGCCAGGAACTGAACTTGGATCTTCTGCAAGAGCAGCCAGTGCTCTTAACTGCTGAGCCATCTCGCCTCTCCAGGCCCATCCTTTAAATAGCTTAATACTTTTGCCGAAAGTCTCTAGAAAGCTCCCCAGGTTTGTTCTCAACAAGATCACACCCGTGTCAACTATGTCATATATGGTCCCGCAACATTCAGGGACAGTGGCATAGTCACATGGTCTCTTGGGCTGTTGGGTCATACAGCTGTGCCCTCAGTGGTCATGGGATCTTGGGTCGGTCCCCTTCTCCCTCTGGCTTTCAGTTTCTCATCCTTGATGTGAGAGGAAGTTATCCAAGTGCTCACCTCTAGCCTGAGCCCCTGTGCTAGGAACACTCAGAAACGTTGAGTGAACGAACACACCACACAAGCTGATCTCACCAGCCTGCGCTCTGTTATCTTGTTTCTAAGTCCTTACAAAAGGCAGGCTCTGCTTGAGTCATCGCCTGACAGGCTCTGCCAAAGGGGTCACTGCCAACCACAGGTTCAGCTGTGAGGCTGCAACCTGGCTTTACCTGCCTCCTCCTGGCTCCCCCTCTTCTCCCATCCCAGTAGGTGCTTGTAATAGGAACTTCTTTTCAGGTGAGGAGGCTGTGTATTTGGTTTGTCTTTGTTGCCCAGAAACTGTTGACATCTGAGACATCCTGTTGCCTTGGCTGGGTAATGAAAAATTGATTACTTTTCTCTGTCAACAAGCAAACGGCAGCCGTTCAACCTTGGCTCCGAGGATGGGAAGCACAGCTGTTTGCTTTCTTTCTGGCGGTTGGGGTGTTGTAGGCAGAGGTGGAGCCAGGCCCCTGGGACAGGGGGTAAGGTCTGGGCGCTGGCTCCCTGCAGGTGGCACTGTCCATTTCCCTGTAAGTACTGCTAGGTCCAGCAAATGCAGTTGCTAGGCAACCCCAGATCTCTGCTCTCTGCAGCATCTCACTGCCGCTCTGCCCAGAGCCTTTACTGGTTTTCCAGGCCCTAGATCCTTCTCGTTCCAGATGCAGCCTTCGGGAGACTGAAACACCCATCTAATGCCCCTTTCCACTTGCCTCATTTCTCCTCAGCTATGTGGTAGGCTGGCTGTTCCAGCTGAGCCTCTCAGAGAAGCACAGCATGCTAGATCTGGGAGGGACCTCAGAGCACCCAGCTTAGAGAGGGTAAGTGATGTGGCTGCAACCACACAGTGGACAGAGCTCGGCGTTTTGACTCCTGATCGGTGTCTATGAAGTTTGTCAGTTTGGTATGTTCCTCAAAGGCCCTGTGGAATATGTAAGTCAGGGATGGCCCTTTCCCCCAGAACATAGCAAACACTCAGCAAAAGGGGACAAAAAAGGGTCAGAGTTGACTGAGGCTCTGGGGTGGTTCCCTGGTGGAGCACGGTGACATGGCTACTCAACAGGCACGAGGATAGGAGCTGATGAGAGAAGTTTTTCAAAGGGCTGGTGGTGGTAGATGGGGCTTTGTTAAGCCTCCTTTCTCTTCAGTGCCATGTTCGGAGCTGAAGCACGCTTTGCTCCATGGAGGTCGCAAAGAGGCCAGTGTGGGGCATCACCAGCTCCTCCGATAGCTGTCCCAACATTGGCCAGGTCTGTGGGTCTTAGCCTTGCCTCAGCCTCAAGGGTAGCTGTGCCTGAGGGACAGGGGATTCTCTGAGATGTGGCTCTCCTCTGGCCCTGACTCTAGGCCTGCCTGGCACTGAGAACTGATCCTACCCCTCCTTCCGGAGGATCGCTTGAACCCCTGAGTTCAGAGCCAGCCTGAGCAACATAGCATGACCCCATCTCAAAGAGAGAGAAAAAAACCACAAAACACCTTGTGGTAGAGTGTATATTTGTTACTACCCATGAGCACGCCCTGACTCTCCAAGTCCAGGACTTACATTCGCGTTCGCTCTTGGTGTGGGACAGTCTATGGATAATGACATGTGTCTATCACTAGAGTACCACAGAAAGCATTTTGCTCCCTAAAAATCCCCATGTCCACCTATCCGTCCCTCCCCCGGTCCCGGCAGCCACAGGCTTTTTTCTGACTCCATAGTTTTGCCTTTTCCAGAATGGTGTCACTTGTTCCATACCATTCACTAGTTACCCCATAGGCCGATGGGAGTTTTGATGCTAAGGATGCAGAGATAACTGCTGGGGATGTGGCTCAGTTGGTAGAGTGTGTGCCTAGCATGCACAAAGCCCTGGGTTCTATCCCCAGCATCACATAATCCAGGCATGGTGGTGCACCCCTGTAATCCCAGTACTGGGGAGTTAGAAGAATCAGGAGTGTCATCCTTGGGTACATAGTGAGTTCAAGGCCAACTGAGTTACATAAATCCCTGCCAGAGAGAGGGGGAGGGGGAGGAGGAAGGGAAGGGAAGAGAAGTAGAGGGAGAGAGGAAGAGAGAGGGATAGGGAAAGAGGGAGGGAGAAGGGAACCGGAGAGGAAGAGGGAGAGGGAGAGGGAGACGGAGAAAGAGACCTAGTGCTGTCTGGAAATCTCTCCTCTGGTAGAACAATAGACTGTAAGTGACAATATGCTTCAGGAGGACTATGGAAGGAGCAGCTGTTGAAGGAGACAGGAAAGGGATGGCAGGGCAGGGGAGGAGTGCTGGGGGGCAGTGGAGGAGTGCTGGAGGACTCTGGAGGAGTGCTGGGGGCAGTG
>NW_008341028.1:9887732-9944620 GCF_000622305.1 Nannospalax galili
CTGGGGGGCAGTGGAGGAGTGCTGGAGGACTCTGGAGGAGGGCTGGGGGCAGTGGAGGAGTGCTGGGGGCAGTGGAGGAGTACTGGGGGCAGTGGAGGAGTGCTGGAGGACTCTGGAGGAGTGCTGGGGGCAGTGGAGGAGTGCTGGAGGCTCCTGGACATGAGATGTTTTTGTTGTAGAGAAACCTTCTCTAAAGCAGGCAGGAGTAAGGGAGGAAGAGTGTGGGGCAGGTGGAGGTGGGAGAAGAGGCCTAGGCAAGCTCAGAACAGCATCTTCCACTTGATACAGACTGGAGGCACACAGGTGATTTAAATGCAATTGTTTCCTTTGGTGCTGGGGAATCTAGGACCTTATACATGTTAGGCAAATACTTTACCACTAAGCTCCATCCCCAGCCTGTGTAGGTAATTTCATAGCGGCCACTTTAACAACAAAATGTTTAGTTTTTTGAAATAGGATTTCCTTAGGTAGCCCAGGCTGGCCTCTAACTCTCCATCCTTTTGTTTCAACCTCCGTAGTGTTGGATTACATCTGTGTGACACTGTGCCTGGCAACCAAAATGAATTTTAATGCATTTTATTTAATCCAAATATGTTAAATATTATTTCAGCATGTGACCAAGCACTCAATGACTGTATAAACTAGTGGCTGCTGTCCTGATGGTACATTCTTCTAGAACATTCTTTATGCTTCAGCCACATTCCAGCCACAGTGAAGGAATGACACAGTGGGTTTGTTGAAAATTCTTTAGCTCCTTTAGGGAGCGTGCTTGAGGAATGAGGACTCCCAGGACAGCAGGACCCTGGCGACAGGTAGGACAGTGCAGCTCATGTACGAGGCAGGGTGTGTGTGTGTGTGTGTGTGTGTGTGTGTGTATGTGTGTCTGTGTGCTATGTGTGTGTTTAGTGACATTAACCAGAGGAAGCTGCTACTCATTTTCCTGAGATGATATGTCCCCATCAGTGGTCCAGCTCCTCATCCTACAATAAGGATGGTCATTCAGGAAGCATCACCATAACTGCATAGTTTTTGCTAAAATCCACTGGGGGCATCACTAATCCTCACTGGCCTAGCCTCTGTCTCCCAGCCTGTGAGCCTGAGGAGCCTTGGTTTCCAGAGGCTGCCTTTTCTCTTGACTCAGGGAGCTCCACATTTCCTAACTTCCATGGAAGGAAGGGCTGCGCCCTGGGATTGTCCCCAGGGCTGTCACCATGGCTTCTGGGACCTATCCACTTCAGTTTCAGACCTGGAGCTGAGTCACAGAAGTGGTCCAGGAGTCTTTGCTATCTGTGAGGCATGCCTCAGGAGATGGATTCCTCATCCTGGCCCAGGGACCTCCGGCTCTCTTTGTCTTCTTAGGAAGGACCAGCGCGACTCAAAGTATGGTCTGGGGATGTACACTGGCTCACAAAACGTGGTTATAAGTACAGTAAGTACTTACTGAATATGAAAGAGTCAGCTTTCAGAAGCTTGTATAATATAGGCATTCATGCACATCCAAGGAGCTCGCCTCCTGCTCCTCCTCTTCTTCTTTTCCCCTTCCTCTCCCTTCTCTTCCTCCCTCCTTTCCCCTTCATTTCCTTCCTTCTTTCCTTTCTTCTTCTTCCTCCCTCTCCTCTTCTTCCTCCTTTCCCTCTTCTTCCTTTTTAAATTAATTTTTATTCAATTTTACATGAAGTATTGGCCCTCAATAAACTGGAAGTTGGGCTGGATAGATGTCTCAGTGGGTAAAAGGCACTTACTGCACAAGCCTGATGCTCTGAGTTCAATCCCACGAATCCATGTAAAGATGGGAAGAGAGAACTGACTCTACAAACTTGTCCCCATGACCTACACATGTGCCCCCCCCAGTAATAATAGGTAAAGAATTAAAAATAAATTGGCTAGGTGTGGTGGCACATGCCTTTAATCCCAGCACTCAGGAGGTAGAGGTAGGCAGATTCCTGTGAGTTTGAAGCCAGCCTAGTCTACATAGGGAGTTCCAGGCCAACCAGGGTCTACTCAGTGAGATTCAAAAACAAAACAACGCAAAACAACAATAAATCAAAAGCAAAACTGGGCATATGTATTTTGGGGGGTGGGACTGTGTAATGCTAGCTGGCCTGTAATTCTCTATGTAGACCAGGCCGCCCTTGAACTAGTGACTACCTTCCTGCCTCTGTCTCTGCAGTACTTGGATTACAGGCATGTGCCTGCCACCACACCTGGCTTCAAAATTGAACTTACATAACTCCAGCGTGGTGGCTGGAGTTAATAATGGCACATCATGAATTTCAGAACTGCCGAAGTGTGATCATAAAAGGTTCTCACCACGGAAAATAAGGATGCGGGGCGATGGTTATGTTAATCACCTCAGCTTATTCCACAACCTATAGAGTTATCACACGTCACATGGTACCGCACAAATACATACCATTATGTTTTGTTGATTAACAATAAAAATGCCAAAGCCGAAGTACAACCTGGGCCTTTTTCACAGGTGGCTGTACTGGTCTAAGGCTGGGGAGGGCTGTTTCTTGTGAAATTCTCCTTTTGGGCAGGAGGGGGCAGCAGAGACACAGGGACTCAGCCTCAGGAGTAGGACAAGTTCTTTAATTCTCCTAGGATCCTCTGTTGGACACTCTCCAAGCTCTGGGGGAGAGGTGGACCTTGCTTTCTCCTCCCTATTTTGCCTCACCTGAGAGTGCTGTATCCAGGGGGAGGATCCAGGAGGACCACTGACCTGGAAATGAAAGGAGACCAGATCCCTGTGAAGACTCACCCCACAGCTGCGTATGGCTCAGGTGTGTGCAGACAGGGCTCTACTGCCCCTGGTTTGTCTTCATTTATCCAGCTGTTGTAAGGCCTGTGGAAAGTCACTCATTCAGAGACCTTGTTTCCTCAGGTGTCAGGGATTGACTAATGACAGCTACCTTACAGGAAGGTTAGGATGACAGGAGAAACTTCACACAGCACTGTGCCTGGTCAGTGTGGGTACCCCACCCATGTATTCATTACGTTATAGTCCCAACCTGAGGTTTTTTTTTTTTTTTTTCTCTAGGCTCCTGTGACACTGAGAGATGTCACCTTTTCTAGATGGGCACATTTCCTGAGGGTAGCTTTTTCCACCAGTCACTGTGACAACTGGGCCCTGACATTTGGCTCGGCCCTTGAAGCCTGCAGCGATGGACCCAAGACCTTGCTTGCTGTGACCCCCTGTTCTAAATGTGATTCTTTGTTGCTCTGATTCTCCCTCTGCATATCCCCAGTTCTGCACAGACTCCACATACTTCACAGTATATGAACCACTGTACTTCTCACGGCCCACTGGAAGGCTCTGTAACATGGGGGCTGCTGGGGTTTGGAATCCTGTTTCCTTGTTTTGCCAGCTGTGTGACTTTGGACAAGATGCTCGGTGATCTTGGGCCTCAGTTTCTCCTGTGGGGCCTTATGTCTTACTGTGATAAGTGGGTGAAGGAAAGCAGCGGGGAGGCCAGCTGGCACGAAGCAAGTACCTGATAAGCATTGTGACAGAGGGCACTGAGGT
This sequence comes from Nannospalax galili, assembly GCF_000622305.1. Lineage (NCBI taxonomy): Eukaryota > Metazoa > Chordata > Mammalia > Rodentia > Spalacidae > Nannospalax > Nannospalax galili. The sequence continues at coordinate 9,891,259 of NW_008341028.1, forward strand.
TTGGGAAGGAAAGGGCTCCATTCCTAAGTACTCACTAGACGCGGGGCACTAGATACATAGTGTTTCTTTCTACCCTCTGTGGGAAAACAGGTGCTTCTGTCTCTGATTTGTGACTAGGCAACTGTAACTCCGTTTACCCAGACCTGAGGTGTAGGAAGAACTGGATGTGGGGGTGACCCTGCAGTCTGTTAGAGTCTGGAGTTCCTCTTTGCCTATCTGTGACAGGAGGGCGGGAGATGTGGTGGTGTTTGGTCCTTTCCTACAGGGACTAGAGCAGGGATGTGACGTGTCTCCCCTCTCTTTCCCGTGCTCCAGGGGCCTTTCGAAAGGATAAAGGTGCTGGTGAGAAAGCGGGGTTCTTATTTGAGTCTGTTGGAATAGGCAGCGCTTTAGCAGGAACTGATGCTGCAGGAGAGGATGGCAGTGGACACCAGGTGGCGCTGTGACACCAGCAGAAAGCTGCTGATTCTCTGAGGCACAGGATCCCAGAGCCTCCTGAACAAGGTCGAGCCTGGATGAGGTGGGTGAAGGCATAGTGACCCATTCCAGAAACTTCTGCCTGAGAGCTGAGTTCCAAAGGGGTCAGGGACAGGTATTCTGGGTACTGACTTTGGAATCTGTTCTTTATAGATATGTGGTTCTGGGTAAATTAATCTCTTAGAGTCTTAGTGACCTTGTGTATTTGTGGTGTGTGTGTGTGTGTGTGTGTGTGTGTGTGTGTGTGTGTGTGTGTGTGTGTGTGTGTATATGTGCCGGTGGAGGCTACAAGTCAACCTTGGGTTCTGTTCCTCAGGCACTGTCTACCTTGTGTTTTGAGACAGAGCCTGTCCTTGGCCTGGGACTTGCTAATCAGGTGAGGTCAGCTGGCCAGGGAGCTCAGGGTCCTATCTCCACTTCCCCAGCACCTGTATTACAAACACACACTACCAGACCTGGCTTCTTTATGTGGATTCTGGGGACAAAGCTAAGGTCCTCATGCTTGCAAGCCAAGCATTTTTATGGACTGAGCTACCTCCCCACGCCTCAGTGGCTGTTATTAAGGGTTCTGTGGTTTGTAGAGTCATCCCATAGGGCTCTCCAAGTCCTTGCTCTTCTATGAGCTCCCTAAGTCCTGGATAGCCTGGAGTAACTCCTTTACTCATGCACATGAATATTCATGGCAGCATTATTTATAATAGCTAAAAAGAAGAAAAAGCACAGCTGTCCATGAACTGATGAGTAGACAAATTGTGGTATATCCATATAATGCTAATACCTGGTACTAGTGTAGATGAACCTCAAAAATAGTAAAAATGATAAAGATAGACACATACTGATGATTCCACTTAAAATGTTTGAATAGGCAAGTCCACTGAGGTGGAAATGAGTTCATGGTTGCCAAGGACCAGGGACGAGGAATGGGAGTCAGCATGAATGTGAATAGGGTTTCTTTTGGGGACAAGGGCATTCTGGAATTATTGATGAGAGTTGCACATCACTGTGACTACACTGAAACAGGGTGACTTTTGTGGTATGTGAACAACATTGAAGGTTTACAAAGTAAAGTTCATGGGAAGAATGATCATATCCTTGAGACTTGCTGTTAGTGACAGACACCCCCCTGCCCAGCCTGCACCTTCCCTAGTGTAGTTAGCGTATGTATATGAGTGTTTTGCCTGCATGTATGGATGTGCACCATGTATGTGCAATGCCTATGGAGGCCAGAAGAGGGCATTGGATCCCCTGGAACTGGAATTACAGATGGTGGGATGCTAGATGCTGGGAATGAAACCCAGGTCCTCTGCAAAGGCAGCCAGTGCTCTCAATTGCTGAGCCATCACTCCAGCACCCCCCCCTCCAAACACTGAGTTCTTTAGGGAAGCTTCAGGGAGGTGGAAATGCCCCAGGGGAACTTAAGATATGCCACGGTATTGGGGTGGTCATAGAGTTGAGGGACACTGCCTGCATTCCTGGGTGGATGGCCTGGGAGGAACCAGATGCTGCACACTTTCATTACATAGCATATCTCACAATGAGTTGCCCAGCATTCCACATACTTACAAAAAACTCATCACATTTGCCAGGCATAATGGAGCATGCCTTTAATTTCAGCACTTGGGAGGCTGAGACATATAGATCTCTGTGAGATTGAGACCAGCCTCGTCTACGTGACAAGTTCTAGTCCAGCTAGGGCTACAGGGAGACCCTGTCTCAAAAAAAAAAAAAAAAAAAAGTGATCACATTTATCATCCATCAGTTTTAGTTTTGTGTGTGTTGTGTGAATTTGTGTGTACCCATGGAGGCCAGAGGGTCGACATCTGGTGTCTTTATAGACTTCCACCTTAGTTTTAGGAGAGGGTCTTCTCACTGAACCCAAAGCTTGCCGATTCAGCTAGGCTGACTGACTATTGAGCCCCTGGAAATTCTCATGTCTCTGATCCTCTAGCGCTGGGTACAGCTGTGCTTGGCTTTTACTTGGGTGCTTGAGATCCAAACTCAGTGCTTGACTCACTGAACCATCTCTCCAGACCCTTCTTTTTATAGTTTTTGAAAATTACTATTTTGGTTTGATTTATTTCATTAAGTATTTTGTTAAGGATTTTTTTTGAGACAGGGTCTCTGTATCCCAGGTTGGCCTAAAATTCACTATCTACCTGAGAAGGACCTTGAACTTCTGATCCTCTTGCCTCCACCTGAGTGCTAGGATCACCATGCCTCCTTTTTCCATTATTTTTAAAATGGAAAAAATATTTTGTAATTTGTCAACCCAAGACCCCTAGCCAGTCTCCTAAAAACCGCAGATAATCACGTTAGGCTGTAAAATGCTTACAGCTTTGCTTCCTGGTCACGCCAGGACTGATAGGGACATTAACAAGCAGTCGCTCTGCACACAGGAACCTCTTGTCAGTGCCAGCAAGGGCCAAGAGGCAGCTTCCTGTATTTCGGAACACAATTTCATTCGTTCTACTAACACATTGTTTTGTCAAAAAATGCTACGTTGGGGACTGGCGAGATGGCTTAGCAGGTTAGGGCACTTTCCACCAAGCCTGAGGACCTAAGTTTGATTCCTGGGACCTACGTGGTAGATGAAGGAAACTGATCCCTACAAGTTGTCCTCTGACCTTCACATGTACACACACACACACACACACACACACACAAACGTAGGCCAAAGGATTTTAAAGGTTACATTGAGATTTGGAGACATACACAAACATTTTGCCTCCATGAGAACACTTGCCACAAAACATACTCTAGAAGATGCCCAAAATTCAGAAGGAGGGGTTCTGTGGGCAGAATGCTAACTGGAGGCTGCAGGGTGTGCCTGAGGCTGGTCAGCTCTGAACACATGAGGGTGCTCCCTTGTTTCCATTTGAGCTTAAAGGATTTATTCAGTATGGGGCCCAAAATAAACATTCCTCCACGGGCAAACCAGGGTATGCCTGTGGAAGTCAGAAGAGGGCGTTAGATCCTCCAGAACTGGAGTTATGGACAGTTGTTACCCACCATGTGGGTGTTGGGAATTGAACCGGGGTCCTCTGAAAGGGCAGCCAGTGCTCTTAACTGCTGAACTGTCTCTCCGGCCTCCAGGCCTGGGGATCTTTGAAGCCTGTCTGTCCATATTGTTGGGGGCACAGAGCTGCGCAGCTTCTGAGAAAGCCACAGGGTGTGTGTTTCGGTGTGGCACGCAGGGCTATCTTGCTGGGGGGCTCTTGTTTCTCCAAAGCAGAGCCATGGCCAAAGGCTCTACGATGTGACTCTCTGGGACATTCTTAGGAAGTGGGGAGCAGAGTGGGTACATGAAGCAGGGAAGAGGGCTCCCATCATTCCAGGGAATCATCACTATTGGGCCCCAGAACTGCCTGCCTGGGAAGCAGGGAGCTGTCTCTCCAGGCTGCCTTAATGCAGAGAATCCACCAGGCCTTTAGGACCTATGGTGTCTCATCAGCTTCTGTGTCTTGGCCTCTCAAGCTGCAGAACCCAGGATGGGAGGAGAGGAGCAGCCAGCAGGTGAGGCTGTAGCTGGTGGGCTCGGGGGCAGCTAGGTAAATGAAGCTGAGGGGTTTGAAATGGTGCCAAGAGGCCATGGGTACAAGTGCCTGGGGGGAGTTACCCTTGGCGTTTCAGACTGTGCTGGGCTTAGAGGGAAGGGGTCTGAGAGAATACGCATTTCAAGTTCTAGAAGGCTTCATACCCTATTCTGCTTTGAGGTCTTTGCAGACTCACTGCCTGTCTCCCTCCATGATTTCTCTTTATTATTAGTCATTAATTAACTAATTATTTAATTTTTGGGACAGAATCTTACTATGTAGCACTGGCTGGCCTGGAACTCACTTGTAGACTAGGCTGGCCAGGAACTCACAGAGAGCCACTCGCACTCACATCTGCCTCTCAAATGCTCGGATTAAAGGCGTGTGTTACTGTGCCCCACTGCTGGCTCTCTCTGTCTCTGTCTCTGTCTCTCTCTCTGTCTCTGTCTCTCTCTCTCCCTCTTGGCTCTCTCTGTCTCTGTCTCTGTCTCTGTCTCTCTCTCTGTCTCTGTCTCTCTCTCTCCCTCCCTCTCCTTCCCTTCCTATTACTGGATGTGTGTGTGTGTGTGTGTGTGTGTGTGTGTGTGTGTGTGTGTGTGAGTATGTGCAGCTTTCTGGAGTTGTTTTTTTCCTTCCACCATGAAGGGGATTGAACTCAGGTTGCAGGCTTGCCTTTACCTGCAGTCACCTCCCAGCTGTCTCTCCCGCCTCTCCTTCCTTTCTCTCCCTCCTGTCCATCTGTCCCTTGCTCTCTCTCTCCCTCTCTCTCATTTCATTTCTCTCTTTTAGCTCCTTCTCAAGCTCCTCTTGCTATGAGCTTGTCTTATCTGCTCTGACACTGGAAGTTTTGAGGGGCAGGGGACACACAATAGCTTTTTTGCATCTTCACTCTGGCTCTAGCTCTAGTGTGCTGGGCCCCTAAAGATTTGAGTAGGACTAAGTGACACCCTCATTTTCTGCTCTGGAGGGCCAAAGCCTTTTAAGATGCAACTTCCTGAAAAGTATCACCGTCTACTTTGCCTCCATCGCCAGCCTCCCTAGGATCCAGACTTTATTTATTTCCCCATGTGTTTCTTTCATCTCTTCACTGGAGTTGAACTAAACATGGGGCCTAGATCTTTCTCCTTGACCTTACCACCCCAAGGTCATCGTGATGTTTGAGGTAGTACTGAAGTTTTCTGGGTCAGCAGGAGGTCTCACTGTGCTAAAATATTGCAGGGTTTTTTTTTTTTTTTGTCTTTTTGAGACAGGGTCTCCCTGCAGCCCTAGCTGGCCTGGATTTGCTATGGAGACCAGGCTGGCCTCGAACTCTGCCTCCCGAATGCAATATTGTAGGTTTTCATACTTTACTTTCTGCAGGGAGAGGAGGTTTGAGACAAGGTCTCACTATGTAGCCCTGGCTGACCTGGAACTCACAGAGATGTGCCTCCCCCTGCCTCTTGAGTGCTGGGATTAAAGGCATGTGGTATCACACCTGGCTACACTTTAGTTTTAAAGGCTCTGCTGGCCTGCATACATCTTGCTGTTCATTCCTCTTCCTTCCTGAAGAGTCTGTCCTCCCCTACTTTTTGGCTCCAGTCCTCCAAACTGGAGTCTTCCCAGGATAGACCAGCTCTGGAACCAAGGTATCAGCCAGGCCAGGAGTCTCCTCAGAGGGTCCACCATGAGGAAGCAGAGCTAGCTAGAGCCCTAGTCTTAGGTGGGGCCCCAGATCCCCACTCTGAGGTCCTCCCAGAAGGTCAGAGGTCCCCAAAGCTTGGGTCTTGTTGGGTTTGGCCTCAGGCTTCCTTGCCTCTCTGCCCAAGAGACTTCTCTCACTCCTCTCTCCTGCTCCAGTGGGACCTGGCATGATTTCACCCTGCGGGTTGGAGTCAGATCTCAAACAAACCACCTTCCTCAGGGAGATGTGTACCCCAGAACCCACTAATTGCCTTTTCCAGCAACGTCATGTTGCTGGGATCTTAATCTCTCCTGGCAGCCCATGCTGGAAATGGCTTCCAGAGGAAACTAGATCATTCTGGGAAAAGTTGGGGCTGTCCATCCGTCTGCTCCCTTAGACCATCAGGTCCACTCTGCCCAGGGGAATAGCACCTCCTACAGTTGTGGCCAGCCTGTAGCTGCCCTAGTGTTAGCTCACAAGTCCTGTGAACCCTTCTCACTTTCCTTAGCTTGTGGGGAGTGCAGGGCTGGGCCCTGGGCCCTTGGGATGCAGTGAAGGCCTCCTGTCTGCCATGCCCTCTGCATGGAGGAGGGGATTTGGGGATGAGGGAAGGAGTCAAAGAGTCGAGGACCTGGGCTTCTATTTCCATGTTGGCAGCAGCCATCCAGGTAGGGTGGGTCACGGTGAGGCTGGCTGTGTAGTCCTGGGCATATCTTCCAAGCTTAAGGCGTTAGTGCAGGCATCTATAATCTGATATCTGTAGAGCTCTATGGCCTAGAGCCAGGACACCTGCTACCCAAGAAGAGGTGTGGACAACATTCTGGGAGCTTCAGCTGGCCATTCAATTACTCATTGTCTGGGGGCTGTAGCTCAGTTGGTAGAGTGTGTGCTTAACATACCTGAAACCCTGGGTTCTAGCCCCAGCACTGCATAAATCAGGTGTGATGGCACATACCTGTAATCCCAGCACTTGGGAGGTAGAAGCAGGAGGATCAGGAGTTCAAGGCCATCCTTGGCTATATTGTAAGTTTGAGACCAACTGGGATACCTGAGACTTCATAGCAAAACAAAACAAATAAAAAGCCTACCATCACCACCCCACAAAAAAACAAGTATTCATTGTTAGTAGCCCTCACTATGTGAGATTTACCTTGGAACAGCCACACCCGTCTGTGGGCCCCAGTTTCCTGGCAAAGGGAGTGTTCTCAAGAAGCTTTGAGTCAGTGTGATTTTTGTTTCGTTTCTGAATTGAGGTCCTGCTACATTGTCCAGGCTGGTCTTGAACTCATGGATTCAGGTTATCTTTCTATAATCATTTTGCTGACTTATTGGTTTTTACTAGACAGGGTCCCACTCCCTAGCCCAGGCCGGCCTCAAACTTGTGGCAGCCCTCCTGCTTCAGCCTTCTAAATGCCAGTACAGGCATGAGCTGCCACACCTATTTCAAGTCATCCTGTTACCTCAGCTTCCCAGTGGCTGGGATGGCAGGGGCATGCTGTCATACTAGCTCCACGTGACTTCTCTGTCACTCCATCAAGGTACAACTTACAGATAGGAAAATACACTCATTTTAAGTACACAACTCCACGGGTTTTGGTAAATGTGTATCTCACATTTTGAGTTTCACAGAAAGTTCTCCCATGCCCCTTGGCAGTCAATACCGCCCCCCTCCCCATTCTTCTTTCTGTCCTATGGTGAGACTATGCCTGTAGCTAGGATACAGGTGATCTCTTTCAGGTCTGCCTTCTCTCCTTTACTGCAGTGCCTGTGGACATTGGTGACGCTGGCCTATCAGCTCTTTGCATCTTTGTCATGCTGACCAGTCTCCACTCATGGACAGAACTTCATTTGTTCATGGACAAACTGGACAGTTGGATTATTTCTGGATTTTCCTCCAATTTTGGCCATTGTAAATAAAGGTCCTCCACATCTCTGTATATGAATTTTTAGGCAACCATATTAAGTTATCACTCTTTACTGTATGTGCCAGAGAAAGAGGTTGCTGAGGTGTTTTATGTCTAATTTTTTGAAGATTTGTTTTTATTCTTTAATTATGTGTATGTGTAGGGTATGCCTGTGTGAATGTAGGTGCCTATTGGAGGCCAGAAGAGGGCAACAGATCCCTCAGAGTTGGAGTTACAGGTGTTTGTGAGCTGCTTGCTGTGGGTGCTAGGAACTGAACTCAGGTTCTCTGCAAGAGCAGCAAGCAGGATTAACTGAAGAGCCATTTCTCCAGTCCCATATGTGTCTATTTTTAAAACATTTATTTATTTTTATTTTATGTATATGAGTGTTTTGCCTGCATGTATGTAAGTGCACCTGTGTCATGCAATGCCCATGGAGGCTGGAAGAGGGCATTGGATTCCCTGGATCTGGAGTTAAGGACAGTTGTTTGCCACCATGTAGGTGCTGGGAATTGAGCCCAGGTCCTCTGGAAGAGCAGCTAGTGCTCTTAATTGCTGAGCCATTTCTCCAGTCCCTATACGTATCTACTTACAAAAGAAAGTGGTGAACTGTTTTCCACAGCACTGAGTGCCTTTGCATTCCCAGTGGCGCTGAGCACTCCAGTTGCTCCACATTTTTGTCAGCACTTGATGGTGTCTGTTTGTCCTTCATTCTGCCAAGTTCACTTCCAGAGGCCCCCGGTTCCCCAGTGATTCTTATCCTCCCTTCTTATCTCTCTCTCTTTCCCAGCCTAGCTTCTCAGGCCTGGCTTCAGCCTTGGCATGGTGACGGGCATCCAAGGTATTGTAAAAACTCTACAACCAACTTGGTTTTGACAGCTGACCTGAGAGAAAAGTTTATATGTAGTCTTTTCATTCAGCAAAGCAGAAAGAATAGGCCTTTCTAGACTCTCTTGGTTCTCTCTCTCAGGGCCAAGAACTTGACTTTGCTCATGCTCACGACTACTTTCTTTAAAAATACAAGCAAACAAAACTTAAATTATTATTTTTGTGTGTGTCTATGATGTGTATTTGTGAGTGTATGTGCCATGGCACATGAGTGGAGATCAGAGGTCAACTTTGTGCAGTCAGTTCTCTCCTTCCATCTTTACTTGGGTTTTGGGTATCAAACTCAGTTCATCAGGCTTGGTGGCAAGCACTTTACCCATTGTGCTGGATAGCGTCAGTTGTCAATTTGACACACCTGGAAAGAGGGAACCTCAGTTGGGGGATTTCTATTGGCTTGACTTGTGGGCATGTCTGTGAGGTATTTTCTTGATTGTTGGGTGATGTGGGAGGGCTCAGCCCACTGTGGGTGGTGGGCAAGTGGCCCTGAGTTGTATAAGAAAGCAGACTGAGCACAGGCCAGAGGAGCAAACATCATTCCTCCGTGGTCTGCGCTTTAGTTCCTGCCTCCAGGTTCCTGCCCCAAGTTTTTGCCCTGGCTTCCCTCAGCGATGGACTGTGATCAGGATGTGTAAGCTAAATAAACCCTTTCCTTCTCAAATTGGTTTTGGTTGGAATGTTTTATTTTTGTTTTTATGTGTATGCGTGTTATGCCTGCACATTTGTAAGTGCACCTGTGTTGTGCAATGCCTGCAAAGAGCAGAAGAGGGCGTTGGATCCTTCGGAACTGCAGTTACAGACAGTTTTTAGCCACCATGAAGGTGCTGGTATTTGAACCTAGGTCCTCTGCAAGAGTAGCCAGTGCTCTTAATCACTGAGACATCTCTCCAGTTGTTGGTCAGCTTGTTTTGTCACAGGAATAGAACGCTAACTGGGACACCCGCTGAGCCATCTTGCTGGTCCTTCATGGTTCCTGTCTATTTATTCTGTCTCTGCTCCAATATTATTACCTCAGAGGCCTATCCTGACTGCCAGGACCAGAGCTAGGCTTGGTGAGGCCTGAGTTTGAGTAATTAAATTTTTTTCATTTATTGATTTAGTTGGGGAGGGGGCAGGGGCTGCAGCAAGCATGCAGAGGTCACAGCACGCATGCAGGGGTCACAACAAACTTGCCAGAGTTGGTTCACTCCTTCCTCAAGGTGGGTCCCAGGGATCAAACTCAGGTGGTCAGGTTGAGCAGCAGGCCCTGTTCCCAGTGAGCCATCCTGCTGGCCTGGTTTATATCATTTTTGAGAGTCCTTTTATGGAGAAAGAGCACACAATAATGAACGCATAGTTTGGTCCAGAGTGTTTAGAATGGGGACAGGGACCAGAGTCAGCAGAGCATCAGGAAGCTGTGGCTTCAGCAGCTTCAGGCACAAGTTGCTTCTCGCTTCACCTCATGAAGCAGGGTCTCCGGAGCTCATCCGTCGCTTTCATCTAGTCCTGTATCCTGATTTCTTCTTCACTGTGTGACACTACCTGATGTCGCATTCAGTTTTTCCCTATCTTTCTACTGGAGGGTGTGCTATATGGGGGCGAGGGCCCAGTGGTCACTTGTACCATTGTTGTAGCCTTGGCTCTGGGAACAGCCATAAGGAGCACTTGATACACATTGATTAAATGCTTTTTGACTTGTTTTGTCGGTCTGTTTTTCACTCTCCTTGCAGCTGGCCTGGAACACACTATGTAGACCAGGCTGGCCTTGCTCATACAGAGGTCTGCCTGCTTCAGCCTCCTAAGTTTTGGAATTAAAGGTGTATGCCACCATGTCTAGCCCACTTAAATGTTTTCTGAATGTTGCTGGCTTTCTCTCTGTGGAAGTGTAAGGGAGGGAATCTAGAGAAAGCTATTAAGCTCATGTGGGTGACCCACAGTGTGACAAGCGTCACAGTGAGGGAAGTGTGGTGTTCTGGATGACAGAAGTTGTACTTGAGTGCTTGTCATGGGCAGGCACTTTCCAATTTTAGTCTTTTCCCTTGTTTGTTTTGGGAACAGGGTATTGCTACATAATCTAGACTATCTTTGAACTTCAATCCTCTGGCCTCAGCCTCCTGAATACTGAGATTACAGGCATGTGTCACCAATCCAAGCCAGTCATGATCATCTTAAAGACTCCCAGTAGCCTTCCAGGTGAAGTGTCCCCATTTTACAGAACATGGAGGTGTGGTGAGGTCAAGTCATGTTATATTCCTGCAAAACTGGCAGCTGGGATCTGCATCCAGGGTCCTGGTCCCCCTTGTTTCATGGTGTCCTAGCAAGGCTCCTGTGTGTCCTCAAGCCCCTTTCTTGAAGCTCCATTCTCCACCGCTCCAGAGCAGGTAGTCAAGGTCTACCAAGATAAGTGCTCAGAGCTGAGCTCTGGGGGAGCAGGAATTACAGGCTCGGGGAAGAGAAAAGATCACATCCTCTGATGGGTCAGAGGAGGAAGAGGTAGGCTCCAGGCTCTTCCACCCCCACACCAGGCAACAGCCTGGCCAGGTCAGTTGAACTGGGCCAGCCTGGAATGAAGGCATGCTTGTGGTTAAACAAAGGCACAGGGATTGGCCCCAAAGAGGGTGAGCTTTGAGCAGCTTCCAGGACTTGATTTCAAGGAAGAAGAATATATAGTGTACCTTAGGGGCCCAGCCAGTCCTCCCGTACCAGACACCAGAAATTCCACCAGTTCAGGACCCTGAGAGCTTGGGTGACAGACTGTTAAAGTTTCCTTTTATAGACATGTGTGGAGTCACATCTACCTCACAGGCTGACTAGGAATTAATGAAAGACTCAGCACATGAAAGTGCTTACTAGCTGGGGATTCTTTCTTCTCTCTCCTCGCCTACTAAGCTCATCTTCATTCCCACATGACAGTGGCCTTTTCTTTAACACCTGCCACTCTCCTTGTATTGCCAACCCATTGTTCTGTTCACTTACGTCTTCAAGGCCAAGAGTATTCCCCCGCTGTGTGGATGGAAAGCCCAGAGCCTCACAGCAGTGAGTGATGTAGCTGCAGAGGGGCACAGATCTTGTTCCTTTGTCCTGAGCACATCTCTTCCCTCCTGCCAGCCTCCCCACTCTCTGCTCCAAAGACAAGAATGTAGCGTAGCTTGACTTAAAAAATTATTTGATTTTATGTAATTGAGTGCTTTGCCTGAATGTTAGTATATCACATGTGTGTAATGTCTGTGGAGGCCAGAAGAGGGCATTGGATCCCCTGGAACTGTAGTTATGGATGGTTCTTAGCTACCATGTGGGTCCTGGGAACTGAACCTGGATCCTCTAAGAACAGTGCTCTTAACCACTGAGTTATGTCTCTAGTCCCCACAGCTTTAAATCAATTCTTCCATGTGGGACGAGAGGGACCAGTCTTGTTCTTGCTTTCAAGGAGCTCAGAGAGCAGCAGACAAGTGAGCAGGTAGGGCTTGTGAAAGAATCCAGCAGATGTAGATCAGTGGAGGGTGGGGGGGCTCTGTGCTCTGAGGCTGCCTGTGGTCATCAGGGAGGCAGGGAGCCTTAAACCATGAGCCATCAACACAGAGCCCTCAGCACACTTGTGCTTTACATGTATGCTCCTGCCTGCATGCGTGTGTGCATGCCTGTGTGGTGATGGTAATGAACATGAAATGGAGTTGCTCCCTTGACATTGTCATTTATGCAGTTCCCCACCTGGAATTCCGCTTCATTGGAATTTCAATTTTGATATCTTTCAGATGAGAGTTTTGACATAGAATAGGTCTACAGACAGGTACTTGTTGATAGCAATTTGTTTTGCTGTTAGTAACCAAGAGGCAAAATGCTTACTATGAAAGTCTGATCTGATACACTCATTTTGAGAAGCAGGCTTAAAATACGTAGTTTTAACTTTTTATTATGCAACTTCAAAAGTATATGTAAAGAAGAGACGGGGCTGGGGATGTAGCTCAGTTGGTCGAGTGCTTGCCTTCCACGCACAAAGGCCTTGAATTCCATCCCTAGTTTATAATAAACCTGATATGGTGATCCACGTCTGTAATCCCAGCACTTGGGAGGTAGAGTCTGGAGGATCAGAGGTTTAAGGTCATCACTGGATACATAGCAAGTTTAAAGCCAGCCTCGGCTACATGAGGTGCTTTCTCAAACAAACAAAAAACAAAAATCAAAGAGAATAGCAAACCCCCATGTACCCACAACTCAGGCACCCCCTCTTGTCTAGGGGGTTGAATCTAGGACCTTATACATACTAGGCCAGTTAGGCAAATAGTCTACCATGGAGCTATACCCCGGCACTCAATATTCTGCCACTCTTGAAGAAATAGATTCTTGATGAGTTGAATAAATAAGCTATTTTAAAAAACACTTACTGCAATTTATTGAATGCCTATTGTTTTTCTCTGAGGAAAGAAGTGAAAAAAAATATTTACCATGTGTGGGAGTAGCCAGTGAAGACACTTATTGTGTGCATGTGGAACTCCAAAGGTGCCTGGCAGAGAATTCGGATTCTTAGGCTGTAAAGAGGCCTGCCAGGGCGACAGCTTGCATCTCTCGTGAATCTTAACATTCTGTGGCCCTCTTATCAGCAGAGAGACAAAGCCCATTTATAATTGAGTCTGGTCTCCAGTGTGGTGGCAGAGATTCAGGAATGTGTTTGCCTGGAACTTGTAGCCCTCTGGAGTCACTCAGAAAACAAGGCCTCCTTGTCTTCCCATCCTGACTCTCAGGGCACACGGAGGGGACTTCTTCCAACTTATATTGGTCTCACCCCACCTCGCAGCAGCTATGATACCCTGGGGAAAGTGCTGGAACCTAGGGCTCAGGAGATCGGGATTTGAGCTCTAGACCTATTAGCTGTGTGGGCTCAAGAAAGTTGTTTTCCCTTTCTTTCTGTGCCTTCCTCAGCTGGTGTAGCTGGGTTTCCACGTGGACGTTCTCTATGGATGTTTCCAACTCTGGGTCGCTCTGGTCTTTGGCCAAGTACAAGGAAGGAGTGCATAGCATGCTAGAGGTGCACATTGGTCACAAGTTCTTGATGTGCTAGAGGGCATGGGTGTACTTTATAAAGGTCGATGGTTCTTCTAAGTTTACTTGATGCTAAGCACTGTATCAGTGTGATCTGGCTGTCAGCAGGGGGTGCTTAAGATCTGTAGAACGTACTCAACTTGTCAGCCAAAGCCTCCTTCACTCAGGCACAGATTTCTGCTAAATCTTGTAGGTCCCCAGGCTCTCCAGATACAGATGCAGCCCAGAGTTCAATCAGTCCTTTGCCTTTCTGCATATCCATGAGTCATGTGCACACGAAGATCCACATATGTGGGGCTCACCCAAACATAGGCTGGGTATATGACTTAGACTCACTCTAAGGTCTCTTGCCCTGCCCTCGCCCTTACCAACCTTGCTTTCCCTTTTCAGTTTCTCCCCTTCTGTTTTTTGATGTCCTTTCCCTCCCTCATTTGTTTATCCAAATTCTTTTCCTCCTGTTACACAGCACGGTTCAACTACTGCAGCCTGCAAACATATATCAGAACCTGCAAGGTGCTTGCCAGGCGAACGATCAGTCTTCTGTAGAAAGAAGTTGTCATGAGCCAATGAGATGCTCAGCTGGTAAACGCTCTTCCATGAAATCCCCATGGCCTGAGTTTGATTCCTCAAACCCATGTAAAAGTGGAAGAAGTGAAATGATTTCAGAGTTGTTCTCTGACCTCCACACTCAAGCCATGTCATGTGAATCTGCACACACATCTTACACATGCCCCCCCCATACTGTGTGCATGAGTGCACACACATGGACACACATACAAATAATAAAAATGCAGAAGAGTTGTTATAAAGATTAAAAACTGAGCTAGAGTGATGGCTTAGTGGGCAAAGCACTTGCTGTACAAGCATGAGGACCTGAGTTCAGATCTCTAGAACCTACCTGAAGCCAGATGTGGTCGTGTGCACCTGCAGCCTCAGTAGTCCCGCAGTGAGCTGGGGGGCAGAGGTGGGAGCATTCCTTCGGGATGGCAGGCCATCCAGCCTGGAGTATGCAGTGGTGAACAAACGAGATCCTGTCTCAAACAAGGTGGAAGGTAAGGCCCGTCATCTGAGGCTGTCCTCTGACCTCCACACATGCACCATGGCATGTACATGCCCACACTCTCACACACAAACATGCACAGAGAGAGATAGAGAGAGATTGAAAAAAGATTATAGTCAAAAGGCACTGTACAAAGAACAAGTCCTGCAGCCTCTTTGGGTGGTGTTCAGGGTGATAATCCTGCTTCTGACTCATCACCTCACAGATAGGTCTTGTGCTGTCCTTTGGACAGACCCACCCTGTGAGAACATTCTGTACCATTCGACACAGCCCTTTCTTCTCTGGCTTCTATCCAACCTCACTCCTGTGTTTCTTCCGTCCTCTGTGAAGGCATCTTCCCTGCATCTTTCTCTGTGGACCTCTGGCCACCTGCCTGCACAGGAACATGAAGGAACTTGGCTTTGAGCATCTATCTATTCAGTGATAGGTGTGACAGTTCTCTCCTACTGAGGCTGACGTGGTGAATCTTTCCACCTTCCTGCTCAGTCTGCAGAGCTAGTACCAGGGTGCGGACCCCATAGGAATGCAGAGGGCAGAAGAAGGGAAAGGAGCTTTACAAAGCAGTACAGCTGGGTAAACAGTAGCAGCAGCATCCTCCTCCTGGACTAGAGTGCTGTAGGGTGCACTGGTTCTCAGGGGGAAAAAACGAGAGGGGTGACCAGTATTGCATAAGGGTGGCCTTCAGTCCTGAGTGGAAAATGACTTGCCCTGATTGGGGCAAAGGGAAGAACTTGGTCTTTTGTCTTCAGATGTGGCTGAAATGATGACAGGAGTGGAGGGAGGGGAGTGGGGCACTCATACGTGGGCACTTTGCAGATGCTTCTTAGAAACTCCATTTGAGCCTTGGTGTAGGTGTGGACATTTCCCAAGATGATCAAAATTGACAGGTGCACAAGGCTGCTGAGATTGGACTGAGAAGAGGAAAACACTGCTGACCAAGAGAGAAAATCACATGACCCAGTCAGGGAGGTGAGCAGCTGGCCCATCTGGTGGGCCACAAAATGTTCCTTGAGGACACTTGTCAGGGTGAAACATGAGGCACCTGTGAGCTCTTTTTTGGGCTTTGCCATGTCAGCCACAAAGAATCATGGGACGTTTCCAAGCAGAAGACATTGTGAGATGTGTGCCTGGGAAAGGTACTGTTGAGGTTTGAATGTGAAAAGTCCTCCATCGGCACCCATATTTGAATACTTAGTTCCCGGCTGGTGGTGCTGTTTGGAACCTTTAAAGAAATTGAGCATTTCTATAGGAAGTGAGTCACTTGCAAGGGGTGGGGGTGGGGGGTTGAAGTTTTATAACCTGGCCCTACTTCTGTTCATTCTCTCTGCTTTCTGATTGTTGCTCCAGTGTGACCAGGTGGTCTCCTGCTGCCGTGTCCGCCTCCCCACCCCCGCCATATCTCTTCCCTCAATAATAGGACCATCCTTTCAAACCGCAAACCAGAATAAAAATTTCCCCTGAAAATGCTTCTCGTCAGTTTTTTTTTTTGTGTTTTGTTTTTTGTTTTTTTGGTCACAGCTATGAGAAAAGTAACTAAAACAGAAAATTGTCAATGTGGAGCAGGAAGGCCAGGTATGCATCTATTGTAACAGCTGAGCAAAACTGATGATGGTTCCTTGGAGAAGGAATGGCCAGAACTGATAGAATGCAAGAAGGCAGAATCTGTATAGCATCATACAGGTCAGGGTGAGAGGTGATATGTATTCGTCTGGTTTGTTTTAACTGCTGTATGATATTCCACTGGGTGAGTAAACCAATTTTTATTTTTAATTAATTAGGGACAGCATCTCATGTAGCCTTGGCTGATCTTGAACTCACTGTGTAATCAATGATCATCTTGAGCATCTGATCCTGCCTGTACCTCCTGAGTGCTGAAATTACAAGTGTGTACCACCATACCTGGTTTATGTGGTACTGGGGACTGAACCCAGAGCCTCATGTACACTACACAAGCATTCTACCCACTGAGCTACACCCTTGGTGCAAATCACATTTTAGATTTCTGTTCTAGTGATGATTATTTCTGTATTCTTGCTATTACATACAAGACTGTAATAAGCATGTTTTGCCCAGGTGTCTTTGTGCAAGTGTGGGAAACTTTGCACTGTTGTTCAACACTAGCTGTTTAGTCATGTGGTTTACACATCTTCACATCTACCCCACAGCCCCTAGTTCCTGTCAGAGGGCTTGTACTGATCTCCTCCCACAAGTCTAAGTGCTCCTGTCCTTGTGGCCCCAAATCTATTAGCAGATCTGCTAGTTGTTGCCGGTTTGATCAGTGCTCAATAGAATCTGATTCGGCTTGTTTCTGAGGCTGCTAGAGACATTAAGCCCATTTCTTTTCCCTTTTATTTATTTATTTATTTTATTTTATTTTTATGTATGTTGGTGTGAGTGCATACTATGTGTGTATATGTACCTATGGAGGCCAGTAGAAGTTGTTGTATCCCCTGGAGTTGGAGTTATAGGAGGTGTGAACCATATATGAGTGCTGGGATCTGAATTTGGGTCCTCTGAAAGAACATCAAGTGTTCTTAACAGCTGAGCCATCTCTCCAGCCCAGGCCTGTTTTCTGTGACTGTTTACTGCTATTTTCTTTTACAATTGCTGTTCATATACTCTTCCCAATTCTCTGTTGTGTTGTTTTTTTCTTAGTGATTTTTTTTAGTTCCTTATGTTTTAGATTTTAATCCTTTGGTGTTAAAAATGTCTTTTCAATCTGTGACTTGTCTTTTCTATTTTATTGATGAAAGTCTTTGTCAGCAGAACTTTTAAATTTTAATATATTCTAATTTCTAGACTTTTCCTTTATTGTTACTTTGACAAAGAATTTCTAACTCATGTAATATTTTTCTGTATTTCTCTTTCAAATGTTTATTTACTTATTTATTTTTATTTTATGTGTATGAGTGTTTGCCTGCATGTATGTAAGTGTACCACATATGTACAGTGCCTGTGGAGGTCAGAAGAGGGCATCAGATTCCCTGGAACTGGAGTTACAGATGGTTGTTAGTGGCCATGTAGGTGCTAAGAATTGAACCCAGGTCCTCTGTAAGAGCAACCAGCACTGAGCTATCTCTCCAGCCCCTTTTCCCTTTTTAAAGAGAGATATGGGGTGTGGCTCAGTTGATAGAATGCTTGTATAGTATCCATGAAGCCCTGGGTTTGAGCCCCAGAATTACATAAACCAGGCATGGTGGTGCACACTTGTATTCTCAGTACTAAAAAAGTAGAGGAGGAGAACCAGGGGTTCAAGGTCATCCTCAGCTACACAGTGAGCTCGAGGCTAATTTGGAATGCATGAGATTCTATCTTTTAAAAACAAAACAACAAAACCACAACTCAGGGTCTATTAAGATGGTGCAGAGGGTAAGGAGCTTGCCACCAAGCCTGTTGACCTGAGTTCTATCCCTGGGACCCACATGGTAGAAGGAGAGAACTGACTCTCACAGGTTGTCCTCTGACCTCCACACATATACTGTGGCATTTGTGTGCCTCCCTCCAAATAAACAATGTAAGCCCCCTCCAAAGCCCCCCAACATAAACTAAAACAAAGCAACAAATCTTGAAGTCTTTTGTATTTCTTGTATTTATGTATTTAATTTTTCTGTAGTTTGTGTGTGTGCATGTGTGTATATGTGTTTGTGTATGGGAACATATGCTTTGTGTGTGCATATGTGTAAATATGTTTGTGCATGTGTATGTATGCTGTGTGCATGCATGTAAATGTGTGTGCATGTGTTTGTGTGTGTTTCCATTTCTCAGCTGTCTGGCAGGGTTTCAGAAGATCAGCCTCTGACCTCCGCTGACTTCTCTGGGTGCAGATGGAGGGCACGGGCTGGGACACAAGCACAGAGAGAACCAATTACAGTTTCTCTCTCTCCATTCCTTCAAGGAAACTCACTTTTAATTTCCTCCGTGATTATCCTGCTTATTGTGGAACGTAGGCTGGTGGCTGACTTCCCTTTGATTCTTCCCTCAGTCAGTCAGTCTCCCAACGTGTCCCTTCTACCTTCCCAGCCCCTTTTCGTTTCTCCTGCCTTATATTTAGCCCCAGACAGTTGAGAGAATGTGTAGCCACACCAACCTCGCCACTTGTTCTGGGTTGGTTTAGGGCACCATGTCAGCACCCTTTAGGTCTGGGGCAGTGTAACCCTTTCAGATAGGAGAGAGCTGGTCTGGGAATGAATAGGCTTGATGTTCACATGCAAACCTGGGGAGAAAGCAGATCCTCACTGAGGGGATGAAAAGCCCCCTTCTTCTCCCCTTCCCGCCCTGTGTGCTCAGTGGGAGTGTGACTGGGACAGTCTGTCATCTATTCCACAAATGTTTACTGAGTACCTACTATGCCTCAGCTCTGTGGCTGGGGCTTGGCTTCAGCCATGAATAAAAGCAGCTATGGTCCCTGTTCTCCTCTCTCTCCCTCTCTCTGTCTCTCTGTCTCTGCCTCTGTCTCTCTCGATATTTGTGCACGTGTTTGTGGAGACCAAAGGCCAACCTTGGGTGGCATTCCTCAGGAGCTATCCATCTTGATTTTTGTTCTTGGTTTTTAAATTTTAAAATGTATTTATTTTTATTTTATGTGTATAGGTGTTTCATATGCATGTATATAAGTGTACCCCTGCATACAATGCCTGTGAAGGCCAAAAGAGGGCGTAGGATCCCTTGGAACTGGACGTTTGTTAGTCACCATGCAGGTGCTAGAACTGAACTTGGGTCCTCTGCAAGGGCATCCAGTGCTTTTAATTGCTGAGCCATCTTTCCAGTCCACCCCCTCAGGACCCCACCCCCAAACCCCTGTTTTTTAAGACAGGGCTTCCCACTAGGACCTGAAGTTCATGAATTAAGATATGCTGACTGGCCAGCCAGCCATAGGGATTCATTGGTTCTTTCTCCTCAGTGTTGAGCTTTCAAGAGCATGTGATAACACACACTTGGATGTTTTGACATGGGTGCTGGGGATCGAACTCAGGTCTTCATGCACAAGGCAAGACATTTACCGATTGTGCTGTCTCCCCAGCCCCAACCCCAAGCCTCCTGAACGGTAGCTTCTTAAAACATTCTCTGTGTCCCTTCTCCTCTCGCCTGATTAGCTTTCCAGATTTCTGCTTGTTGCTCAGCAGAGCCTAGCCTGGGATAGGCAGGGCCATGGCAACTTTACCTACAGGCTCAGGGATGGGGTATCTGGAGTGTACAGATGAAGGGCTGGGGGACCAAGAGGGAGTGTGAAGAGTGCAAGGTCCCTGGCAGGGTGCACAGTCCCTGTAGTGAGAGAAATCTGAGGCAGAAAAGGTCTTTGAGATAATTGAGTTGACGGCTTTCATGTTCCTTATGCCGAGGACTGGGCTAAGGGCCAGCCCTGCTGGTGGGGCTTGAACCCTGCCCTCCCCAGCACGCTCCATGTCACTCACCGAAGCCCCTTCTAGTCTCACGAAGCTGGCATCTTTCTTTGTTCGAAGATCTCAATTATGCGTATCCCAGCAGAGGAGGGCGCTGAGCGTGGAAAGGTCAGCCATATGGCGCCTCGGTCCAGTGTGGACCCAATGGCCCTGCTGCTCCAGCCACAAGTTCCCTTGGCCCCTGGGCTGGGCAGGAGCTGAGGCTGAACTCTACCTGGTCTCCAGGTGCTGGGTCCCCGCCGTGCCATGACTCAGTTATTCAATCCAGGAGGACAAAGGGGATGGCTGTTGCCATGGGGAGTGGGACTTACCTGAGCCCCTTCAGCGTCTGGTTCAGAGGGAGCGGGTCCCTTGAAGTGATCACTGCATCACAGTGGGCTATTTTTAGGACACGAGTGCTGGGATGCAGACACGTTTGCATCTGGCGCTCTGAGCCACGGGCCTCAACAGCTTGTCTGCCTGTCACTGTCTAAGCCCCACTGCCCTAGTTCTGCCTGTCATCCTCCTTTTGTTCTGCCTGTTTTGTCATTTTTGGAACCTGGAGAGACAAGGTCTCACCAGATACCTTTCCGGAAGAAGCTTCCTAGAGCCGTATATTCCTTTCCGTGCGCTGCTGTCTCACAGTTCCACCAGCTAAGTACCTCTGCCTGAGTCAGACACGCAGTGGCTGACAGCTCTGAGGAAGTCCAGGGTCAAGGTGTCAGCAGGACAGGGCTTTTTGCAAAGGCTGTAGGGAAGAATGGGTTGCATCCCTTTCTCCTGGTGTAGGGGTAGATCCTGCAAGCTCCCGGGCTTGCTGGGACTTCAGTCTCCACTTCTGCTGTCCCATGCCATCTTCTCTGGGATGTTTGTATCTTGTGAGTCTCCTCTTAGAAGGACACTAGACATGTTGGATTAAGGGCCCTCCCTATTCCACTATGACTTCATCTTTCTTTTTTCTGACAAACTCTTGCTATGTGCTCCAGGCTGGCCTCTAACTAGTGCTCCTCCTGCCTCAGCTTCCTGTGAACTGGGACAGCAGGTGGTGCTACTATACCTGGCTGGATCATATTGGTATCCCTCCCACCCCTTTTAAAAAATATTTTATTATTTTTATTTTATATGTATGAGTGTATTGCCTGCATGTATGTGAATGCACCTGTGTCGTGCAATGCTGTGGAGGTCAGAAGAGGGCTTTGGATTCCCCCGTAACTAGAGTTAAGGATGGTTCGTAGCCACCATGTGGGTGCTGGGAATCGAACTCGGGTCCTCTGCAAGAGCAGTCAGTGCTCTTAACCGCTGAGCCATCTCTCCAGCCCCCTCAACCTTTTTTTTGTGGAGCTGGGAATAGAACGCAAGCCCTTGTACGTGCTAGGCAAGTGCTTTGTCTTGAATACACCTGAGCCCATGACCTCATCTTTTGCCTTTTTTGGAGATAGTTTCATGAAGCTCAGGTTGGCCTTAAACTCAACATGAAGTTGAGGATGAACTTGAACTTCAGAGCATCCCACCTCTACTTCCTGATTCCTGGGATTATCGGCATGCTAACTATGTGGTGCTAGGAACTCAAACCCAGGGTTTTGTAAGCATGCTAGACAAATGCTTTATCACCAGAGCCACCCTGCCAGCTCATCTGTGAGCTCATGTTAATTAACAGCATAGACAATGACCCTATTTCCAAATAAGATCACTCTTTTCAGGGACACGGTGGAACCCATCTTCCAGATCACTGAATGGAGGGAGGAGGAGAGTGTGTCAGCAGCTCCAGGGTGTTCAACACCCCTCTGTTAGTCACACTGTCACAGCTAATACTCACCAAGGTACAGGGCCTCCTGGGTTTGTAATACTTGAGCGTATGTACCTAGGGGCTCTCTTTATTTAATTAAATGCTTAGTTACATTTATTTATTTATTTATTTATTTATTTATTTATTTATTTATTTATTTATTATGTGTGTGTGTGTATTTATATATGTCAGTCCACATGTGCCATGGCAGTGTGTGGTCAGAGACAACTTTTGGGAGTCAGTTTTCTCCTCCACCATGTGAGTCCCAGGGATCAAACTCAGGCTGTCAGGCTTAGTGACAAGTGTTTTTACCCACTGAGCCATCTCACCAGCCCTGGGGCTCTCTTCACAAAAAGTAATACATAGTCATGAATACAAAATTAAGCACACAATGAACACATTTAGGATAAGATAATAAACTTAAAATATTGATTTACTTATTTTTATTTTATGTGTATGAGTGTATTGCCTGCATGTAAGTGAACCCCTGTCATGTAATTTCCATGGAGGTCAAAAGAGGGTGCTGGATTCCCTGGAACTGGAGTTAGGATGGTAGTTAGCAGCCATGTGAGTACTGGGATTCAAACCTGGGTCCTCTGCAAGAGCAGCTAGTGCTCTTAACTGCTGAACCATCTCTCAAGCCCAATGATAAACTATAACAAAATGAAAAAGCTCATAAACACCATAAATATCACAAAGTCCAGAATAACAACTGCGGGTGCTGTTGCTGTCATGTGCAGTGGCTGTGTGGGGACATGGAGGAGGCCCTCTAGGCAGTAACTGTTAACCAACTCCTGTAGAAGTGTGTCAATATTGAACACCCAGCATGGGACACCGCTGTGTTCTGGCTGCACCTCCCTGCTGGGTGTTACCATGCAGACATATCACAACAGGGCTAGGGGCACCTCTGCAATGGGGAAGCTGTCTACAGCTCACAGTAGACCAGTAGAGTTCTGTATCTCAGACATGGGGGATATCAGCCAGGGCTGCAACTGTTGATGATGGAGCCTCCCTGGATGCACTTGTATGGTTTTCTACTCTGGTAGGAGGCTGACTTCAGTAGAGTCTTCAGGCAAACCACCTTTTTTTCCAGGCAACCCACAGAACAGAGCTGTAACGTAAACATGGTGGTGGAGGGAGGTCACCACCCTTGATATTCACAAGGGAAACCCAGGTAAAAACATTGCTCAGCCTTCGTTGGCAGGTAGGGGGAGGGGACAGGTGAAATGGGTCAGGGAGGAGGGAGGTGAGGGGATGCAAGTACGGTATTCAGTACTAGACAGAGCTTTACTGATAGATGGAGAAACTGAGGTCCAGGGAAGCCTCATGTAGTTTCCCTATGTTATGGAATGACTCACTGGGAATTTTCTATTATAATTTTAAAATTGCTTATATAAGGGACCAAAGTAAATAAAAGACGGTGCCACTTGGGGGTGATGTAGAAAGAGCATTGGGCTTACAGCTTCCTTCCTTCCTTCCCTCCCTCCCTCCCTCCGTTTATTCCTTCCTTTCTTTTTTTCTGGCAGTATCTCATGTATCTGGCCTCAAATTCACATTGTAGTTGAGGATGACCTTGAACTTCTGATCCTCTTGTGTCTACCTCCCAAGTGTTGGGTTTGCAGGCCTGTGCCACCACACCTGTTTTATGAGGTGCTGGGGACAGAACCCAGGGCTTCATACATTCTAGACATGCACCATACCAATTGAGCCACATCCCTGTCCCTTGTTTAGTTTTTAAAAATTGTTTTTAAGTGTGTGTGTGTGTGTGTGTGTGTGGCCCATGCGTGCATGTGTGGGAGTACATGTACTCCTGGGTGCGCATGTGTCAGGTCAGTGCAAGTGTGGAGGTCCGAAGACAACACTGTAAATTCTCTCCTCCTTTTATGTGGATTCCAGGGATCAAACTCAGGTTGTCAGACTTGTACAGCAAGTGCTTTATCTACTGAGCCATCTTGCCTGCCCGTTAATTGGGTTTTTCTGAGACAGGATCTTATGTATCCCAGACTGGCCTGGAAATCACTATATATAGCCAAGGAAAACCTTGAACCTCTGATTCTCTTGTTTCTACCTCTGGAGTGTTGGAATCTGAGGCATGTGCCACTATGTCTGGTTCATACCATGCTGGGGCTTGAACCTAGGACCTCACAGATGCTAAACAGGCTCTCTGCCACTGAGCTACATTCTGAACCCAAGTTGTTGGATTAATACATTACTTTATGGCCTTATATAGTGATATCTGGTTATAAGGAAAGTTTGGGAGAAGAAATAGCAATGAGAGCCCAGGGGATGAAGTTTATCCTTTGTAAAAAATTTACATTTATTTATTTATTTATTGAACCTGGGCTTGGCAGCAAGTGCCTTTACTGGCTTGGTCATCTTGCTGGCCCTGAAGCTACTCTTGCAGATTCCTTTGATCCTTGAAGCATTCCTGCAAGCCAGTTATCATTCCCACTTCACAGCCAAGCAACTAAGGCATGGGACTGTGAAGAAGTTTTCACAAGGCTGGTTATATGGTGGAGTAAATAGCATTAAATACATACTTTTCACTTGGGGTGGGGATAAGGTCTTACCACATAGCCCAGATTGGTCTCAAACTCCTGATCATCCTATCTCTGTCTCCTTAGTGTTCAGATCACAGGAATGTGTCACCACATCTGGCTCGAATACGTATCTTTTAAATTCTATTATATCTTTTTTTTTTTTTTTTTTTTTCATGGTCAATAGGGATTTCACACATGAGGAAACAGAACCACTAAGAGGCCCTGTCTCAGCAGTGACAGTTCAGATCGGGAGATGTAGGCTGTCGTTGGTCCTGGCCTAACCTCAACAGTGTCAATGTTGGTCAGAGATCTGGCTTTTTCCTGTATAATTCTTAGCCAGTGATGGGACCACCATATGATCTAGAGGATATCTCTATGAAATGCCACACCGATGTGCCTGGTGACCATGATGATTTTGCTGTCTGACTGACATGTGTCATTTCCAGTCTCCATTCTGAGCCGGAGAGCCATTCCAGGCTTCCTGTTGGTACCTGAACTGTGCCGACAGACCCAGGCAAGCCATGCCTCTTTGGTGCCTTTAAGAACTCAATCTTAGCCAGGGTGGTGGCACACGCCTTTAATCCTAGCACTTGGGAGGCAGAGGCTGGCGGATCTCTGTGAGTTCAAGGCCAGCCTGGTCTACGTAGTGAGTTCAAGGCCAGCCTGGTCTACTTAGCGAGTTCCTCAGTCTTGGACTGGAGAGATGGCTCAGTGGTTAAGTGCCCTTGCTGCTCTTGCAGAGGACCAGAGTTGGGTTCCTAGCACATGATGGGTGGCTTACATTATTCCAACTTCAGGGGCTCTGATTCTTTCTTCTGGCCTCTGTGAACACCTGTAGACACAGACACATCACACGTAAGTAAAAATGAAGAAATCTTTTGTTTGTTTGTTTTAGCTGAGACAGCAAAAGAGATGATTTACTGTACACGGTTACACTCAGCCAGAAGTGAGAAGAGAACTAGTCCAGAATGCCACAGGTCCAGGGTGAGGGCCAACAAGGCTCTTTGGGCTCTAAATAGGGCAGTCTCTCAGATAGTCTTGGCAATCAGGTGAAGTTCCAGATCCATTGAGACAAATTCTCACCAGCAGCAGTCTGCACCAGCGTCTGGTCTCCGGCACTCCTTACGTCTGCTGCTGCGGCCTCCGAGCGCACATCCTCGTTTACTTGGCCCTCTGCCTCACCCTTCTTCTCTTGCCCTTCAGTCTGCACATTCGTGTCTTCCTCCACTTCACTCTTATGGCGCAGGAGATGGTGCTATGGCTGAGGGAGCCAAAATGAAAAAAATCTTTAAAGAAAAAAAGAACCCAGTCCTCAGATTCCTGGGTTTTCACCTTGCCTGACCTCCTCAACCATTTCATCGGGGTTGGCAGGAAACGTTGCCATAAACATCTACCACTGAAAGGAAGCTTGAAATCTAGACTCATTTATGTTGGCAGATAAAAATTGTGCTTCTCGGTAGTTGCTTTACATAATAAAATAGATATTAAAAAAGAAGAGTTTAGAGCTGGAGAGATGGGAGACTATGCCCAAGGATGTGATGCCGCAGACCAGGGCAGCACCAGCACACCTTTCATCTATGCAGTCTTTTAATGCAGGCTTCCAGGTCAATCAGTCATTCAACATGTCTTTGTTAATTGCTTAATCCTTACGCTAGAGTACAAAGCCTCCTAAAGACAGTCCTGGTTACAGCAGCTGATCTTCTGGGGCTTGGGGAGAATAGGGGACAGAGCAATTAACACACAGTTAAGGGGCTACATGGGTCTACATGGGTGGAGGAGAGTTGTATGGGAAGGGAGCAGGTTGGCTGGTGTGGAAAAGAGAGAGCCTAGGATCTGAGTACCTGAGAGGGGCTCCTGGAATGAACTTGACTTTGGGTCTAGTGAGTTTCAGATTTTTTAAATTTAAATTTTATTTTGCCTGCATATAAGTGCAATGTCCATAGAGGCCAGAAGAGGCCATTAGGTCCCCTGTAACTAGAGTTACTGGAGTTACAGATGGTTGTGAGCCAACATGTGGGGGCTGGGAACTGAACCCTGGTGCTCTGCAAGAGCAGCCAAGTGCTCTCAACTGTCACGCCATCCCTCCAGCCCTGTGAGTTTCAGCTTCTAATTCCAAGTTTCTTTCTTTCTTAGCTGTGTGTCTGAGAATAAGTTAACCTCTCTGAGTCTTCCTTTCTTTATTTCCATTTCATGTATAATCCCATCTGTGTCGTGGGATTGTAATGCAAATTTAAATGAGATAACAACTGTGACATGCAGCCTGGTATATACGTTTAATAAGCATTAGTTTCTTATCCTTCCCTGTATCAATTACAATTAAGTTAGCTATGAGGGACAAACCCCAAAATACCAGTGGCTTACACAAGTGAGAAATTTCTCTCTTAGGTGAAAGGACTATAGATCCACAGTCTAGGACTGCTCCTTTGTGGCATCAGGGACTTGAGCTCTTGCTCTCTTGTTCTGTGTTTGTGACCTCCATTCCAAAATCATGCTATAATTCAAGATGCTGGCCTCATCCACCATCTCTGTCTCTTTGGAGGCAGAAAGCAACATGTAAACTTCTTGGGTTAAGCCCACTTTCTGGATGCTATACATGCTATTTATAATCATATGGCCCCACCTAGTTTGCTGTAAGGAAGCCTGGGATATATAGCCTCTAATTCAAATGACTCCAAGCTTAGGGTCCTATTAGAGACTTGGGGGTGATGGCTGGTAGTCCTTTCTACTTCCCTTTCCTTAACAAATGACTCACCTAGTTTTTTAAACATTTATTTATTATTTGTTTTGTTTATGGAGAGGAGTGTGTGCCATCACATATGTCTGGAGGTCAGATGATAGATAACCTGCGGGAATCTCTTCTTTCCTTTCACCATGTGGGTCTTGAGGATCGAACTCAGGTTGTCAGTCTTGGCAGCAAGCACCTTTACCCATTGAACCATCTCAGTGGCCCTGACAAATATGCCTCTCAAGTTGAATGGCTTTTGGGATGCAGTGGAACATGAGCTGGGGATTCAAAGATAAAAAGATTCAGTTTCTGTTGTTACTAATGGTGACTGAATTATTTATGATTCTGCATTTAAAAAAATCATTTCAAATCTTAGTGGTCTGAAACAGCAAGGCACATGTATGATACCCTCCAGGTTCTGTAAGTCAGGAGTTGAGCTCAGGAGAGGCGGAGCTCGGTTTGAGGGGTGCTGGTTCAGGGTCTGGGGGGTGGTTTCTCCTGGGCTATCATCGCTGAAGATGTACATAGGACTAGGGTGTCCTCTTCCATGACAGGGTTCACATAGCTGGTAAGCTGGCACCTGTGACTGGCAAGAAACCTCAGTTCCTTCCACGTTGGTGTCTTCCCGGACTCTTGGGGTATGCCTATGGCATGGGAGCCAGTTACCCCTGAACAACCTACCCAAGACAGAGTAAGTTGAAAATGGTAATGTCTTTGATAGTCTGGTGTCAGATCATATACCGTCACTTCCTCCACATTCTACTTGCCACAAACTGGACACTAGTCCTGGTCCACAGTTATGGGGAGAGTTATCAGGGTCCATCTTTTGGAAACAGTAATGTCATAACAGCACACGGGTTTGGGGTTGTGGCTCAGGGGCACAGCACTGGCCTAGTATGCATAAGACTCTGGGTTTCCCCACTAGCACTGTAAAGCAAACACAGAGCAGCAATGGCTGGCATTTGGGGAGCACTTTCTGTATGTATGGTATTATGGTGACTATTTTACGTGCATCATAGTTGCTTTACCCAGCAGTCCATGAACTAGGTCTCTCTCTCTCTCTCTCTCTCTCTCTCTCTGGGTCTCACGTACCCCAGGCTAGCCTTGAATTCACTATGTAACTGAGGACAACCTTGAACTTTTGATCCTCCTGCCTCTACCTCCTATGTGGGATTACAGATGTGCACCACCACATTGGTTCTATGCAGTTTTGTGCAGATCAAACCTAGAGTTTTATCAAGCCAGGCAAGCATTCTATCAGTTAAGCCACATCGCTGGCTCTCTCTCTGCTTTTCTAAGTGATCATCATGTCTGTTCCCATTTATGGATCTGGGAAAGGTGGATGGAATGGAATAGATCAAGTCGGCTTGGCCTAGCCTTCAGCTCAGCCAGGGAGGGGGCCTTCCTGGAGCTGTGCTCTGCTATGTGAGCAGCCAGGAGGGCTTAGGAGCATTAACTTCTGAGGGGACAGGAGGAAAGCGACCTTAATTCCTCTTTAATAACATGTGTCAGTAGGTAACATTTTCAGTATGTCAGTGCGTCTGCAGCTCGGGTCAGCGGCTTGCTATCATTTTTAAGCAATAAACAAAAGACTGCTTTTAATTACTTCTGTGAAATTGCCTGACCCATGCATGATTAAATATTCATTATGTAGAGCAAGGAGTTTTCTTTGTATATAGATCCATATTAAATTTAGTTGGCAACCGCTGACCGAACAGCACAAATAAATTTCTGGTAATAGGCTGCAGTTTGTCCTGACTGCTCATCTCTTCGCTCAGTCCCCCCAGCCTTGTTGTTGTCTTGACTTAGCTATTTTTGGGTCACTTACATTTTTTTTAGAATTATTTAATTATTTTTATTTTATGTATATGAGTATTTTGCCTGCATGTGTGTAAGTACACCCATGCTATGCAATGCCTGTGGAGATGAAAAGAGGATGTTGGATGCCCTGGAACTGGAGTTACAGATGGTTGTTAGCTACCGTGTACCTGGGTGTTGGGATTCGGATCCGGGTCCTCTGCAAGAGCAGCTAGTGCTCTTAACCCCTGAGCCATTTCTCCAGCCTCTTAAAATTTTTAAAAATTACATTTATTTAGCGTGTGTGCCTCTGTCTCTGTCTCTGTCTCTGTCTCTCTCTGTCTCTCTGTCTCTCTCTCTCTCTCTCTCTCTCTCTCTCTCTCTCTTTCTCTCCCCATAGGCCATAGTGTGCATGTGGAGATCAGAGGACAACACTTGGGAGTCAGCTCTTTCTTCCAAACGTGTGAGTCCCAGGGATTGAACTCAGGTTGTCAGACTTGACAGCAAGCATCTTTAACTGCTGAGCCATCTTGTTAGCCTTGGGTAACTTAGAAAAAAAAATTTATCGGGCTGGAGGGATGGCTCAGGTTAAGAGCACTGATTGTCTCACAGAAGACCTGGGTTCCCAGCACCCACTGACGTCTAACAACAGTCCTAAGTCCAGTTCCAGGGGATCTGACACCCTCTTCTAGCCTCCATGGGCATTGCACGCATGGTATATTTACATACATGCAAGTAAGACACGCATATGCATAAAATAAAAATAAATTTAAAAAGATTTAAAAAATAAAATTGTTTTGTGTGTGTGGCGGGGGGAGGGTGATTGTGTGTGTGTGTGTGTGTGTGTGTGTGTGTGTGTGTAGATAAGAAGACAACTTGGAGGAGTCAGCTCTTTCCTTCCATCATATGGGTCCCAGGGACTGAACTCAAGTGGTCAGATTTGATGCAAATGCCCTTATCCTCTGAGCTTTCTTGCCAGTCCATTACTTTTGATTTTTTTTTGGAAATTCGTGTGAAACAAAACTCACGTGGCATACAGCCGACCATTTTAACATGTACGACCTTACGGCTTACAGTGTACACACAGTATTGATACACTCCATTTCCCTATAACAATACATTCTTTTTTTCTTTTTTAAAAAAGATTTATTTTTATTTTATGTGTATGAATGTTTTGCCTGCATGTGTGTATGTGTCCCATGTATGTGCAATGCCCATAGAGGTTAGAAAAAGGCACTGGATCCCCTAGAACTGGAATTATAGATAGTTGTTAGCTACTATGTGGGTACTGGGAACCAAACCCATGTCCTCTGAAAGAGCAGCCAGTGCTCTTAACTGCTGAGTCATCTCTCCAGCCCCTACATCATTTTCTTTATCTCAGCAGAATATTCTATCCCCAATAACTAGTCACTCTAGACCTTCTTCCTACTAGCTCCTAGCTGTCATGCCATTGCTTTCTGTCTGTGTGGATTTGGGTTTTCTGAATATTTCTATCAAAGGATTACATGTGACCTCTCGCTTCTGGCTTATCTCACTCAGCATGGTGTTTCTGATGTTCATCCATCTTGCAGCATGTGACAATAGTTTTTCTAAAAAATATTTTTTATTATTTTTATTTTATGTGTATGTGTGTAAGTGCACCTGTGTAGTGCAATGCCCATTGAGGTCAGAAGAGGGCGTTGGATTCCCCTGGAACTGGAGTTATGGACAGTTATTAGCCTCTGCAAGAGCAGCCAGTGCTCTTAACTGCTGAGCCATCTCCCAAGCCTTGACAATAGCTTTTTTTTTTTTTTCAAATGGCTAATTACTACTCAGTTGAATGGGTATACCATAGTTTGCTTGTCCATTCATTTGCTGGTGGATATTAACGTTGTGTTCCCCTTTGACCATGATGTATGATGATACTATGAAAATTCACA
Source organism: Nannospalax galili (assembly GCF_000622305.1). Taxonomy (NCBI): domain Eukaryota; kingdom Metazoa; phylum Chordata; class Mammalia; order Rodentia; family Spalacidae; genus Nannospalax; species Nannospalax galili. The sequence continues at coordinate 9,921,939 of NW_008341028.1, forward strand.
TTCAATTTACCATGTGAACTTATGTTCTCATTTTGGGGGGTAAATACCTGAGGAGAGGAAATGCTGGGTCCTGTAGTAGTTCTATATTTAACTTTCTGAGGGACTGCCATTCTGTTTTGTACTACAACTGCATTTTCTACAACCCCCCCTCCAGCAGTTCTATGAGGGCTCCAATCTCCCCCCACCTTTCCCAATACTTGTTACCTTCTGCTGTTTAACTTGCAGCCATTCTACTGGTCAGCATTTGTGTGTGTGTGTGTCTGTGTGTGTCTGTGTGTGTGTCTGTGTGTGTGTTTGCATGTCATTTTATTGTTTTTTTGCATGTGCCTGGGTGTGTTCACATTTTGGTGGGCACCTGTGTGTGCACATGCATGTGAAGGCCAGAGGCTTGTGTTCGGAGTCTTCCTCCAGAACTCTCCACCTTTTGAGACAAGGCCTCTCACTTGAACCCAGAGCTCACTGATTCCATTAGTCTTTGCAGGAAACTTGATCCTGAGTTTCCCTATTTTACCTCCTGTGTGCTGGCATTATAGGTGGGCTTCCATACCTGCCAGGTGTTGTCCTGGGTTGTGGGGATCCAAACTCTGGTCCTCATGCTTGTGTGACCAGAACTTTTCTGCTCAGCCGTCTCCCTAGCCCTTCACTGTGGCTTTGAAACACATTTTCTTTCTTTCTTTTTTTTCCGCATGACAGAATATTTATTTATTTAAAATTTTACAAAAACTTTATTGAGAATTTCATCTATGCATATAAGGTGTTTTGATCAAATCCATGCCCACTCCCTCCCCTCCAACATCCCCCCCTCAGAAGAGGTACCCTAAAATCTTTTAAGGATTCGATACAAGCTCCCAGATACTTTTGACATTTTGACATTTTTGGCCTTTGGAACAGAGTGTGTTGCTAACAGGCCCAAGGACATTTTGACTTTTAGCCCAGAAACTGGCTACTTTTCTTTGGGGTCTTTTTACCCTAACTGCCTAGCCAATTCCTACCTCCTATTCTTATCATGTCATCCTCTGAAGGGGTTACCCAAATTGCCAATAGGGAATAGGGACGCCAACCGCTCTGGCTTCTTCCATGCTGAACAGGGACGCAGCGTGAGGCAATTGGAGAACCCCTTCAGTGGGTCTATCTAAAATACTCCCAAATTGCATAAGTCTTGTCTCTAAGGGGAGAAGAAAGTCCTTGAATCATGAACAGGAGATGTGAAGGAAAAGTAAAGGCAAGAGCAATTAGCATTACAAGTTCTAGACAGGGAACTAGAAAAAAGTCAGAACAGGGCAATTTTCAATGCTCATATGAGAGTCCATTGGAATTTCTTGACAAGTGCTTCCAAAAGCATCCCTCTACTGGGTTCCTCCTCATTTTTCTTTTGTCTGCCAAGGAAACACATTTTCTTAATCACCAATGATGCCGAACACTTTTTTCTTACGATTCTTCACCACTAATTTATCTTCCTTGGAGAAACGTTCACATCCTCTCTCCTTTAAAAATTCGTGTCATCGCCAGTCTTTCTGTTTGTTGCATTGTAAGAGTTCTTTCTATTTTTAGGGTTGTAGGTTCTTATCAGATATGTGATTTGCAAGTATTTCCTCCCATTCTGTAGGTCACCTCCCATCCTTGATACTGTTCTTTGATGCATAAAATCTTAATTAAAATTTATTTTAATTAATTAATTTTTATTTTATGTGTATGACTGTTTTGCCTGCATGTATGTATGCAATGCCTGTGGAGGCCAGAAGAGGACATCAGATCCCCTTGAACTGGAGTTAATGGACAGCTGTTAGCCACCATGTGGGTGCTGGGAACTGAACCTGGGTCCTCTGGAGGAGCAGCCAGTGCTCTTAACTGGGAGCCATCTCTTCAGCCTCCAAAATTTTAATCAAAATCTAAATTCCGATTTACTTTCCCCTCCTCTTTTTTATCTCAGGCTTTTGGTGTTATATTTGATTCCTTTGTCAGATATGAGAGCATAAATATTCATTTTGTTTCGAGACAGGGTCTGTCTATGAAACCCAATCCCCCTGCCACTGACACTCAAGTGGGAACACAGGTGTATGTCACTGTATTGTTTACCCTTGGATTTTCTTCTAATTGTTTTGTGACATTTAGCTCTTGTGTATAGGTCATTGGTTCAATAAATTTAAGTTTTGAGTGTGCTGTGAAGTAGGATTCAACTTCATTCATTTTCAAATGGATATCCAGTTGTCTTGGCACAATTTGCTGAACAGATTGTTCTTTTTCCATCGAATAGTCCTGGCATCCTTGTCAAAACTTCCATGTCTGAACCTGGGTGTGGTGGCACACACCTTGTAATCCTAGCCTTCAGGAGGCTGAGGTGGGGGATTGCAAATTGGAGGCTATATACAAGAGCCTGCCTCAGGATGAAGAGATGGATGGCTAAGTGATTAGGAGCCCTTGCTGCTCTTCCAGAGGACCTGAGTTTGGCTCCCAGCACCCACATCAGGCAGCTCACAACTGCCTGTAACTCCAGCCCCAAGGGATCTAGTGTTCTTTTCTGGCCTCCAAAGGTACCCCCTCATACATGGTATACACACACACACACACACACACACACACACACACACAGCCTCAAAAGACCAACACAGAAAAACAACCAAAAATAAGTAAATTTAGAGAGTGGCTCCATTGGAAAAATACTTGCTTTGCAAGCATTTGGATCTGAGTTTGATGCCCAGATTAAACATTTTTTAAAAAGCCAGGCATAGTGGTATACACTTGTAATTACAGCACTGGAGAGGCTGAGACAGGTGAATCTGGGGCTCTTTGGCCAGCCAGCCCAGCAGAAGGCACCTGAGGAATGACCCCTCCATGGTTGGCCCTTGTTCTCCATTGCATGTGCGTATGTGTGTATGCATACCCCCCCACAAGTGTACGCCCCATGAACACACACAGACACATACAAAATATTACAAATAATAAATTAGAAACATGTATCCATCTTTGTCTTTTCCCATTCTCCTGTCTCTCCTCCTGTTTTCATCTATCTGTCTTCCCTTTCTCATGTCCTGTAATCTCACTTATACTATCTATATGCCGTTGTCCTGTCCATGTTTACATTGAAGGGAGAGGTGACCCAAGGGGTTCCTCATCTATGGAGAGAGGGATTTGGGCTTCACTGAGCAGCAGAGCCCAGGGCTGGAATGGGAGTGGAAGGTAGAACTGGTCTGTCTTTAAAAACCAGACTAGGGCTATTGCAAATAGTCATGCAATATTTATTGTACTCTAAACTCACCTCTTTGGTTTTTTTTAATTCCACTAGATTTGCAGAAAATTAACTATATTAAAAGCAATATAAGATTCAAGTTTCCTTGGTATGTTTTCTCTCATTCCCTGTTTTTTCTCTTTCCTAACTCCCTCGTCATCCAGGGTGGTCACCCAGCACCTAAGGCAACTGACTCAGACCAGGTATACTGTTCACTAGCCTAGCTGGGGGGCATGGAGCGCCTGCTCCCTGAGACTCAGTTCTTTACTAGTGCAGTGTGGGGGAATGCAGAAGTACTTTATGGGCTGCATAGGAGTAATTTTAGAACAATCACAATCATAACACGTCATTTATTGCCGATTTAAAGCCACAGGTTGGAGAAGTCGTGATCTCAGAAAATAATGGAGATCTGGGTGCTGTGAAGCAGGGATCAAATGAGGCCTGGTACTGAGACCCTAACTGCTATGCAGACCTTAGGACCCCAAACTCATTCTCTTTGTCTACTCAGCCTCTGACTTGCTTTCTGCCCGAAGGCCCTCTGAGGTCATGATGTCCTACCTGCTTGTTTTACAGGGGAGAAAGCTAAAGTCCTAAAACTAAAGCTAAAGCTAAAGAGAGATTTGTCCAAGCCCCACAGATATCAGTGGAGAAGTCCATCCTCCCACACAAAGGTCTGCTGCTTTTCAGTACTTCCTGGTGCACTGCTGTTCCTCAGAAGGTGTCCCTGACTTTCTAGGGAGCTAACATCTCCAAGATGCAGAAGAGACACAGGGTCTCTATGAGGCCAAGAAGCCCAGCAAGAGCCCCAAGGCTCCCCTCCCTCTGAACCCTGATAGTTGGAAGAGTGACTTTAGCGGGATATGTTTGAAGCTTAAAGAAATTTTTTATGCTGCTGTTTAACTGGTTTTCAGATCCAGGGCTATGTAAGGTAAGTGCTCGACCACTGAGCCACTCCTCAGTCCAAGCTATGTGCCTTTTAATAAAACATTCTACACAGGTAAAACCACATATCCATTTCCTACCTTAAGAAGCCAACAGGAAAGTGAATTGAGAAAAGCTGTATGATACAAAAATTTGTTGCATTTCTATACCGTAATAATGAATAATCAAAAAAGAACCTTATTGCAAGGTGTGGTAGTGCATGTCTGTAATCCCAGCTCTTAGATGTCAGAGGGCAGAGGCAGTGCCATAAATTCAAGGCCAGCTTGGGCTACATACTAAGTCCCAGGCTAACCTGGGCTACAGAGTGAAACCCTGTCTCAAAGAAGAAGAAAACAAAGAAATAAAAGGGAACTAAGAATTTATAGTAGCATCAAAAGGATAAAATTCTTTGGAATAAAATTAAGCAAAGATGGAGGAAGATTTGTACAGTGAAAACCTGGAAACATTGCTGAGAGAAATTAAAGAAGATGGGGTGGGGATGTGGCTCAGGGGGAGTTAAAGATGTCGGCACTAATCAGAGCAATCTACAGATTCAATGCAATCTTTTAAAACTTAATTTGTTTATTATTATTATTATTATTATTATTATTATTATTATTGTGTGTGTGTGTGTGTGTGTATTTCCCATAGTGCCTGTGTAGAGATGAAAGGACAACTTTGGGAGTTGGTTCTCTCTCTTCACTGTGGATTCTAGGCATCAAACTCAGGTCATCAAGCTTGCACAGCAAGCACTTTTACCTTCTGAGCCATCTCATCAGCCCTCAATGCAATCTTTATTAAAATTCTACTGACTTTTTTGTTATGGAATTCTCAAGCATTATAGATTGAATGTGAAATGGTATAACTGTTGTTGAACCTCAAGAAATGAAATATAGAATTATTGAGCCAGGCATGGTGGGGCATGCCTGTGATCCCAGCACTGTGGGGCCTGATGCAGGAGGAGTTTAAATTTGGGGTCATTCTAGCTGGGCATGGTGACATATGCCTTTAATGCCAGGACTCTGGAGGCAGAGGGAGGCAGATCTCTGTGAGTTTGAGACCAGCCAGCTCTACATAGAGAGTTCCAGACCAGCTAGAGCTACAGGGAGACCCTGCCTCAATAGCACAAAAAACAAAACAAAACAAAAAACAAAAAAACAAATCGAGGCCATTCTCAAAAAGAAAGAAAGAAATATAAAATTATCATATGATCTGGCAATTCCACTCTAGAAAATTACCCCAAAGAGGTGAAAACAGGTCTGAAACGATATTTGTACACCTGTTGTTCTAGTTTGTTTTCTGTTGCTGTGATAAAACGCCAACCAAAAGCAGCCTAGGGAAGAAGGGGTTTATTTGGCTTACAGGTTACAGTCCATCATCAAGGGAAACCAGGGCAGGAACTGAAGCACAGACCATGGAGGAATGCCGCTTACTGGCTTGCTCCCTCTGGCTTGCTCAGTTACCTTTCTTATACATCTCAGGCCCACCTGCCTGGGGATGGCACTGCCCACAGTGGACTGGATCCTCCTACATCAATTAGTAATTAAGAAAATGCCCCACAGACGTGGTCCCAGCCCAATTAGATGGAGGAAATGTGTCAATTGTGAGTCCCTCTTCCCAGGTGACTCTGTTCATGTCATGTTGACACAACAACAACAACAAAAAAAAAACCAAAAAGCAATCAGCATCCTTATGTTCATAGACGCACTATTCATAATTCCCAAAGTGGAAGGTGCTCATGCACCCACTAGTGGCTGGGTAAATTGAATAGTGTATAGACAAGCCTCAGAAGGGGGCGAGTTCTGACACCTGCTGCATCTCAGGTCAGTCTTGAAGACACAGTGCTAAGTGAACAAGCCATTCACAAGAGAGTGCATGATTCTGTGATGGTGATTAGAATAGCCACAGTCACAGAAAGAGTTGGAGTGTTAGTTGCAGGGTGCTGGAGGGGAGGGGGAACTGTTATTGGATGGGGACAGGATTTCTGTCTTACAAGGTGAAAAGAGTTCTGGGGATGGGTGGTGGAGATGGTTTAAGAAGTGTGATTCACCTCATGTCACAGAACTGTACTCTGGTGTTAAACCATAAATCTTATCTATATTTTACCACATACCTAAAAAGGAAGGAAGGAAAGAAGGAGGGAAGGAGGGAAGGGAAAGAGGAGTAGACAGAGCTCATTTCCAAAGGGGAGCCTTTTCTATCATATTCTTCAGATATATATGGTGTGTATGTGCACATACATGTGTGCATACATGTGTATCTTTGTATGCTTCCTGTGTGTCTGTGCATGTATATTGTGTGTGTGCTCACATGCTTGGTATATGTCTGTGTGTGCAATGTGTGTTGTGTTTACCTGTCTGTGCATACTTGCATGTGTGTTGTGTGTATATATGTGTGTAAGTGGGAAGGACTGGCATGCTTGTTGAATCCATAAGTAATGGTCTTTTTTTTTTTTTTTCATGCCTATCTGTGGCCTGGGAGGGACACGGGAGAATAAGATGAACTGGAGGAGAGCTGGGTGTGAATCTTGCTCTTGTGGCTGATTACCTAGGCTTTCCCTGTGCCTATCTGATGAGGACTGCAGGGGGCAGCACACAGCCAGTGTCGTCCCCCCCCCCCCCCCCCCCCCCCCCTGGTTCACTGCCTCAAGGGCTTTGCAAAAAATCAGAGCCTTTCTAGGCCTAGTGGAATCATGGGGATTTCTGGTAGGAGTCTCAGTTCTGATGTTAAGGTTTTCATGGGCTGGAGACATGGCTCAGTGACTAAGAGCACTGGCTGCTTTGGTAGAGGACCTAGGTTCGATTCCCAGCACCCACATGGCAGCTAACAACCGTCTGTAACTCCAGTTCCAGGGGAATCTGTTGCCTTCTTCTGACCTCTGTGGGCATTTGTACAACACGGGTACACTTATGTACATGCAGGCAATACACTCATGCACACAATTTAGAAATAATAAATAAAATAAAATAAAATAAAAAGATATTCATGATTTTCCACAGAATGGCAATGCTGGGAAAATGGAGACCTTGGGTTTCCTGGTCTCCTGGCCTCTATAGTCCAGCCAGCCTCTTCCCCATCCCCTAGAGTCACTTCTAAGCTCTCCCATTTCAAAGCCAAGAGCAACTTACAAGGTGAAGGAACGCTAATGTCCCTTTTGACTAACACAGGAAGCAAGTGACCTTGCAAGAGAGGCAGACCTGCTCCCATCTTACAGGAGAGAAACAGAGGCCAGTGAGGTTAAGTGACATTGTTCAATTCTGCAGAAAAGAAGTAATATATTAACTAGCTAAGGTGTTTTTGTCTGAAGACCTCAAAAGATGCCCAGCATGTAATCCCAGCACTTGGGAGGTTGAACGGAGGATCATAAGTTCAAAGTCATCCTCTTTTGCTATACATCATAACCCCTGAGAAGCAGAGAGCCCAAGGCAGCTCAGGGACTGAAGCAGCGGTTTGTGGCTCTGTCCTCAGGGTGCCTTCCTGAATGAACGACAGCCCCAGTTGGCCAGGCTGAGATGTCTTTCTTAGACCAAAGAATTATTCAAGGTCCTGAAAGGAAGCAGAGGCAGACACCACACCTGGCCCTCCCTGCTTGTCTCCCTATGCCCCAGCTTTTGCTTATACAGGAAGTGCTCTGTGTTAGCAGCAGGCTTATTCCAGCTCAGAGACCAAAGGTACTATGTGCATTTTAATAAGGAATCCAAGAACCCAAAGGCCTCTAGGTCCTCAAAGTCTGATTTTTTTTTTTTTTTCAAATGGTGGAAAGGCAGGCGCTGTAGCCCATGGGGTGCTGGGGATCAGGCGCCCCTGTTGGCGCCTCTGGGCGGCACATCACAGGGTGCCTCTAGCTGATGAAGTTCACCTGTTTATCTTGCTTTCCCCTGTTTCCCCAGTTCCTTTCCAGCTCCTTCTCCAAGGATTTGGTAATATGTTGTCTAGACACTGCTGCAGCTCTTTCCCCTCCATTAATCCATTTTAATTGGAAAGTTATCATAATGCAAACTCTCTTCGGTATTATTTGCAGCTCTGTGTTATTAGAACTTCACCAACTCGCTTTCCCAGCAAATTAAACTTGCTGTGGAATCAGTGAGATCAGCTGCTCACATTAAATCAAGTGCGGGTTGTTAAGCGGGGCTGGGGACCCAGCTTCCTCAGGTGGGTGGGGCACTGCTGTCCCCAGTGCTGACAGTGCCACACTGTGTTGGGGATTTAGCCTCAAGGCTCAGTTCCTTTCTTGGCACCATGTGTTGGAAATTAGAGATGGAAAGAAAAGGGGGCCAAGAGCTTCTGGTGGCGTCCAGTCTCTCACCTAAAATTCAGCAAATAGTGACAATGAGATCATACAACCTAACACTTGTAAATTACAAAGAACACCCCAGTGGTAGGTAATGTCACTGTCACTGTATGAAGCTGGAAACAGTCTCAGGGTGGGTGACTGGATTAGCTTAGGGTGGCTCAGGCAACATTTTAAAATAAATTTTCATTACATTTATTTATTTATTTATGTATTATTTAGTGTTTGGGGGTGGTGTGCACATGTGTGTATACCAAGTGTGCACGTGAAAGTCAGAGGATAACCTGTGGGTGTTGCTTACTCCTAGCAGGGATCAAACTCAGGTTGTCAGGCTTGACAGCAAGCACCTTTATCCACTGAACCATCTTGCTGGTCCTGGAAGCTTAATTTTGTGAAAGCAAAAATGTGCTGGGTTTCAGAGGCAGATTCATGACTAGTTTAAGTCAACCATGGGATTATGTTTCCTTTGGTCAGTGATTGGTCTTGAGGCAAGCATGTGATTCAGTTCTGGCCAGTTCAGAGATTGCTAAGGTTTCCTGGGAAAAGAAAAATTTCTGCTGGCAGAGTGATGTGAGCAGAGAGCCCCCCCCTTTTTTTAAGAGTAAGTAATATTAATTCTGGTATTATTACTATTTTATCAGATAAGATTTTACAGGCTGGCCTTGAACTTGCAATCTTTCTGCCTCAGCCTCCTGAGTGCTATGATGAATATCTATTGATTGATCTATCATCTCTCTATCAATCTATCATCTATCATCTATCTATCTATCTACCAACCAAGGCTTGGGGTATGGTTCAGTTGGTAGGGTACTTGCCTAGTATGAAGCCCTGGGCTCAATCCTCGGCACCATATAAACTGGATGTGGTGGCATATATCTGTAATCTCAGCACTGGGGAGGTACAGGAAGAAGAATCAGAAGTTTGAGGTCATTCTTGGCTGTATAGGGAATTGGAGACTAGCCTGGGCTACATGAGACCCTGTCTCCAAAACAAAAATAAAAATGAAATATCTGTTCACCGGTTCCCTGACTTTCTCTGCTTCCAGTTGTAGGGGTATCTCCCCTACCCTGAACTGGGAGTGGCTCAGTTCTAAGGAGAGTATGTAATGAATGTGAAGCAGTGTGACATTTGAGGACAGGCTAACAAATATGGCATGCTCTGACGACATGGAAGGACCCATGTGAGGAGGAACGGAGGGCTCCTGTGACCACGGTCCAACTTGCCAGCAGGGCGAATGTGTGGCCTGTGGAAACTCTCCCAGCCAGCTTTCAGGTGACAGCACCCCTGCTTGTCACCTTGATTGCCACCTTATGAGCAAGCTCCAGCCAGAGCCACCAGTCAGCTGGCTTCAGAATGCTTCTTTTGTCTGCAGAAACCATGTAAGGCTATGACTGTTTGTTGCCATTTCAAATCACTAAACTTTAGGGTCATTGTCACACAGCTGTAGACAGTGACTATCCTGCAGGGAGGCCATGTTGGAACCAGGAGGTGATGATACTGAGGACAGGAGTCATGGTGGAGAGGCTGGTAGGCAACAAGAAGGATGGGCTCTGCCTTCTTGATTGTTGTTTTATTTTATTACTATTATTATTGTTATTATTATTATTATTAGTAGTAGTAGTATGTGTGTGTGTGTATGTGCTAATGCCATGACATGCATATGGAAGTTATAGGACCACTTGCAGGAGTCAGTGCTCTTCTACCATGTGGGTTCCAGGACACGACCTCGAGTCTTCAGACTTGGTGGGAAGCACCTTTACCCACTGAGCTATCTCACAGGCCCTGATTCTGGGTTCTTGATGATGTTCATGAGCTGTCTAGCCAACCCTGGGGTTGTTTGTTTTGAGACTTCTTGTTATGTGAGCTAAGCTGAGCCTTTAATACCCTATTAGCTTGGGGTCCATTGCTAGTAGTTGTCAGCTTTTTGCTGCCTCAGCCTTGAGATGTGGGGTTTTTCTAGTCTTATTTCATTGGCTAGCAGAGGTCACGTGGTCCCCAATCCACCTAGGACGGGGGCAGAAGCTTTTAGGAGGAGGTGGGCTGGCTGGGTGGAATTTCCTGGTTGGGGTGGAGAGAGGACGATGGCAGGGCTGAATGTATATTGGGATTTAACACAGGGAGCACCTAATTGCAGAAAGCCAGGCTGACTGGCGCTTTCTGTGATCAGCCTGGGGGCTCTTGTGACCCTGGGTAGGAGATTGTCTAGGTGACAGCACGTTGATGAGGTGTTAATAGCTACTCCATGAAAGGCTGAATCTCAAGTGGTTCATGCTTTCCAGCCCCATGGCAGCAGAGGGCCCTGCAGCAGGTGGATGTAGAAGCCATTCTGTCAGCAGGTTCCAAAGTAACAAGAGGGGCTGAGGACATAACTCAATTGGTACAGTGTTTACCTAACACAACATGCAGCCCTGGGTTCAAGTTCCAGCACCATGTAAACCAGGCATGGTGGCCCATGCCTGTAATCCCAGCACTGGGAAGATGAAGGCAGGAGGATCAGGAGTTCAAGGCCATCCTTAGCTACACAGTGAATTTGAGGCCAGTATATGAGACCCTGTCTCAGGGAAGAAACAAAGCCTTCCCCAGCAAGGGGTGTCTAGCTTGCCGTGGCCACAGGACTCATTATGGATGCTGCAAATTGAAAGAAATAGCTGTTCAGTTACAAATTAATAACAGATTTGTTTGTCATTAAGGCAGCATTGTTTAATAAAATTAGTTCAGCTGAGCATAATTACCTTCATATAAAATCCCCCGCTAAAAATTACTTTGATAAATCCAAGCCAATTAGTGGGTTAGAGACTGGAGTATGTGGGGTAGCACCAAGCTTTGTTGGAGCCCTTGCAGGGGTACCCCTAGGTCAGGAGCCCAATTCCAGAAACCTTAGGTTTACTGCCTTGGGGACCCCTGGATGATTCACCATAGGTAGCAGGAAGCTCATCTTCTGCAAGGTGGATGTAAAGAGTCTTGTGTTTATTCTTGCTAGACTAAGAATCAAATTTGCCCAAAGAAAGGCCCTGACCACCCAGCCCACGTGCTACACCCCAACATCAGGCTTTCCAGGTGATTCCTTTGTTTAGAGATTTTTATAAGCTATAACCCGACCCTAGTTGTTGTTACTGCTGGTTGTGTGTGTGTGTGTGTGTGTGTGTGTACATGTTTGTATGTATGTAGGTACATGTGTACACATGTGTATGTTTATGTAGAGGCCAGAGTTGCCATTGAGTGTCTTCCTTAGTTGCTCTTACTTTTTGAGACAGAATGTGGAGCTCACTGATCAGCTTAGCTGGGGAATGAGTTCTAGGGATTCCCCCTGTTTCTGCCTCCCCCAGTACTTGGATTATAGGAACATATTACTACACTTGACTTTTAAAAATTAAAAAAATTATTTTATGTGTATGAATGTATTGCCTGTATGTAAGTGCACCTGTATCATACCATGCCCAAGAAGGTCAGAAGAGGGTGTTGGACTTCCTGGAACTGGAGTTACAGATAGTTGTTAGCCGCCATGTGGGTGCTGCTGGGAATTGAACCCAGGTCCTATGCGAGAGCAGTCAGTGATCTTAACCACTGAGCCATCTGTCCAGTCCTCACACCTGGATTTTAACATGGTTGATGGGGATCCAAATACAGGTTTATGCTTGCATGTCAAGCAGTTTACTGACTGAGCCATATTCCTAGCATCCCCTCTTCCCCCACTTTTTTTTGAGACAAGGTCTTGCTAGGTAGCCCAGTTGGCTTTGAACTCATCATCCTCTTGCCTCAACTTCCCTAGTGTTGACATTACAAGCATGTTCCACCACACCCATCCATACAGCACAAATCTTAATTTTTTTATTCAAGGCCCTGAAGACCTAGCCTGTGATAATTTAGTGAAAACAGTAACCAAACAAGGTTCAGGAGATTGGGGTCTTAGATAGTACATGCTGGGTAGCCTCAGACCACTTTACCTTTTGGGGCTTCCAGTGATTTCCTTCCACAATGGGAAACCATTTCTCTTAGGTTGGAGAGGGGATCCTAGCAGATTACAAGTGCTCACCAGACACAGAGCCCTGACAACATCTTGCTTCTGCTCAGTGACCACACTATAGCCTGCAGCCTTCCGCCTCAGCCTCGGAGGGCTGCCAGGGTGCTGGCCTTTTCTGAAACCTCCCTGCTCCTCTTTGATCAGTGGTTTGGTTTCAAGATCCAGTCAGTTTCCCTAACCCTTATCACCTCCTCTAACTCCCGGCAGCCACTTGAGGTGGAACCCAGGAGTTCATCACCAGTAGGGGTGAAGTCAGGCCCTATAGGGCTAATTTGTAGAACTATCTTTTTGCTTAAAAAAATTTATTGATTGTGTGTGTGTACGTGTGTGGGGGTCAGAGGGTGACATGCAGGGAGTCAGTTCTGTCCTTCCATCATGTGTGTCCCAGGGATCAAGCTTGATAGGAATCGTCTTTACCCACTGAGCTGTCCCACTGGCCCATCTTTCTGCCTTAACAACTGGATTCTGGCTTTGGGATATTGTTCCTTTTAGCCAGCCACTCTCTACAGAGCTGCTCTAGAAATGAAAGCTACCTGCATGGGACCTAACGTCAGATATCAGCTGTCTCAGGCACCTCATTCGCAGATGGGGAAATTGAGGCATAATGTTGCAGAGTTGGCTGTGCCAGGCCTGGCTCTCCCTCTTTTCACCTCCAGATTGGAATACCTCCCCTGGTTGCCTGTGTTTGCCTTGGTTTCCCTCGCTCCAGCCCCTCCCTGGCTTCCCCAGCCTGTGGATCATTTCCTGAACAGCACACTGAGTTACTAGGCTCTCTTGGATTTCAGCCCTTAGGTGGTGGTTCGGGGGAGCCGTTCAGGCAGAAAAGCTCAGGTTGGAGCCATAAATCTTTCCCACATGACTTGCAGGCACATGATCCCCAAAAGACCCTACAGGAAGCCAGTGGAAGGAACGTCCGCTGAGCTGGTTGGTGACTAACGACTCCAGGGTCACCATTCCTAGACTCCATCATCTTTGGGCATTGCAGTGTACAGCCTGCACAGCTGTACACTGTGCCCTGGGGCTGGGGGTAGATTAAGCAGGCATGTAAGCAAAGGACCCAGCTTAAACTGCAGGAAGTGGCTGACATCAGAAGGAGGTAGGTGGTCATTCAGGTGGCTTGCCCTGGAGAACACCTGGGTCGGGGGTGGGATCTGCAGGCTGGCGCAAACCCACTCTGTTGTGTCAGGTCTTTTTTCTCATTTGTAAAAGAGTGAAAGCAACCTGTGCTTCACCAGGCTGTGTAATAAGAAAACAGATTTGCTGTGCGTTAAGATAGAAAGACTCTCTGAAAGCCAGTGGTGACTCAGGCACTCAAGCAGATGTAAAAGCCCAGGGGGTTTGGGAAGAGGGACCTGAGGATAGCCATCCTCCCATCTACTCCAGCCAGAGACCTGGCAGGAAAAGACCCTGTTTCTAGGTGTCATTCCAACGCCCGCTGGGGAACCAGAGTTCCTGCTATCTCGGTGTCAGCTGTGGCTCCTCCCAACCTGCAGAGGCAGGAGAACATTTGCCTTGGCCCTCAGTTTTCCCCTGATCTCATTCCCAGACTACCAGGGTGGCCCTCCTGGAGGCCTCCTGGTCACCCAGACAGAGAGCTTTGGAAGGGAGGGGGGTGCTGTACCACAGTACACCAGCCCCTAGTTCCCTCTAAAGCCCCTTTTGAAGGGGACCTCGGAGCTCTAATGAGTTAAGGGCTTTTAGAGCAGCCCAGGCAAACCAATTAGGTTTGCTTAAAAATATTGTATTCATTAGCATGAAAATAAAGCTGAACTTTTTAGAGATAATTGCATCTTTTAAAATGTGGTAGTCTTTGTCTGGGCTTGTCTCATAAATATGCATGCCGCATAATCCTTTTGGAACCGTGGTCGCAATCATGAGTGACACACAAATGCACCCAGGGTGTTAATATTCTGACAAGAGCGGAGCCTCTGGGGCAGGCGGTGCCACGGGCGGGGCCTCTAGAGGCGCCCCTGTGGTCCCCAGCTGCGGCCTGCTCCATTTGGGAACAGAGCCCAGTCCCCGGGTCCCAATACCACGCACCAGGCTTTCTTTTGTGCTACTGACTCCACAGAGAATTCTAGGGCTCTCCTCAAAAGGCGAGGAAGGGAGGAGTAGAAAGTTGAGCTCAATTTAAAGCCCAGGAAGTTGAATCCCAGGGATGGGAGTGGGCTGAGGGGGATCGTGGAGGTTGCCAAAGTCACCCAGCAAGAATGGACCTAGGTGACGTTTGCCCTTGCTCACGCTCTTTATTCCTACAGAACACAGACAGTATTTGCATGGAGTGAGGAAAGGGCTGTTTTCCAAGTGGGTTAGCCTGCTGAGAGAGGGGCTGGCACGGTTCACCCCATTCACTGTCATGCTCCCAGTTGAGTCCAAGCCAGCCCAAATCTATATACCATCTAAGTTAGGGCTATGAGCTTGCTAGTCAATTTGTCCTCAGCTCTCCCTGCCCGTGAAAGTATTCCTCAACCTTCTCTGAAATGCCTCAGCTGTCATGGGTCCCTGTCCTGCTGGACTGGCTTGCTTATTTTCATTTATTTAGTCTGTCTGTCTGTCTGTCTTCCAGGCAGCCATCATCTATCTATTGTGTATGTGTGTGTGTGGCTATGTGCATGCCACAGCATGTGTGTGGAGGTCAGAGGACAATCCATGAGAGTGAGTTTTCTCCTTCCACCATGTAGGCTCTGGGGATTGAACTCAGGTCATCAGGCTCAGTGGAAGTGTCTTTACCTGCCAAGCCATCTCACTGGTCCTTTTTGGGCTTCTGTTGCTCTTATCCCCTTTCCTCCCAAGTTCCACAGCAATTTAAGCTCACAGCCCGGAGCCCCAGGCAAACCATGAGTTTTAGGGAAATTTTACCAAGTTGTATAGATACAGGCCTCCAGCTAAGCCTGCTGGGGCAGCAAAGACCTAATCCAGGGTGGCACTGTTCAGGTTCACTGTGGGGCAGGTTCACATTTCCATTGCTGGGCCAGGGGAGGCTGGTCAGCTGAAGACCTGGCTCCTTCCAGAGAACATACTGTTCAGGGGGCTGACTGGCTAGGCTGACTGCCTCTTGAAGAATGGACAGTCTCCGGGGTGCCTTTAGGGGAACAGCTTTTATTTGAGATTTGTTTTATTTTTAATTATATGTATGCATGCATGTGTGTGGGGATATATGCACAAGAGTGCAGGTGCCTGTGGAGGCCAGAGTATCAAATTCCCCAGAACTGTAGTTACAGTGGGTTGTGAGTTGCCTAATGTGGGTGCTGGGAACTGAACTCAGGTTCTTTGTAAGAGCAGCAAGTGTTCTATATGCTAAGCCATCTCTCCAGTCCAACTTAAAATTTTTTTTTTTGTCTTTTTAAGACAGGGTCTCCTTGTAGTCCCAGCTGTCCTGAAACTCACTATGTAGACCAGGCTGGCCTTGAACTCACAAAGACCTGCCTGCCTCTGCCTCCCGAGTGCTGGGATTAAAGGTGTGCACCACATATGTATGAGTGTTTTGTCTGCATGTATGTACGTGTACCCATGTGTGCAATACTCACAAAGGCCAGAGAGAGTGTCAGACCACCTGGAACTGGAGTTATTGATGGTTGTTAGCTGCCATATGGGTGCTGGGAACTGAATCTAGGTCCTCTGCAAGAGCAGCCAGTGCTCTTATCCACTGAGCCATCTCTCCAGCACACCTCCTTTAATGTGATGCTGTGGACTGAACCCAGGGCTACGTGTATGCTAGGCAAGCATTCTTCCGGCTGACCCACATCTCCACCCCCAGAGTGGTCTTCTGTTTTGTTTTGTTTGTTTTGTTTTTCTATGCTGCCAGCCAACACTTCTCACTGCTCTCCTGGTTCTCAGTTGCCTCCTCCCCCAGCACTGATTTTAAGACTGCCTGGGAGCTCTATGGTTACCTCTCTATATGCAAAGGAAACCAGAAAGGTACCGGGGGATAGAAACACATCAGCAGAAGAAGACAACAGAAGGAGGTGGCCAGGAGCAGAGAACAGCAGCTCCTAAAGCTGATGGAGGCTGAGCTTGGTCCTGGAAGGCAAATATGTGAGTCTGATTTTTTTTTTCCCTTTTGAGACAGGGTCTCCCTGTAGCCCCAGCTGTCCTGGAACTCACTATGTAGATCAGGCTGGCCTTGAACTCACAGAGATCTGCCTGTCTCTGCCTCCTGAGTGCTGGAATTAAAGGTGTGCACCGCCATGCCCCGCGAGTCCGAATTTTTAATGAGGAGGCAAATGGGTGCCAACCCCACTGTCCCATCCTCACTAACTATGTAGGAAAGTAAGGGTACGCCATAGGGTGTGTGTGTGTGTGTGTGTGTGTGTGTGTGTGTTCAGAGGACAACTTGCAGGACTCATTGCTCTCCTTCAACCATATAGGTCATGGGGGATTGAGCTCAGGTTGTCAGGCTTGGTGGTAAGTGCCACTGAGCCATCTTTTTGGCCTTCAGTTATTGAATTTTTAACCAGTTGTCTCTGGTTCGCTTGACTTCATAACATCTTGGCAAGTTTTTCTTCTTGTGATCCTTGTGATTGGGTCCTGAGACTAGTTCTGGTGAGAGACATGAGCAGAAGTAACAGGTCAATGGCAGGCCTTCCAGTCTGTGACCAGAAGTCTGGCAACATTTGATATGGTGGCCACCCCCCAAACCTCACTCCTGTGTTCTGGCTCCTGTGTTTTATTTCTTTTTGGGTGCTGGGGATAGAACCCAGGGCCTCAGACAGCCTAGGCAAGTGGTGTACCACTGAGCTGCATTGCCATCCCTCTTGTGTGACTCTGATGAGTGAGGTCTCCTTGTCAGTTTCTGTGGAATGGACCCTGTACCAGAAGTCAGCTACTCTGTGGCTAGTCATTGAGACCTAAGAACAGTTTGTTACCATAGCACAGCCTGTTCTGTCCTGGCTGACTCCATAGATGTTTAACTTTTGCTATTTCCCATGTAGATAGCTACAGGTTGGCTTTCCAGTGGTCTGTCCGTGGCCACCTTTCTCTGCTGATAAATGTGCTTTCCCTCACCCTTCTTCTCACATGCACAGGTGAACATCTGGCCTCTTTGGTCCAATCCATCCATCTGTTTGATGAGCTTTCTTCCAGGATCAGCTATTTTAATTGATGACCATTCCAAACATATTTTGATATTTAGCAGAGTAGGTTTTTAAGCTTTTCACTAGAATACTATTGAATTTGTTTTTCATTTTTGAACAACAATTTAGAAAATTTTCAAGTTTCATTTTAAAAAAGTTCACTGGAATCTGAGTTGGAATTACATTAAATTTACACATTAACTGAAGGAGTCTGTCTTTACATATAAAATCTTCCTCTTATTTATTTTTTATAGATGACTAACCATCTCATGTTTTTTGTTTGTTTGTCTGGGACAGAGCCTCTTATATCCCAGACTGGCCTCAAACATGCTATCTAGCTAAGGATGACCTTGAACTTCTGGTCCTCCTGCCTCTACCGTATAAGTGTTGTGGTTACATGTGTGCACCACCATGCCATTTATATGGTGCTGGGGATTGAACCCAGGACTTTGTGCATGCTAGGTGAGTACTCTACCAACTGAGCCACATTCCCAGACCACCTTCATCCCCTCCATGCTTTTAAGGAGTGTCTTCTGAGTTTCTTTTATGTGCTAAGCATCTGTCTGACCCTAAGGATAACACTGTACAAGTACAGTTCGTGTCAGCCAGGCAATTCAGGCTAACAAGGCCTGAATGAGACTTTCAGGATAGTCTGAAGGAGAAGGTACCAAGCTGGGAGAGCCCACAGACAGGAGGCACTGAAACTGCTTCACATTGTGAGGAGGAGGAGCCAAGCTCCAGGCAGAAGAAGTTGGGTTGTAGTAGTTAGAAGCACATGGCCAAGGGCTCCAGGAGGGGACCTGACAGAAGGGCAGGAGAGGAGGCTTGGAGTCCGAGTGTGCTGCAGGGGGTGCTATCACTTTTCCTGTTTTACAGTGTGGGGACTTGATCCCAGGGCCTGAAACACTCTATTGCTAAGCCCCACCTCCATGCCTATGGGGCTGTATGGAGTCTGGACACAATCCTCAAACTGCTGAAGGGCTTCAGCATAGGCTGTTCCTATGGCCTTAGTATCATCTATGTTTGGGGTATGGTCTGCAAACTTAACCAAGAAGGTGAAGAATCTCATAATTCTTCTATGTAGTTACTTAACCAGTTTGGAACACAAGCCAATCAGAAGGCTACCAAATTAAAAGGTAAAGAAAAAAAAAGACTGGCAAAATGGCTCAGTCAGTAACATGCCAGTGGCCTTATGCAAGGATAAGTACCTCAGTTTGGGTCTGCAGCACCCATGTAAAAACTGGGTGCAGTAGCATGCTCTGTAGCCTCAGTGCTAGGGCAGCAGACACAGGAGGGTCCCTGGCACTGACTGGGTAGCTAGCCTAGCCAACCTGTGAGCTCCAGGTTCAGTAAGAGATACTATCTCAAAAAACAAGGTGGAGCGGCTGGAGAGATGGTTCAGTGGTTAAGAGCACTGGCTGCTTTGCGGAGGACCTAAGTTCAATATCCATATGGCAGCTAACAACCATCTGTAACTCCAGTTCCAAGGGATCTGATGCCCTCTTCTGGCCTCTACAGGCATTGCATGCATGGGTACACAACGCACATGCAGGCAAACACTCATATACATAAAATAAAGGTAAATAAATTTTAAAAATTAAAAAGGTGGAGCTAGAGGAAGACAGTAGCAACCTCTAGCTTCTACATGTGAGTGTACGCATGTATGTATACTTGCAGCATGCTTATGTGCACACACATGAACATGTACTTATGACATATACACCAAGAAAAAACAAATGAAAGTAGAAACAATTAACATTTGCTGAGCACCTAGTATGGTCAGAAGACTTTGAAAGTTTTTAGAGGTGTCCTTATATGGTCAGATATTCTTATATCACATGAGCCTCACAGGGCAGGCATGCTTCCTTTCACAGTTGAAAGGTCACAGATTTAGGGCTTAGGTGACATGTCCCCTTGCCCCCATCCAAGGGCCACTTAGCTGTACATTACTTTTAGTTTCCAAGTCCGAGAGTCTTTCTGTCTCTTCACAGCTGTGTCTCCATAAAATGAGCTAACTCCCAGCCTGGGGAGGAGAGGGAAGGCTCATTCTTGGCCAAGTTTCATTTAAT
The DNA here is from genome assembly GCF_000622305.1 of Nannospalax galili. Classification (NCBI taxonomy): domain Eukaryota; kingdom Metazoa; phylum Chordata; class Mammalia; order Rodentia; family Spalacidae; genus Nannospalax; species Nannospalax galili. Next base: position 9,941,539 of record NW_008341028.1, read on the forward strand.
TTTCCATCAGTAGGTGTCAACTGTGAACTAGTCAGAGATGCTAAAATAACAGCTTAAAAACATAGGCACCAAAATGGAAATGTAATTTTAGCGCGCCTCGCCAGCCCCTCCTGAAGGTAAGTGCAGCTTGCGGAGTATCTGTTACAGACATGTAACACTTAAGGACTGAGCTCACAGGAGTAGATGGCGATGTGCAATTTAGCAACTTGGGCTGTGAAAGAAGAAGGGAGCGGGAAGGGAAAGAACGCCACCAGGCAGAACACAGAAAACAAAAGGAAATGGAGGGGAAAAAAAGCCACAGAGTGTTCCTGTCTCTGCTTGGAATTCTTGCTAATAGCCTGGGAAATGGCTTGTTAGATAAAAGAGGCTGGCCTGCATGAGATATTAACTCAGAGAGAGGCCCACTGGATGGGGAAGGAGGAGGGTTAGACAGTTAGTTGCTCATGGGGACTCTGCTTCAAAACATAGCGAGGCTCCCTCATCCCTCCTTGCTGCATGTCCTGTGTGGGGCTAGACCTGTGAGGTAGGGGGAGAGAGCGAGGTCATGTGTCCTTCCTTGGAGACACAGCCCACAGGAATGTAGGAGCTGGTCACATAAATGCAATAGAAGAAACAAGGCTGTGTGGGGACAGGGCTCTTTCCCTGTTGCTGGGGGAGGAAGAGGGCACTTGGGAGAGAGGCCTGGAGAGGAGACCTGGAGCCACAGCTGGGGTGAGGACATGGGTTTTCCAGTCTCAGGTCTGGTCCTGATGCACTGCAGCCATTCATCGTCTGGGTCTCAAAGTCCACACATACCAGATAGTCGAAGACTTTTATGTATTTTTGTGGGTGCACAATCATGTGTGTACAAGTATACTGTGTGTGTGTGCAAGTGAGTCTGTGTATGTGCATGCGTGTGTGTGTGTGTGTGTGTGTGTGTGAAGGTTTAAGGATAACCTCAAGTGTCCTTTGAGACAGTCTCTTTTTCTTTTTCTTTTTTTGTCTTTTTGAGACAGGGTCTCCCTGCAGCCCCAGCTGTCCTGGAACTCACTATGTAGACCAGGCTGGCCTTGAACTCACAAAGATCCACCTGCCTCTGCCTCCCAAGTGCTGGGATTAAAGGCATGTGCCACCATGCCCGACCGGAGTCTCTTTTTAAAAAAATTACATTTATTTATTTTGTGTGTATGAGCAATGAATACAAAAAGTCAAAACTGGCCAAAGTGTAGAGAATAAGAGTTTGCAGAGTGTGGGTCCCTGGGGGCCCAAAGATTGTAAGAGTCAGGGGAGCATAAGGTTAGGGGACAACCTGTAGGAGCTGATTTTCCTTTCACTATGTTGGCCCCAGGGATTGAACTCAGTTTTTCAGGCTTGTCAGCAAGAGCCTTTACCCACTAAGCCATATCACTGACCTTGAAAGAGTCTGTCTCACTGGGACCTGGGGCACTCTGATTTGGTTAGCTTGCCTGGCCAGTGAGCCTCAGGGCTTCTCCTGTTTCTGCCTCTTTAGTGCTAGTGCTGGGATTATAAATGTATACCGTCATACTCAGCTTTAAAATTTTTGTATTTATTTATTTATAAAAATATTTTATTATTTTTTATTTAATGTGTATGGGTGTATTGCCTGCATGTATATTTATTTTAAAATGTTGTGCAGTGCACACAGAAGTCAGAAGAGAGTGTAAGATTCCCCTGGAACTGGAATTACAGATGGTTGTTTGCTGCCATGTGGGTGCTGAGAACTGAATCTGGGTCCTCCACAAGAACAGTCACTGCTCTTAACTCCAGAGCAATCTTTCCAGGACCCAGAATGCAATTGTTTTAGATACAGACATGTGGGTGCTGGGATTCAAACTCTGGTCTTCTGCAAGAACAACCAGTGTTCTTAACTGCTGAGCCATCTCTCCAGCCCCTATTTTATTATTTTTATTTTATGTGCATGAGTGTATTGCCTGCGTGTGTGTGTGTGTGTATAAGTGTACCTGTGTCATGCAATGCCACAGGGGGTCAGAAGAGGGCATTGGTTTCCCTGGACCTGGAGTTACAGACTGTTGTTAGGTGCCATGTGGGTACTGGGAATTGAATTCTGGTTCTCTGCAAGAGTAGCCAGTTCTGCTAACCACTGAGCCAATTCTTTAGCCTGGATTTATTTATTTTTATTTTATATGAATGAGTGTTTTGCCTGCATGTATGTAAATACACCACATGCATATAATGTCTGTGGAGGCCAGAAGAGGGTGTCAGCTCCATTGGAAATAGAGTTATGGATGGTTGTTAGCTGCCATGTGGGTGCTGGGAGTCAAACCTGGGCCTTCTGCAAGAACAACCAGTGCTCTTAACCACCGAGTCATGTCTCTAGCCCATTTGCTTTTTTCTTTTTTTCCTTTCACAAACATGGGTTTTGAATTCAGGCCCTCAAAGGTGCTTGCAAGGCAAGCGCTTTACCACTGAAGTTCTAATAGAAGGTTTCTAAGGCCCCTTCAAGATCTGAAACCTGTATAGCCTATGAAATAGAGCAACTATTACTGCTCCTCAGTTGCGAGTGTCAGAAGTTCAGTTCTGACTGGCTTGAAACTTTCTGGACATGGTGGCACTTGGGAGGCAGAGTGAGTACGAGGCCAGCCTTATCTATGAAGTGAGTTTCAGACCAGCTAGGGCTACAGGGAGACCCTATCTCAAAAAGACCAAAAGAGGTGGAGGAGGAGGAGGAGGAGGAGGAGGAGGAACAGGAGGAGGAGATGGAGGAGGAGATGGAGGAGAAGGAGGAGATGGAGGAAGAGGAGATGGAGGAGGAGGAGATGGGGGAGGAGATGGAGGAGGAGGAGGAGAGGGAGGAGGAGGAGGAGGAGGAAGCGGAGATGGTGGAGGAGGTGGAAGAGGAGGAGATGGAGGAGGCAGAGGAGGAGGATGAGGTGCAGGAGGTGGAGGAGGTTGAAGAGGAAGAGGAGGAGTTGGAGGAGGAGGAGTTGGAGGAGGTGGTGGTGGATGAGGAGGAGGAGGAGAAAGAAGTGGAGGAGGTAGAGGAGGAGGTGGAGGAGGTAGAGGAGGAAAAGGAGGAGGAAGAGGAGGAGGAGGAAGAGGAGGAGGAGGAAGAGGAGGAGGA
>NW_008341028.1:9948080-9952542 GCF_000622305.1 Nannospalax galili
GAGAATTGTGAAGGCCAAAGGCAGAGCAGGTTCAGGTGTGGCTGGAGTTATTGGGGCTCCCTCCTATTCTATCCCTGATTTGGTTCTCTTTTTGTGTTGGGCTGTCTTTTTTGATAGTTCCAACAGACTACCTTCACCAACCCTCAGAGCTCATCACCACAAACCCTCAGAGAATAAATCTCTTCCAGAAAATCAGACTTCTAGTACCAGCTGAAAAGGGACAGGGTGACAGAAGGCAATATGGACAAATCATCGCCATAGTGTTCTTGAATGGAGGGGGTGGAACATTCCAAGGAGGACTTCAAGGTCAAAGATGTGCCAAACACCTGGCCAGAACATCTGTGAGGCCTAGGGTCAAAGTACAAATGAAGGCCACTGGCCAGATGTCTAAATATTGAAGTCATAACTCACTAACAATCCGATTGGAGAAATAAGTTGATCTGCTTATCTGGACACACAGATCTGCTAGATGATCTGAAAGCAGGCTCTAGCTAAGAATTTTCAGTCCTTAAAATTTTGCATTGGGATGCCATGGGCTTTTTTCCTCACCTTACATAGACCTTAACTCTAGCTTTGCACACATTCAAATTTGGAACATAGACCCTATAAACAGCCGGCCTGGCTGTGCTTAGTGACTCTGGTCCCCTTCAACAGGCCCAGCCTGGGAGAGGCTGAGAAAATTCCTGCAAGAGGGCTGGGCCCATCTGAGCAGGAATTCCAGGGTTCCTGGTTCTGCTGGGTTTGGAGGGAGTCTGGAGAAGGGTGTATGGGCTCTGGTGGGCCTATCCCTTTGGTCCTATGGACTGCTTGCTATAAGAGGAGGGTATGGAGCCTGGGGAGATGGCTCAGTTGGTAAAGAGCTTGCTACATAAGCTTGAAGACTTGAGTTTGATCCCGAGAACCATGTAAAAAAAAAATCTGAGTGTGGTGGTGTTTGCTTGTAATGCTAAGGCGGTGTAAGCATAGACAGCAGATTCCTAGGGCTCACTGACTGGCTAGCTTAGCCTACCTACTTGGCACATTCTAGGCCAGTAGAGATCCTGTATCAAAAAACTAGGGCAGAACCTGTGAAACAGTACCTGAAGCTGACCTCTGGCCTTAATATGGTTGCAGACAGACAGACAGACAGACAGACAGACACACACACACACACACACATACAAACAGAGAGAGAAGATAGTGTGGCCAGAGAAAGGGCTAGGGTGGGGACATTTAGAGACTTGGTCCAGAGTTGGGCCACTGGCCCAGTTCTGCAGGTGATCATAGGGGGTGGTATGGGTGATCAAGACCTGTGCTATCATAAGAGGTGAATTTGGAGAGCTGATTTTTAGATTCAGCTGAAAAAATAGGCTTGGCTGTCAATGAAGAAGGCATTGAACTTCAGGTGCATTGGATTTGTCCTGACAATGAACAGCCTTAAGTGGCTTGCGTGGGCTCTGGCAGGACTAGACAGGTTCAGGGTGATCCTGATGCCCCCCTCATTGTGAGCGTGCTCCCTGCTTATATCCTGTGGCACTCAGTAGTCCTTTCTTCATCTATAGCACCTGCCACTGCAGTCATTGAGATTTAGGGTTGAGGACAAATCTTTTGACAACTTTTATCTGAGCACCATCCTTATATCACGTGGTCTCCCAATGGCCGACTTGGCACTGGCTCCCTAACACAATGCTCTCTCCTCATCATAGAGACTGGTGGGAGGAAGGGGACAGATGACTTGGGTGGGGAACTGGGGTTAAGAGGAGGGCTCCATTTTTGTCACTCCTCAGAGACTACTGCCCTTGAGAATATGTCTAGAACTCAGTCACTTCCCTGCTTTCTTCTCACCAGCCTTGGCCAGCAAACCCCTCTTTAAAAAAAACCAATTGGATCACAAGTTTACAAACGTTATCATGGATTAACCCACGTGAGTTCATAGCCAAATGGACTTTTAGGAGGTGGGGCCTACCTGGAGGAAGTAGGCACTTGGGGCATGCCTTTAAAGGATGGATCTTGTCCTTGGTCCTGCCTACCTCTGGCCCTGCCTGCCCTGAGGTGAGTAGCCTCCTCCTTAAATGCTCCCAGTGTGGCCGGAGCGATGGAACCAGCTGACTTCATGCTGAAGCCCTGAACCTATGAGACCAAACCAAATCGTTTCTTCTTCTAATTGTTTCTCTTAGGTATTTGTCACAGTGAAGGAAAGCTGACCAACTTGGAGCAAACATGGATGCCCTTACCAAGGCCAACAAGGAGCTGATAAACGCCCAGATTGCCCCCCGCCCCGGGACCTTGTGAAGATGCAGAGTCTGGTTCAGGGTATCTGACAGGGACTGGGGAGCCTTTATTTCAACAAGCTTCTGAGGCCATGAATCTGCAGGTGGAGGGTCTCGTGGTGAGAGGAGATGCTGGGTAGCATGCCTCCTTATTCTTCTGAGTTATCTACCCCATACCCTTGTACGGTCTGCCCTGGTTTGCCTGGCACTGTCTTGGTTTTCAAACTGAAATTCTCACCTCCCAGCAATTCCCTGTCTTGGGCAAACCAGGACTGTTGGCTACCTTCTCTCCTTCCCTTTCCTGAGCCTCACTTCCTCCCCAGGCCATTCCTCCTTGCAGCTTCCCCTTCATCACCTGGCATTTGATTCTCGTCTTCCCTAGTTTGCTGTTCTCCTTAGCAGTCATCCCTCACTAGCACACTATTTCACATCTTTTTGTTTTTGTTTTTTGAGATAGGGTCTTCTTATGTAGACCAGACTTCTTCCTGAGAACACCGATCATAGATATGCACCACCATACTTAGCTCCTTTGAATCTTTAGAATTTATCTTTAAAGTTTAAAATATTATTCCTTTCTCTCTCTCTCTCTCTCTCTCTCTCTCTCTCTCTCTCTCTCTCTCTCTCTCTCTCTCTCTCTCTCTCTCTCTCTCTCTCTCTCTCTCTCTCTCTCTCGGCTGGCATCTACCACAGTGTACTTGTGGAGGTCAAGGGACACCTCGTGGGAGTCAGTTCCCTCCTTCCACCGTGTGGGTCTTGGGGATCGAACTCAGGTTGTCAGACTTGGTAGCAATGACCTTTACCCACTGAGCTCTCTTATAGGCCCCTCCTTTGCCTCTTACTCTGCATCGCTTCACTCAATGCAAGTTTCTCATCTTATGTGCGTGGGGTATCATGTAGGACTCCTGTGGGACTTGATAAACTGGAATCTTTCTTACTCTCCTAAAGATTGTCTGTTGCCCTGGGTTTGCCCTCAGTGGCCACAACAGCACCAGGCATTTAGTAAAGTCTGACTGCACAGCCAGTGTTTCACCGTGTGCACCTGGGGAAGTTTGTTAAGCTGCAAATTCGGGTTGGGGAGGTTTGGGGCAGGCTGAGTATGTGCAATTCTGAAAGCTCCAGGTGGTGGAAATTCTGGGTCTGAGGGCAGAGTGAGGGCTCCTTGGAAGAGAGAGGAGCAGGTGGGACCATCTCAGGCCTGAGAAGGGTATATGGCTCCAATGTGATTGCATGGACAACCAGCTGTCCACTTAGACTGACTGACTCTAGGATGACAGACCAAACTTTCCCTGTTCTGTGCTGGCTTTCAGGAAGAACTCCCCCTCCCACTTCGCTCCACTGTCTCTACAGCTGGCCCCAACAAGCAAAAGATTTCTCTCCAGAGCTGGGCTCTGTTTGTCTTCGCACCTGCTCCAGCAGCTGTTGCCCAAGCTCCCATTAATGGCACAAACAGAGTCTCTAATGGATGGGGCGTAAGCCCTGGTTGGCAGCAGGGCTGGGGCGTGGGTTATGTAGACAGTTGGGAACTCGGCCAATTGCCAGGATCCGGGCTGCCCTGCCAGCCACACGGACAGCCAGACAGTAGGCCAGCTGACCAGCTGGCTGGATGATCAGCTCTGAAGCATTCGCCCTCCCAGGCGTCTTTGGGGCACTTAGGAGATGTGTGGATGGGCTCTCAGCTTCCAGGAGCTCCCATTTCAGTAGAGACAAGAAGACTTGGACATGGAAAAGAATGAGACAAGGGCTGGGGAGATGACTGGGTAGGTAAAGTGCTTGCTGCACAAGAACAAGAACCTGAGTTCAGATTTTCAGTTCCCACAAATAAGCTGGGAATAGTGGTGTGTGTCTGCAACCCCAGTGCTGGGGAAAAGAGTGAAAACAGGTGGCCAGCTAATCTACCCAAGGTGGTGTGCTCCAGGTTCAGTGAGAGACTCTGCCTCAAAAAATGAGGGAGAGAGAGTGACAGAGGAAGACAGCCGATATTGATCTCTGGCCTCTACATGTGCTCACTCATACAGGAATGTGTGCCCAACACACATGCGTGCACACCCACCCACACACCCTCACACCTACCCCACAGAATAAGACCACAACCACGGTAAAAACTTGACCCTGAGCTAGTACACATGTGAGAGCATCTAGGATTCTTACAGGACTTCTCTTTCTTCTTCTTCTTCTTCTTCTTCTTCTTCTTCTTCTTCTTCTTCTTCTTCTTC
>NW_008341028.1:9952562-9956919 GCF_000622305.1 Nannospalax galili
TTTTTCATTTCTAGAGTTTAACTTTTAAAAAACTTAAAAAATTATTTATTATTCTTATTTTATGTGTATGAATATATAGCCTGCATGCAGGTAGGTGCACCCATGTTGTGCAATGCCCATGGAGGTCAGAAGACCTCTGGCACTAGAGTTATGGATGGTTGGTAGCTGCTGTGTGGGTGCTGGGAATTGAACCTGGGTCCTCTGCAAGAGCAGCCAGTGCTCTTAACATCTGAGCTATCTATCGCTCCAGCCCCTTAAACTTTTTAACTGAATTTTTGTGATTTTCAAGCAATACAATTTGATGGTATTTAAATCCCCTCCTCTGTCTACACTTCCCCTAATTACCCTCCACCCAATTTAATGTACTCTGTTGTGTATATAATAGGGCCTGTAGAGTCCGATTTGTATCCCCAAATGCCCTTCAGTGTGGGTCCATCCATTGGAGGCTGACCAACCTACCAAGAGTCTCATCCTTAAAAGAGACTGTCTGCCCCTCCCAGCAGCCATCAGTTACCAAAATTTCCTTGGGTTAAGTTTGGGTTTCTTACCCACTTCCCCTTGTCTATGCTGGAATTTTGTATTGTTTGAGCTTGCATGGGACTTGTGCATGCTGTCACCATTGCTGTAAGTTCATATGAGCAACTGACCAGCTGTCTGGAAAATCGTTTCCTTGTGGTCATCCACCACTTCTGGCTCTTACAATCTTTCTGCCCCACCTTCCACAATGATCTCTGAGCCTTGGGAGGCAGAAATTTGATACAGGTGTCCTATTCAGGGATAAGTACTCTTCAGCCTCTTGTTCTCTGCACATGGGCCAGTTGTGGGTTTGTGTTAATCACCATGTGTTGCATAAGGAAACCTCACTAGTGAGAGTTGAGAGATGCATTAATCCATGGATAGAATAATAAGTCATTAGGAGTCAATTTAATACAACAACTACTAGTAGAAAACTAGTATTAGGCTCTCCCCTACATCCTGTGACCTGTCTAGCCTCAGGTTCCTAAGCCCCTAAAGACTTCTGACACAGACCAAAATATTTCTTCCTCTCCTGAAGATTTTGATTGACTCAAATAGTGTCTTAAATTTGAAACAGATGCTCTGTCACCAAATAATGTCTGCAGTCATGAGGAAGCTGCTATGTGTACGAGCTTTCAACTTACAAAAACAAATACAATCATGAGTGGCACTGATGCATGACCTGCCATTGGTGAGAATCCTGGGGGATGTCAGGGTGTGCATTTACTTGGGCTGCTGAAGATTGGAATTTCTAGTTTTTAAGAATACTAAAATTCTCCAGTACCCAAGAGTTACCCGTGCTGGCATAGATGAGGCCATGTCCCATGAAATGGTGGTGGTCATCACCAATGGTTGCAACCAGATTCCATGTGCCACCTCCTGGTACTGTTTCCTGATTCCCCTGACAGGAGGATCCCAGTCTTCTCCTTTCTCATGCCTTGAGACTCTACCCCCAGCATACAGCTGTGATGTGAGATTCAGGCTCAGTCAATCAGACATTTCCCTGGCAGAGACAGTTGGTTCTGGGATGGTCACATGACTCAAAAAGAACCAGTCATGCTTAGGAGCAAGATCTCATTTTCTCTGAAAGGCAGAGAAGGTGTATTTAGCCAGGGCTGTCTAGAGAGCAGAACGGATAGAATGAATATATATCACAGTGGGGATTTGTTAGATTGGCTTCCATGATAGAGACTGGGTAGTCAACATGGCTTTCTGCATGCTGCAGAGGCTGAGAATGCCATAACTGCTCAGTCCGTGAAGCTGGATGTCTCAGCAATCCAAATCTGATGCCGAAGGCCTGGAGGATTCCTGGGGAGCCTCTTAAGCTTCAGTCCACATTGGAAGGCCAAGGAAACTGAGTTCTGATGTCTGCAAAGGATGTCAGCAGCAGCGGTCTACAATGAAGTAGACACACCCATCATCAAGAAGTAAGGCAGGCAAGAAAACAGCCCTGTGTTTCCCTGGAACCTCTGTATTTGGGCCATTGCTAGAAGGTGCTGTGCACTCTCGGGGAGGTTATCCTCCCTTCAGTTACTCCCACCCAGAGATGCATCTGTCTTTTAGTTGACTCCTCGTCCTACTAAGCTGACAACCAAGATTAACCATTACAGAGATTGTCAGACCAGAAGCAACTACCAGAGACCGTGTGTGAGAGCTGAGGGAGGCAATTCCCACCCAAAGAGAGAAGGAGCTGATCCCAGAGAGGGAAACCAGGTCTGTTCAGGTGCGTGCCAGTTTTTGCTTTAGCAAGTTTGAACCATTTATGTGCTTGTTATTTGTAACTCAAAGTGTCATAGTTGACGTAAAGGTGAGAGTCCCTCCTGTTCCTACTTGGCAGACAAAAAGGCTTTGTGTATGAAGAGGAGGCTGGTGACAATTTGAACTGGCATGCAGAAAGTCTTGAAGACATGGGCAGAGCTGAAGGTAGAGGGTGGGTGTATTGCATGACTGAGTGGTGGTGGGCGTCCCTGACAGTCTACAGCAGAACAGCAGATCTGAAGGGGAAGGTAATGGCCTCAGGGTGTGCCACACCCCAGGGCAGAAATGTACTCTGGAGTTCTAGAGAGAGAGTAGGCAGGAGTTGAGTCTGGATACAAAACAAAACCAAGTACCAAGCGGCCAACTACCACCAATCTTGGGCATTATCTATTTTGTTGAGACAGAGTCTCTCATTGACCTGGAGCTTGCACTTTAGTTTAGGCTAGATGGTCAGTGAGTCCCAGGGATCCTCCTATTTCTGCCTCCCCAGAGTTTGGGAATACAAGCACATACCACTGTGCCTGGCTTTCTTAATGTGGGATCTGGGGATTGAACTCAGATCCTCAGTTCTTGTAAGATAAACACTTTACTGATTAAGTTATCTCTGTGGCCCTCAGCATGTAATGAGGCTGGTCACTTTTGCTTGATTGCTTCTCCATCTGGTTGGTAGGCAGAAGGACATTATGGATCCCTTTCTGTAGAAGGCCCAAGGACAGTATCAGAACTGATTGAATGCCATTGGGAGAAAGTCTAGGCTGATGAAACAATTTCCTGAGCCAGTGATCAGTATAAAGGAAAGTTTCCAGAAAGAAACTGTATCTTAAACCTTCTGCAAGGCTGATTAACTGATTAGAACTTCAATGATTGTGAAGAATTTGGAATGTTTCAGGTCCAGAGCCTAATTATGATTATTGAGGCCTATCTTCAGCACGCTAAATAGCCATTACTTGCCAATCTCTGTGTCAGACCTAACATCCTGTGACTAACCTTCTAGAACATAGTGACTTAACAAAACCCTAGTTTCTACCAACCAAATGCTGCGTGTCATTAGATAGTGTCTGAGGCCTATAGCTGAGGTTTCTCTGGTTTGCTGTAAGAGCCTACTTAATGTTTCTACTAGTATATTTGAAAACTGCATTGATTTATGACTTTCCTTGTTCTGTTGCTATAAAATCTTCATGAAATTGCTTCTACATTGGAACATGGAATTTGGGTCACCTAACTCTATGTTCCTGGGCCATGGTCACTTATATTTGGCTTCAGAATAAGCTCTCTCTTATTCCCTTTGAGGTGAAAGTTGTGTTTTGGCATTGACATCAGAATTTTTAGAGAATTTCCGAAGAGTTTTTCCAGATTCTAAATCCCAGAAGACTGTCCAGAGTGAGTCAGAGCATCCTGGACCTTGGCTTGTCTGAGCTGCCCTCCTCTGAGAACTTCCTCCCCTGATCTGGCAGTGTGGTATTCCAGAGACAGTATTACTGCATTTGGCCTAGGGGAGAGCCAGGATTTGTAGACTGATGGAGGATGTGGGTTTTCTCTTCTTTAACTTTTACAAAAAGTTTATTGAGAATTTCATACATACATACATGGATTTGATCAAATCCATGCCCACTCCCTCCCTTCCAACACCTCCCATATCTCTCCATCACTTTTTTCTTTTTTTCTTCTTCTTTCGTTTATTTATTTTTATGGGGCTTTTTTGCTACTCTAACATTCCCCCCCTCTGAAGAGGTAACCCTAAAATCTTTCAAGGATTAGATACAAGCTCCCAGATACTTTTGACATTTTTAGCCTTTGGAACAGGGTATATTGCTAACAATCCTAAGGACATTTTGACTTTAGCCAAGAAACTGGCTACTTTTCTTTGGGGTCTTTTTACCCTAACTGTCTAGCCAATTCCTACCTCCTAGTCTTATCACGCCATCCTCTGAAGGGGTTACCCAAATTGCCAATAGGGAATAGGGACGCCAACCGCTCTGGCTTCTTCCATGCTGAACAGGGACGCAGCGTGAGGCAATTGGAGTACCCTTTTAGTGGGTCTATCTAAAATACTCCCAAATTGCATAACTCTTATCTCTAAGGG
>NW_008341028.1:9957065-9959950 GCF_000622305.1 Nannospalax galili
TTCAAGGACTTTCTTTTCCCATTTGAGATAAGAGTTATGCAATTTGGGAGTCTTTTAGATAGATCCACTGAAGGGGTACTCCAATCGCCTCACCTAGCATCCCTGTTCATCATGGAAAAAGCCAGAGAGGTCTGCATCCCAAGTTCCTTCTCAAAGGCTTTGAGATAACTGAGGGATTGCTGAGGTGTATGTATGACCTGAGGGTATGCACACTGGATAGCCTTTACACAACATGAGTCATGCCTTCTCTTCCTAGCCTTCTGCAGATTGTATACTTTATCCCTCCCCAAATCCAGGAGGCCGTGTGTGATTAGGGTCAAATTACATACAGTTGGCTGGGAAGAGTGGCTGGATACTCCAATAAGGGTCTAGTGACACTGCTTGGCCCTCATTTAATGAATGAGCACAACCGTCAACAAGCCCAATTGTGATGATGTTTAGCGATCAGGCTCAGCTGAAGTTGTGATGATGGTAGTTATTTCCTGTAGAAGGGACTGCTGTATAGCATCTTCTTACTTAAAGGACCTGGAATTTAAAAGGATTTGGTTCTGGGATCCACATATGAGGGAGAACATACTTCGATTGTTTTTCTGAGTCTGTGTTACTTCACTTAGTATAACAGTTTCTAGATCCATCCATTTACCTGCAAATTTGTTTATTTCATCTTTCTTCACTGCTGAGTAGGAGTCCATTGGGTAAATATACCACATTTTTGTTAACCACTCATCAGTTGAGGGACACTTAGGTTGCTTCCATCTCTTAGCTATTGGGAAAAGAGCAGCAACAAACATGGTTGTACAAGTGTCTCTACAATAGGATGAGTCCTTTGAGTATATGCTAAGGAGTGGTATAACCGGGTCATATGGTAAGTTTATTTTTAGTTTTTCAAGAGTTCTCCACACTGATTTCCATAGAGGCTGCATGAGTTTGCAATCCCACGAGCAGTGAATGAGCATTCCCCTTTCTCCACATCCTCACCAGTATTTGGTATCATTTGCTCTCTTGATCCTAGCCAGTCTGATTGGAGTAAGGTGATACCTTAGGGTGGTTTTAATTTGCATTTCCCTAATTAGTAACGATGTTGAACATTTTTTGAGATGTTTCTTAGTCATCTTTATTTCTTTCTTTGAGAACACTGTTTAGATCTTTAGCCCATCTTTTAATTGGGTCATTTGGTTTCTTGCTTCTTTGTTTTTTGAGTTCTTTATATATTCTGGATGTTAAACCCCTGTCAGATGTGTCACTGGCGAAGATGTTTTCCCATTCTGTGGGTTTTCTCTTCACTTTTTTGGTTGTTTCTTTTGTTGTACAGAAGCATTTTAGTTTAATGAGGTCCTACTTATTGATTGCTGACTTTAATTCCTGAGCATTTTCTGTCTGATTAGAAAATCCTTTCCTACACCTACATCCTGTAAGTTACTGCCAATATTTTCTTTTAATAGTTTCAGGGTTTCAAGTTCACATTGAGGTCTTTGATCCATTTGGAGTTGACTTTTGTACAAGGCAAAAGATAAGGATCTAGTTTCATTCTACAGGTGGAGATCCAGTTTTGCCAGCACCATTTGTTGAAGATGCTGTCTTTCCTCCAGTGTGTGTTCTTGGCACCTTTGTCAAATATCAGGTGGCTGAAGTTGCATGTACTCAGGTTTGGATCTTCAAGGATGTTCCATTGACCTATGTATCTGTTTTTGTGCCAGTACCATGCTGTTTTTATGACTATAGCTCTGTAGTATACTTTGAGATCTGGCATAGTAATACCCCAGTGTTGCTCTTTATGCTCTGGGTTAATTTGGCTATCTGAGGTCTTCTGTGCCTCCATATGAATTTAAGGATGGACTTTTCTAATTCTGTGAAGTATGTCATGGGGATTTTGATTTGGATTGCATTGAATCTATATATTGCTTTTGGTAGGATGGTCATTTTTAACAATTCTTCCAATCCATGAACATGGGAGGGTCTTCCATCTCCTGGTGTCTTCCTCAATCTCTTTCTTTAATAATTTAAATTCTTCATTGTAGAGATCTTTGGTGTCTTTGGTCAGATTTATACATACACACACACACACACACACACACACACACACACACACATAAAATAGAGTACATTAAATTGGGTAAGGGACAATAAGGGGAGGTGGGGATAGGGGAAGGGATCTAAATATCATCAAATTATACTTATGAAAACCACAAGAAAAAATCATTAAGAACATCTAAAAGACTGTATATATATGAATCTGGGCAGTGGAAAGTGGCACCAAAACTTCATGCTGGGCTGGGGGGATAGCTAGTATCATATCATCTGCAGAAAGTGATAGCTTGACCTCTTCCTTTCCAATTAGTACTCCTTTAATTTCCTTCCCCTGTCTTATTGCTCTAGCAAGAGCTTCAAGCACTATGTTGAAAAGGAGTGGAGATAGTGAACAGCCTTGTCTGGTTCCTGATTTTAATGGTAGTGCTTCCATTTTTTTCTCCATTTAGATGTTGGCTGTGGGTTTGCTGTATATAGCTTTAATTTTGTTGAGGTATGTTCCCTCCAGTCCAATTCCTTCTAGGACTATGAACATAAATTGATGTTGAATTTTGTCAAATGCCTTCTCTGTGTCTATTGAGATGACCATGTGGTTCTTGTCTTTGAGTCTGTTTATATGATTTATGATGTTTATTGACTTACGTATATTGAATCATCCCTGCATCTCTGGGATAAATCTGACTTGATCATGGTGGATGATCTTTTTGATATGTGTCTGTATGCGGTTTGCAAGTATCTTGTTGAGAATTTTTGCATCTATGTTCATTAAGGATATGGGTCTATAGTTTTCTTTTTTGGTTGTATCCTTACCAGGCTTTGGTATGAGAGTGATGCTGGCTTCATAGAAGGAATTTGGA
>NW_008341028.1:9960293-10059034 GCF_000622305.1 Nannospalax galili
GGATTTGTTCTTTCTTTCTTTTGGTTAACTGGGTTAAGGGTCTGTCTATCTTGTTTAGCTTTTCAAAGAACCAGCTCTTAGATTAATTGACCCTTTGTTTTGTTTTCTTTGTTTCTATTACATTAATTTCTGCTTTGATTTTTGTTATTTCTTCTCTTCTGCTGGGTTTGGGTTTCACTTGTTCTTGCCTTTCCAGTGCCTGAGTTGCAGTGTTAGGTCATTTATTTGGGCTCTTTCTAATTTTTTAGTGTGGGCACTTAGAGCTATAAACTTCCCTCTTAAGACTGCTTTTAAAGTGTCTGGAGTTTGTGTTGTGTTGTATTGTCCTTTTTGCTGAATACCAGGAATTCTTTTATTTCTTTCTTAATTTCTCCTTTGACCAACTCATTGTTTACAAGTGTGTTGTTCAATTTCCATGAGTTTGAATAGTGACTAGGGCTTCGTCCAGCGTTGATTTTGAGCTTTGTTGCTTTGTGGTCCAATAGAATGCATGGAATTATTTCAATATTTTTGTATTTGTTGAGGTTTGTTTTGTGGCCCAGTATGTGGGCAATTTTTGCAAAAGTTCCATGGGGTGCTGAGTAGAAAGTGTGTTCTTTGGTGTTTGGGTGGAATAATCAAAAGTTCTCTGTTAGGTCCTTTTGATGTATGGTATCATTTAATTCAGACATCTCTGTTTATTCTTTGTCCAGTTGACCTATCTAATGGAGACAGTGGGGTATTGAAGTCCCCTACTATTACTGAGTTTGGGTTAATCTGTGTCTTGAAATCCTGTAGTGTTTTTATGAATTTGGGTGCACCAGAGTTTGGCTTACATATCAAGGATTGTAATATCTTCTTGGTTAACTCTTCCTTTGATCAGAATGAAGTGACCCTCCTTATCACTTCTGATTAGTTTTACTTTGAAGTCTACTTTATCAGATACTATAATTGCAACCCCAGCTTGTTTCTTAGTGCCATTTGCTTGGAATATTCTTTTCCATTCTTTTACTTTAAGGTAGTACCTGTCCTTGAAGGTGAGATGGGTTTCTTGCAGACAGAAAAGAGATGGATTTTGTTTCTTAAGCCACCCACTTAGCCTGTGTCTTTTGACTGGGGAGTTCAGTCCATTGATGTTTAGGTTTTTATTGAAAGATGTGTATTGGTTGCCATCATTTTGATTGCTGTTTGTGTTCTCTGTTTAATTTTGTGTTTCCTAGATTATACCTTTATTTATTTTCTTTTGTTGCCCCTGGGGTATGGTTGTTTCTCTCTCTGCTTCCTGTATTGCTTCAAATATTCTTTGAAGGGCTGGTTTTGTGGACATGTATTCTTTCAGGATGTTCGTGTCATGGAAGATTTTTCTTCCCCCCTCAACTATAATAGACATTTTTGCTGGGTAAAGTATTCTGGGCTGGCCTCTATTGTCATGTAGAACAAGAAATACCTTGGTTCAGGTTCTTCTGGCTTTCATAGTTTGCACTGATAAGTCAGCTGTAATTCCAATGGGCTTTCCTTTTATGTGGCTTGTTGTTTTTCTTTTGCTGCTTTCAGGATTCTCTCTTTGTTCTGTACATTTAGTGTTTTTACTATGGTATGTCATGGGGAGTTTCTTTTCTGATCCTGTCTATTTGGTGTTCTGTGTGCATCCTGTATTTGTATGGGGATTTCTTTCCTTAATTTTGGGAAATTCTCTTCTACAATCCTGTTTAAGATCTAGCCAGTATCATTAACCTGAAATTCTTCTCCTTCCTCTATGCCTATGATATGCAGATTTGGTCTTTCCATGGTGTCCCATATCTCTTGCATATTCCATTCCTGTGCTTTATTTAATTTTCCATAATCTTTGCTTAAGTGGTCCAATTCTTCAACCTTATCAACCAGTCTTGATATTCTGTTTTCCATTTCATTCATTCTAGTGGTGAGGCTTTCTCTTGTAGACACATGAGTGAACGGAAGGGGCTCAGTAGAACGCATCCTTTCAGATGTTCCTCAGTACTTCTGAGGTTTTACAGTCGCAAGCTGTTCTTTTCACCCCCTCTCTAGTTCTGAGAAAACTTAATGTAAAAGTTCAGGTGTTCCCCATATTTTCCATATAGGCTCAGTGTTCTTTATCAGCTAACATTCATTCAGTAATTTTGTAAGTTGCAATCTCTTGGTGATGCTCAACTAAACCAAACCCGCTATACCTTGTCTTCATTGTTCATTCAAGATCAAGATATGAGTCCATTCCAAAAGGTTTGGCTCCAGAGGCGCAGTTTTGGAATGGGCTGCCAGCGTTCTTGTCACGAAAAGCTTGGGGCTTACTACTTACTACTAAACAGAGTGTCTTTTCCACCTTGGTCATTTCGGTTTCATTCTTTTTTATCATCTTTCATTATCTCTCTTTATTGGTTATGTAAAGCTGGTTGGTACAGGGTTCAGGTTCTCTCAGGTTTAATTTGGAGGGAACTGATGGCTTCAGATCAGCTATTCAGGAGTACCCACAGAAGCCCAATTCAGGTTCCAGTCAGGTACACTCAGGCTTCCTTCACCATGTGGAGGCAGGATCTGGGTGCTCTCAGGCAGTCCCCTGCATTCTCAACCCTTTGCCAGAGGGAGGCCAGAGGGAGGCCAGAGGGAGGCCAGAACTTGGCACTCTCTGGCGGTCTGCTGAGATCCAAGCTGCTACACCGATGGAGGTCCAAACCCACCCTCTCAGGCTGTCTCCTTTCTCTAGTCTTTGTGTGAAAAATAGATTCCTTCAGTGTGATTTCTCTGTTCATTCTCATGTTTCTTAAGGAAATGACCTGCTAGAGTTGGCTATCTATTCAGAGTATGTTAGCAATCTTCAGGCACTATGGCCACTTTGATATCCCAGACCATTGGAAATGGAGCTGCTCTGGCTAGGGGTTTTTCAATTTGAAAACCTTTGTGCTTTGTGATTCAGGCTTGATTCTCAAGGCCCAAAAGACTTCCCACTGAAGGTGGATGAGACAAGAGTGGTGATAATATACTCCCGTGGTGATGACCCCAAGGATCCTAGCAGTGGAAGGCCTTTGGGGTTACAGCACTTGTATGTGGTGAGGCCAAGAGGCTCAGGTAAGTGAATCCTGGAGGTCACCCAGCTAGGGAGTGCAGAGCTGGCCCCAGGGCTCCTGATGAGAATGGATTCTGTGCTATCACCCTGCAGCAAAAGGAGTGCAGGCTTCAGGTTTAGCAGGTCTAATGGGGTTTTCCAGAGGACCAGAACCATAGAATGAATGTATAGAAGGAATTTAGTAGATTGGCTGGCATGATACAGTCTGGGTAGTCCAGCAATGATTGTCTTCACACTGGAGAGGCTGAGAAGCTGGAAGCTACTCTGTCCATGAAGCCGGATTGCCTCAGCAGTCCCAATCCGGACCAAAGGCCTGGAGGATTCTTGGAGAGCTTCTGTTGGTTTTTAGCTCATATTAGAAGTCCTAAGAAGCTGGATTCTTATGCCAGCAAAGAGAGGCACCAGTAGCAGCTCACCAGAAAGATGTGAACTGGTTAGGCGAACTCTCCAGTGAGACTCAAGGCAGGCCAGCAAAGAGCACAAGCCCTTCCTTGGACCTCCTTATATCTGGGCTGCCACCAGAAGACACAGTCCCTAGTCGAGGTGGGTCTTCCCATGTCAGATAACCTAATCAAGGTAATCCCTCACAGGTGTGCTCAGTTGACTGTCAGTGTTAGCCATCATACTCCATCTGGGTTCCAACCTGGCTGTGTTGGGTAACTGTGGAACTTTGGCCATGTCCTTTGTTTGGACAGAACTTTAGTTTTTACATGGGAAGGCTGGAGAGAATTTCAATGGAAGTAAAGGAAAGAAATTCAAGAGGGCTGGAGAAGCTGGCTCATGGAGAAGCTGGCTCATGGAGAAGCTGGCTCATGGAGAAGCTGGCTCATGGAGAAGCTGACTCATGGAGAAGCTGACTCATGGAGAAGCTGTCTCATGGAGAAGCTGGCTCATGGAGAAGCTGGCTCATGGAGAAGCTGGCTCATGGAGAAGCTGGCTCATGGAGAAGCTGACTCATGGAGCAGGTGGTGGGGATGGGAATCATGGAGGTTGTAAGACTTTAATCTGCAGGACTTGGGGTGAGGCACATGGCAGAGTCTGGACTTCACCCCAGGGAAATTGGAAGTCATGGAATGTTGTGGAGATGGGGGGGGGTCAGATATGAATGGAGAAGCTTTGCCTTCATAGCTGTATGGCACCTGGTGAGGGATAGGCACAGCCCTGTGTTGGGTCACCTGATTTGATGAGTATTCAGAAGATTGTATTTCATGCTGTTGTCCCTTGACAGCTGTCCTGTCCACAGATTAACCTGAATAGCCATAGATATCATGCCTACTCCTGTCAGAAACACTTGCTCAGGGGGGTCCCTTCCAGGGCCACCTGGGGGGCTGGTGACTCTTGTCTTCAAACATCTTGTAGCGGAGGCTTTGTCACCACTTTGCCAATGAACAGATGAAGCTGTTGAAAATGAAGTTGAAAAAAAAAATAAAGACAACTGTAATTCACATGGTCTCTTCTTTCTGTTTAGAAAAGGGTCCCCTAACCAGAGACTTCAGTATCCTCTACAGCCCACTGATCTTCATCTGTGTGTGTTCCATCTTGGTGGTACCCTTTTTCCTATCTGTGCCTTATGTGGGGGTGAGTCCTGGCTCTGTGAGCGCCTGCTGCATGTACCTGCCAGTCTGAAGGTTGGCCTCTTCCCCGCTGTGTAGAATGGGGTGGTCAGCTTCATATCCTGCGAATCAATGATGTTGTTCAGTGAAGGCCCAAAGAGCAGGGCTGAGCCTGGTCCCCAAGAGCCATCTCCCAGAGGCCTCCTATTTCTCTCACACCCCTGCTCAAACATGTTTAGATATTTCTCCATGTTCTAAGGGCTCAGTTCACACTGTTCCCAGAGCTGGAATTGAGTGGGAGCACCCTTCGGCCTAAATGTCTCCACACAGAAGCTCCAGCCCCAGGCAGGGACAGCTGAAGACTGGGTTGTGCTCAAGTTCATTGGCTGCAGCTGCCTGAATAATCAGGCCCAAGGGGACTTCGGGGGTCCAGACAGAGACCCTGTGGCTGCTTTTGCTCTGTGCTCACCCCTTTCTCAGGGGGTGATGCTAAGAGGGTGAATCTAAGCACTGCCAAGACCTTGCCCTAGAACTCTCCAGATCAGTCAGTCAGGGAACTTGGAAGTTCAAGTCCAATTAGTTTAAGACAGAGAGAAAAAATACATTGGTCCTTGTGAATGGCTGGGAGTTAGTTTCTGCACAAGATCTTGAAAAATCATCAAATTCTGACTCTTTTTTGCCTTCTGTGGCCTCTGGCTGTAAGTAAGCTTCATATTGGGCTTTTTGGCAGGTTCTCCTGTAGCCTAGGCTGGCCTCCAACTCAATTTTGTAGTCAAGGATGACCTTGGACTTCTGATTCTCCTGGCTCCACCTCCTTAGTGCTGGGATTATAGGCATGTAACACCATACCTAGTTTTATGCAGTACTGGGCATGGAACCCAGGGGTTTGTGCATGCTAAGGAAGCACTCTAGCAGCTGAGCTACATTCCCAGTCTCACCTAGCTTTTGTTCCTGTGGAGCAGGAAAAATGAGACCTGTGGGTTCAGACTCATGCTCTCAATTATGCAATGCTTATTGAGTGGTCACCTCCCGCTTGGTGCTGGCAGAGAAGTTCCAAGACAACTTCTAATCGGGCATACTGGGATCCCAGGTACCTCTTTGTTGGCCCCTTCAGAGGGGCATTTGAATGGGCTGGGCCCAGAGTTGCTATTACCAATGAAAGTGGGATATCTTCTGGCTGACAGGCACCTCAGTCCATCAGCATGGGGAGCTGGGCATCAATGGGGAATGGGTACATTATCAGAAGAGAAGGAAAAGTGTGATGGGCCCCCACAGGCTTTAGGAACCTTTATGGCATGTGCCCCGGGGCTTTGCCTTAGTCTCAACCCTCAGGCTCCCATCCCATAATGTGGGACTCTTTCAGGACTGCTGGCTCAGGCCAGGTCCTGGAAATATAGCCCCTGGACCCAGAGCCATGTTCTTTGCAACACCGTCTTTGTTCTGGCACATAGGACACTCTTCCAATTTGGAATCTCAGGCCTGGACTCACCTGTCTCAACAGGAGTCGGAGGCACTTGCTTCAGGGGAGCACTTGTACCTGGTAGGACTTGCAGATTGGCCACAACACCCTCCTGGCAGAGATGAAGACGTTCTAAAGAGATACCCATGCCCATCACTTTGACCATCAGACTGTTGAGACAATAGAACTCAAGACATGGAAATTTCCCTAGCAGTGTTGTGCCGTGAGAAGGAAAGGTCAGCTGAAGGGAAGACTGGTCTCTAGGAAAGAGATCCACACCGTTCTGACAGCTGGTCAGATCACTTTGCAGGAGAGACTAGAGCCCAGACAATGATGATGGGTGGACCACACCTGAGTAGACCTCTTGCCCTCTATTTAAACCTAAACTTTATGTCAGAGCGCTGAAGATGAACTTGGTGGGGGAGGGTCACTAGGCCTCTTTGTTCCTCTTCCCAATATGACCACATTGAATAATTCTCCTTTCTCTGCTTTTCTCCATTTGTCTATTGTCTTAAATTTGTCTATTGAGGACAGGTGGCCAAATCCTGACCTGTTATGGTTGTAAGACCTGTGCTCTGGCCCTAACAACTCCAGTAATAGGGTCAGCCCTGGGAGTACTGTACATTCTTGGGAGAGCCTTGTCTCGCCTGTCCTCCTTCAGCTCCTGTCCCTCCCCACCTGCATGCCCTCTTGCAAGGTGGACACAGCTTCCAGAAGAGGCAAGCCTGGAGAAAGACGAGTGACCCAGAGCTGGCCTGTCACAGGAAAGCAATCCAATGAGTGCTTGAGTGGACTCTCCCAACACACTGGACTCAGAAGGTGGTAACAACACAAGATTCTCTGTCCCAATAGGGGTTGGCCAAAGGCCTCTCTGGCCAACTCAAATCTGGGAGCTATCATATCTGAAGCCAAAAATTTTAGACTTAGAACAAAAATGCATATCTATCCCCCACTCCTCTCTGCCTCCCCTCTCATAAGAGCGTGTCTGTGAGGACAGATGGCCCTGTGTCAGCATCCCTGTGTGATATTGATGTGAACAGCAAGGGAAAGCAACGTGTCTCGTGGCTGTAAAAATAGACACGCATTAAGAATGCATGAAGTCAGCCTCCCCCTCCGGCCACGCCAGGCGCTATTCTAAACCCAGTGCTCATGGCTCTGGTATCCAACCACCCGGCAAGGCAGAGCACTGGGCTGGAACTTGACATTTAAAGAGTTTGAAAGAAATAGAAGAAGACGTGGAGATTTCTTTTTTTAAGTCAGTCTGGCTATTTCTGAATGGGACATGCCAACGAAGCACGAGATCAAATTCACAGCATTTTTGAACCATAGTGTGTGTCTGAGAGATGCTGGGGGCTACAGGGTCTGCTCTATCCGGTCTCTTTTCCAACACATGGACCCCTTCCATGGAGCCTCGGATAGTTGGCTGTCTAATTTCCTCTTGGATGCCTCTAGTGATGGGGCATTCTCTACCTGCAGAGGCAAGGTCTCATCATTGGGCATCTTGGATGCCCCCAGTCACTGTTGCAAAATGCTTGGAAAATATGGAGTCAGCAGCCATCTCTCTGGAATGCTCCTCTATTGACTGTGGGGTGTAGGGCCATTTTATGTTCTTGAAATTTATAGCCATTGGTTTTCACTGGGCTCCCACTATGCGCTCAGCCCTGCGTGAGAGAAGTTGTAGAGGCTAAAAGAGAAGACGGTTTCCAAAAGCCAGCTAACACGCAATCTGGGGAGATAATGAACATGAGTGGAATAATGAGCTGGTTCACGGCGACAGGATATTATTAACTCTGACATCGTGTGATACTGCCTGTTTCCTCCCCAGTTAAAATCAGCGGCAATTTTTACCACCCTCTTGTTGGTTTAGGACACCAACATTTTAGCAGTCTCTGTGGCTTCAGGGCCCGGAATGACCTTGGCTTATTCTCACCTGCCTCTCTGTCTAGTCCCTCTTAGAGTCTTGAGTTTAGGGAAGGGGCTGTCACAAGCATCTCTGTCCTCCATCCCTCTGTCTCTCTGTGGTGACAGATCTCAACTTGGGATACAAGATGTCCAGGTCATTTGGTACTCTCTTCCTCTAGACTCTGCCTATGTGTGTGTGCATGTGCGTCAGCTGGTACACTCACACATGTGTGCATGTGCATGTAGAGGCCAGAGGGTGACAACGGGTGTATTCAATCACTCTCCACCTTAATTTTTGAGACATAGTCTCTCACTGAACCTGGAGCTCAGCCGTTTAGAGAGACTGGCTCACCAGCAAGCCTCAGGCTTCCTCCTGTTTCTGCCTCCCTAGTGCTGGGATTATGGGCATGTGCCCAGCTTTTTAAAAAAATATTTTGTTTATTATTTTTATTTTATGATTTTTTGGGTCTTTTTAAAGACAGGGTCTCCCTGTAGCCCAGCTGGCCTGGAACTCCCTATGTAGACCAGGCTGGCCTTGAATTCACAGAGATCTGCCTGCTTCTGCTTCTGCCTCCCGAGTGCTGGGATTAAAGGTGTGTGCCACCATGCCCAGCTTATTTTTATTTTATGTGTATGAGTGTAATGCCTGCTTGAATGTAAGTGCACCTGTGTCATGTAATACCCATGGAGGTCAGAAGAGGGCGTCAAATCTCCTGGAACTGGAGTTACCGATGGTTGTTAGCCTCCACGTGGGTGCTGTGGGAATCAAACCCAGGTCCTCTGCAAGAGCAGCCAGTGCTTGTAACCGCTGAGCCATCTCTCTGGCTCCATGCCCAGCCTTTTAAATGTGGGTTCTGGGGATCACACTTAGCGTCTCATGCTTGGATGCAAGCAGTTTACTGACTGAGCCATTGCCAGTGGTTACTTCCTTTGACCTGCATACCTTCTTTGTTTTGGGAAGGCTTCCCTCCTTTCTTCTGGTCAGAGCTGCTTGTTCAGTCTTGGGCCAGCTTGGCTTCTCTGTGGTCCTGCATCTAGAGCAAGGGGTTGTTATTTCCTTAAGGTTCCAGGGTCCTCTGTTATTGTGCCTTGGTTCTCTAGCCTTTCAACCCCATACCATAGAAAAAATATTGGGCTTGATGTCACAATGCCTAGGTTCAAATCATGACTCTGCCATTTATTAGCTGTGTTCTCAGGCAAACCATCCACTCTCACCAGCCTTCAGTTTCCACATCTACATCGTGGGAGGAAACCCACCCACTCCCCTTGGCTGCTGGTTAATGGAGATAATGAATGCAGTCAGTCTTTGCCAAATATATAATGCCTTGTGGGTACTGGTTGTTATTATGGCTGTGTCTTCTTTTAAAAGAGGAGGAAGTGAGGCTTAGAACCTTTTGACGCCTTTGGAATGTCTATCACAGGTAGTTATTGGGCACCTGTGGTTTGTCTGGCCCTGTGCAGTGCATTGAGGGATTAAAAGCGAAGGCCTGATTTCTAGCCAGTAAGCTCCCACTCTGGGAAGATAATGAACACACATGGGGTAATGAGCCTGTGGGCTCAGGTGGGGCAGTGTCATTAAATGTGCCATTGTCTGAGCCTGTCTGAAAGCAGGAGAAGGGGTTCTGAGCCTGGGACTAGGACAGCCAGGATGATAGAAAGTTTCCTGGAAGAGGGAGCCTGGAGTCCGAGCTTGTGAGGCGGTGGAGGTGGAGAGGATGCGGTCCAGTGGGAAGCCTCCCCCATATACTGCTGATCACCTCCTAGGCTTGGATGAGGGGGATCTCCCCTTTGGCCAGCTCTGAGCTGAGGGTACTCCTTTGCACCCTACCACAACTTGGAGGCCGATCACAGTCGTTGCTCATTTGTAAGAGCAGAAAACAGCAGCTTGGAGAGCTTCAGGGTCTTGGCCAAGGCCTCTCAGTCCAAATGGGACAGAGCTGAGATTTGTCCATCAAGTGAGTGGGGCCACTAAGAAAAAGGCCTCTTCCCAGGGCCATACCCCAGCCAGTATGTGATTGTGCCCCCCCCCTGGGGCTCCAGTGATCTGAGTAGGGCAGGGCACCTGACTTGTGGACATCAATTCACAGTGGGCCAGTGACCTGAAAAATGGGCTGGCATGAAAAGGGTGGGCAAACAGAGTCAGCTTCCTGGGAATTAGGATAAGACCCTAGCAAGATCTAGGTCTAGGTGGGTGGGCCAGAGGCAGAATCTGAAACAGCAATTTAGAGGAGGGGCAAAGGGGTCATTGGCTTGTGTAGATGAAACTGGGAGGCCCCCCAGACACATCAGAACAGCAGATGGAGCCCTCAGGCCTTTGGGGAAAGACTGGTGGTGGGAAGCCATGGAGTGTTGCTGTGTCTGAGCATCCCTTCCCCCCAGTTAAGCCCATTATCATCCCTAATTATGAATAAGCTCTCCCTATTCCCCTACTTCCATAATCAAGGGAGGGTGTTTCTAGGATGCCCAAGAGTCTGGCCACTGCCCTTTTGTACACACACACACACACACACACACACACACACACACACTCGCACACGCACACACACACACACAGCAACACAGAGTGCAAAGGTGTGACGTGTGTGGGTAAAGTGTTTGCCTTACAAGCAGGAGGACTTAAATTCTATTCCCAGAACCCATGCAAGAAACTGGACATGGTGATATGTGCCTATAATCCCAGCGATGGGGGATGGGAGGCAGAGAAGGGCAGATCCCCAGAAATTCACTGGCCAGCTAGTCTAGCCTATGTGGCAAAATTCCAGGCCAACGAGAGACTCCATTTTAGACAAGCGGTAGAAGATGCCTGAAGAATTGTTGTCCTCTGACTTGTGCATGCATGTTCATCCAGGTGCACATGTGCATATACACACAGGAACATGCACACATATATACACACATACACAGGTGAGAAACGGTTCTTGGGCTCTGAGAAGAGTGTTATGTGCCTTCCTCTAGCTTCCTGAGGAGTCACACACATGGGCATTGTCCCCCTGGTGTGCCCCAGGGAGAGATGGGCAATGGGAACAGCAGTGTCTCTAGAGAAGAGGCAGAGGGAAGACCCTGAGTGGGAGGCAGAGCCAGTGCACTGCATCATCAGGGATTGGATGCTAATCTGGGGGCGCTTTGACTGGGTACTGACAAGAAAACAAAGCTGCTCAGTTTTCAAAGCGCTGTCTCTGTGGGATCTCTGGCCCCACCTTTGCTGGTTCTTGCTGTCAGTCAGAGCTATCCACTTTGCTGGGTGAACCACTCATTCACCTGCTGCTGCCTCCCGGAGTCCTCATTTTCCAGTTCCGGGTGCAGCTGGAGCTAAACCACTGGGGGTCCCCTCAGAAAGAGCTGTTGGATCTTCATGACCTGGACTCTAGGGCAGCCTTGGCCCTGCCTGTTTAGGGCCTGGTGCTGCAGGAATCCGAGAGAGTTGCAGTAGCAGAGGCTGGGGGCTGCTTCTTGCCTGTTTATTCTTATGTTTACCCAGCTCTGAACAAACAAATCACCGTCTATTAAATGGCAGTTGGAGACTGAAATGCAGAGAGAAAGTGCTCAGAGTACCACAGCCCACGTGGCACTAAGGTTGCCTGCAGGAAACTACATTGTCTATCTCAAAGGTCCCGTTTCCAAACAAGACATGTTTATCTACAACCCAAGTAGAGCCCATGCTAGTTGGCTTATCTTTTTATTTATTAGTATTTGATCTTTTTGAGATTGGGTCTCCCTGTAGCCACAGCTGGCCTGGAACTCACTCTGTAGACCAGGCTGGCCTCAATCTCACAGAGATCCACCTGCCTCTGCCTCCCAAATACTGGGATTAAAGGTTTGTACCAACACACCCAGCAGGGTTCTCTTTCTAAAAATTTATTTAATTACATTTACTTAATTGAGTATGTGGAGGGGGGCAGTGGAACACACGTGCAGGGTCAGAGAACAATCTGTGAGAGTCCGTGCTTGCCTTCTACCATGTGGGTCCCAGGGATCGGACTCAAGACGGCAAGCCTGATGACAAGTGTCTTTACCAGCTGTCATTGCTGGTCGTCATTTCAGCTCTTGCATCAACCTTGTTTGACAGGATTCTGACTCTGATTCTAGCACTGCAGATGGGACCCCAGCATCACACACATTTCAGTTAGTCCTCATGAGTGACATGGAAGATACTAGGCCTCAGAGGCTCTTAGCCTCTCCACAGAAGAGGAACAGATAAGAAAGGCCACTAAACAGCCCATAAAGGCCTAGCCAAGAGGCAGTGGCTCCACACACATAGGTTCCTCCTTCAGGAAGCCAATGGGCAGCAAGGACTTGCTTCTCCTGACCTAGTATTGTTCCAGCACTCCTCTGACCACACAAATTAGAGCTTTCACCTTCCACAGCAACACTTTATGTCTGTCTCATCAGATCAGGATTCAGTCAAGTAGGGTCTAGGAAGCATATGCCAATGAAGATTTTTTAAAAAAAATTGCATGTGTGCATATGTGTATGTGGGCACATGTGCCACAGTGTGCCCGTGGAAGTCAGAGGGCAACTCTATTGGTTCTCTCCACAATGTGGATTCTGGGGTTTGAACTGAGGTTGTCAGGCTTGGTGGCAAGCGCCTTTACCTAACATGGAACCATCTCACTGGCCCTGAAGTTTTTTTCTAAATTAAAAAAAAAAATTTATACAGGGTCTCATGGAACTCCCTGTGTAGCTGAGGATGACCTTGAACTCCTGATCCTTCTGCTTACACCTCCTGAGTGCTGGGATTACAGGTATGTGCCTTTATCCCTGGGTTATGGAGTGCCGGGGATGGAAGCTAGGACTTTGTGTGTACTAGGTAAGCATTTGACTAACTGAGCTACACCCCAGCCCTGCCAAGGAGGTTTTATTGATACATGACTGCACTTGGTGGTTTGAACACCATGTGTAGCTTTTGTGCTCAGATGGCAGAGCTGGGTTATTGCATTAAAGATGCTAAGCTGGAAATAGTGACTACCTGACCCTTTTCAGGAGAAGTTTGCTGACCCCTGGTTAGAAATAGACTGGTGGAGGGCAAGAACTGGCCATTATTCACATTTCAATCTCTGGGCACAGTCCTTTGCAGAAGATGGACTTCTGTAAATGCCTAATTAAGGGAGGAAGCGTCCAAGCTGGAGAGAATCAATGGAGAGCATCCAGAGGACACAGTTAAATTACTCGAGAGCAAGAGTGGGTTTCAAGGACTTTAAAAGCTTTCATTTACATACACAGAGTTGATAAGCTAATTACACAACAATCTTGTCCTAACCAGTAATGCAGCCCCCTAAGGTCTTGTTAGATAACACCTTGTTAACCTGGTTCACCAGGAACCTTCTGTCTTGAAAATAATAAAAGTTCAATTTTCTGTAATCCACACTTGACTCTCCTGCCACCAATCTCTCTTTAGTCTGAATTAGACTTTAAATAGACAGTCCTGCTTAATTGGAAGAGCTGTGTAAATAGTTAGCCTTGCTCTAGGTTTTCCTCAGATGGTAGAGGCTGGCTGAGGGCAATCCTCATTCATCAGGCAAGCACTCCAGACTTCTATGCAGGAATCACAGCTTCCCCGGGGCCCTGGAAAGGATTGGGGCACAGAAGAAACTTAAAACACATTGCCTTCAAAATTAACATTCTTCCCAACCGACCATAACCAATATGAAAGAATGTTTACTTAAAAGTCTACTAGGCAAATGGCATTATGCTAATTCCAACTCCACTCCTAGAGTTACTCATAAATTATATTAAACTAGGGATGTGGGTGCATTTTAAGATGTTTGCCGTGATGAAGGGGTAGGGTCTCTAGAAGTGGGAATGGTGAAGAGGAGGGTGCACATTTTGGGGGTTCCAAAGCTGATATAATTTTAGGGGTTCTCTTTAGGAACAAATGTACAGCCATATTTTACTTTTGCAAATCACAGAGACTTATGACATTTTTATGTATTTAGTTTGTGTATGTGCCCATGACTGTGGATCAGAGAACAACTTGCTGGAGTCAGTTCTCTTCTTCACCATGAGGTTGTTCCAGGGATTGAACCCAGGTCAACAGGCTTGGTGGTCAGCAGGCTTGGTGGTAGGCAGAGCCATCTCACTGGCCCACACAAACATATGAACAGTGAATGCTTTGTTAGAGGCCTTCTAGAGCTTTGTAATGATATATTCAAAGGAGGTGCTCTGAAGTCCAGATTTAAAAAAAATATTTTTAGTTTTTATTTATGTGTATGTATACCATGTAAGTATGAGTGCCCAGGGAGGCCAGAAAGGGGCATCATCATCATCACCAGAGCTGAGGTAACAGGTGGTAGTCACTCGATATGGGTGCTGAGACTTGAACTCAGGTTCGTTGGAAAAACACATGCTCTTAACCACTGAGACTACTGAGTCATCTCTCCAGCCCCTGAAGTCTGGTTTTTAATCAACCTGATGGATGGTAAATCCTCCCAACAGTATGATTGTGAAGAATAAGCCCAGAAAGTGCAGTAGGAACAGTCCTGGGGTCATAAGTCCTGTAGCTCAGGAATCTAACTTTACTTGACCAGAGTTTTCAAAACTTGCTTTTTGCCATAGGGACATGTTTTGGTTTGGTCACGTTCCTCCTGCCCCTAAGCCCGAGTGCTGGAAATGATCCCCTAATTCATATATTAATGGTAATTGGAGGTAAGGCCTTTGAGGGGTAATTAGGTTAGAGGAGATAATTAGGTTAGATGGCTTCCTGCTGCTTCTGCAGCCTGGGTCAAGTCAAGGGGTCAATTCTGGCTCTTCCTGAGAGAGTAGAGGGGCCCGAGTCCTTGTCAATTTCCTCTACTGTAAAATAAACTTCTAGAGACTTCTTGTATACAGGTGCATGTGCAGGCCAGAGGTCAACCTTGTGTGCTGTTTCTCAGGAGTTGTCTACCTCTTCTCTTCCTCCTCCTTCCCCTTTGTTGAAACAATACTTCTTTAAATGAAATTTTTTTATTAGACAAGGCGGTGCACGCCTTTATCCCAGCATTCGGGAAACAGAGGCTGTCAGATCTCTGTGAGATTGAGGCCAGCCTGGTCTACATAGCAAGTACCAGGTCAGCCATGACTACAAAACCACCCCCCCCAAATTTTATGGCATTTATTTATATATGTATGTGCCTATGCCATGGTGCACACATGGAGGTCACAGGTCACAGGACGACTTACAGGAGTTGGTTGTCTTCTTCCACCATGTGGATTCCAGGGATCAAACTTGTGACCAGGCTTGGCAACAAGCACCTCTCTACTCACTGAGCAACCTTGCTTCCCCAATTTTAAACAAGGCCTCAAATTTTTCACTTTTACCCTGAATTTGCCAATTTGGCTAGGTCCACTGGTGGGTGAGCCCCAGAGATCTGCCTGTCTCTGCCTTCCCAGTGCTGGGATTTCAAATGTGCAGCACCAGGCCTGGCATTTCTGGGGATCAACTCAGGTTCTCATGCTTGTGCAGCAAGCACTTGACTGACTGAGGCATCTCCCAGGTATACTTCTAGTGTAGCAAAACCTGTTCTTAAACGAGCCAGACTCAGTTTAGCTCAGCATTTTAAACCCAGTGGCCATTTTGACTCAAATGAGAGCCAAGGAGGCTTGGTGTGTGATTCCGTCTCATTTTCTAATAGTGCTATCTGGTTTGTCTTGAATAGTCTGGCACAAGACTAGTGATACCATTTGCCAATGCCTAGGATAAAATGGAATGTTGGGGCCCCTGTTTGAAATTTATTCCATATTTCAAGACACTGGTTGGATAGTGTTAGGCCCAAGCAGGGTTCTGGGCAACCAGCAGGCTGTACACCCCTACAGCTTGCCCTGGCTGAGTGCTAATTACTGTTTAATTGTTTCCAAGGTCAACGTTTTGAAGATATTAAAAATGAATATGGAAGTTCAGTGGCTGAAGGAGGACTGTGATTTTAGCACCACAGTCCAGACCTGGGCTCCCATAGAGATGCAGTTTTTTTTTTTTTTTTTTGGTCTTTCTGAGACAGGGTCTCCCTGTAGCCCTAACTGGCTTGGAACTCACTATGTAGACCAGGCTGGTCTCAATCTCACAGAGATCTGCTTGCTTCTGCTTCCCAAGTGCTGGGATTAAAGGCCTATGCCATCATGCCTGGCTGAGATGCATTATTTTTTAATTAAAAAATGTTGTTCCTTCCCTCCCCTCTTTTTTTGTGTGTAGTAATCTCTGTGTGTGTGTGTGTGTGTGTGTGTGTGTGTGTGTGTGTGGGTGTGTGGTTGTACATGCACATTTGTGTGCATATGCATGTAGAAGCTCAAGGTTGATGTTGGGAATTATCCTCCATTGCTCTTTCATCTTATTCACTGAGGCAGAGTCTTTATCAAATCCAGAGCTCCCCAATATGGCTAGTCTCACTAGCCAGCTTACTCTGGAAATCCCGTCTCTGCCTTCTGAGTCTGGAATTCCAGGTGGGCTACCACACCCACCCGACATTTATATGCGTTCTGGGGATCTGAACATGGGTCTTTACACTTACATAGCAAACACTTTGATCATTAAGTCACCTCCCTAGTCCCAGAGACACACGTTTCCAGGGTGAATCAGTAATTGAGCATTCTGGGCACCACTCAGCCTCTTCAATGATTCATCAGCTCTCGTGCACTGCCATGTAGCTCCTATTATCCTTGTTATTAGCTGGCAAGTCTCAAGAGGAACCGCTTTAACCTGGGTGTTTTCAACCAGCACTAGTTTGTACGCATCCAGGTAGATGGATGAGTGTCCCTGTCTTGTAACAATTAACCGCTCCTATCAGGGGATGCAGCAACCATCTTTCCTGTGGGCAATTGTGAAGGTGGTGTGGGCTGAGAACATGGGAAGGGGCATGGGACCCACTTTTCCTGCTTTAGGACCTACTTTGTCTTTTTCTTTTTTGAGACAGGGTCTCATTCTAGATCAGGCTGGCCTGGAACTTATAGAGATCAGACTGCCTCTGCCTCCTAAGTGCTTGGATTCAAGGCGTGTACTACCACACCTGGCCAAGGACCTGCACTTTTAGAAGCAGAAATATGGCTGTGGTGGGACACGAATCACGGCTGGTCCTGTAACTACCTAACTACCTGTGACTTGGACTTTTGATGGGTCTCTGTGCAGGTGATGCACAGCAGGCGCTGAAGAAGTGATTTCTGGGACTCTCCACTTCACAGGAGTTTACAGTGGGGTAAAGGCCTGTATTCAGTGTCTCTACTCTTACCTTTTTATGCATTACTTACTTATATGTGTGTGCATGTGCACACATATACACATCACAGCACACATATGTGGTCAGAGGACAACTTGCGGGAGTTGGTTCTCTCTTTCTGTCATGTAGGTACCAGGAATTGAACTCAGGTCATCATCCATCAGCTTGGCAGTGGCTCATGAGTCAATCTTGCTGGCTCTCTACTCTTTTTTTTTTTTTTTTTTTTGTCTTTTTGAGACAGGGTCTCCCTGTAGCTCCAGCCAGCCTGGAACTCACTATGTAGACCAGGCTGGCCTTGAACTCACAGAGATCTGCCTGTCTCTGCCTCCCAAGTGCTGGGATTAAAGGCATGTGTCACTAAGACCGGCTGGCTCTCTACTCTTAATTTTCTCTAAAGTCTAGAGGCTTTAACCAAATGCAAGCTTGCTGGGTTTCCAGCCCCTAGACCTTCCTGGAGGGGTGCCTGCCCCAGTGGCTGGGGCACCTACTTCTTCTATAAACCAGAAACACCTCCGCTCTGCAAGACAGAAGAGCTTTGTATATCAGAAGTGAGACTCAACTTCAGACTCCAAAGATGAGCAGGGACAGTAATAGGGTGCTGGTGGGACCCATTTTCATTTCTATTTATTTGTTTTTTCATTCATTTATTAATTCATTCATTTTTGCAGTGGAGGAATCCTTCCCTGGCTTTGGGAACAGCAGTGGTTTTATTTTAGTTACGAGGGCTGGAGAGATAGCTCAGCAGTTAAGAGCACTTACTGCTCTTGCTGAGGACCCAGTTCAATTCCCAGCATTCGTCTGGTGGTTTACAACCACCTGTAACTCCAGGTCCAGGGGGATCTGACGCCCTCTTCTGGCCTCCATGGGCTTCTGCACTCATGTGGTGTCCATAAATTCGCACAGGTACACATACATCACACATCCACATCCACATAAAATCAATAATTTTTTTACTTTGTCAGACAGGGTTTTCATGTAGTTCAGGTTGGCACTACAAAGAAGATAACCTTGAAGTTCTGATCCTCCTGCCCTCACCTCTCAACTGCTGGGATTATAGGTTTGTTACCATACCTGATTTGTACAATGCTGGCATTGAACCTGGGGCAAGCACATTCCTAGCCTGCAGTAGTTTCTTTGAACAAATTTACCCTTTTTTGCATTCTTGCTGTTCCTGGTTTGTGATAATGAGTCTGGATGCTCTGGCCCTCCAACCAAGAGGAGAGGAGGGTGCAGCTGGGACCTTTATGGCCTCAGCCCCAGCAGGGTGCTGGTGGTGTGGTGGTGTCTTATGGGACAGGGCTTTGGGGAATGCCCTGGGCCTACTCTTACCATAGTCTTGTCTGAGACTTCCTGAGGGATCATGCATGCTAGGTCTCTCAGATCATTTTCTTTATCCAGATGTTAGGCTATGCAGTTGCAAAGAGTATAATCCTCTCTGCCTACCCCTGTGTTTGTGTCCTGCTGTTCATGATCTTGCCCCCAAAGGGAGTACTTTTGAGACAATATTAGTTGAACCAGACAATCTCAGGTAGGTCAGGAACAAAGTTATTTAAAAAGATACAATTTACTTTTTAAATTGTTTTTATTTTATGTGTATGGTGTATTGCCTGCATGTATTAAGTGTACCTGTGTCATGCAGTACCCACAGAGGTCAGAATAGAGTGTCAGATCCCCTGGAACTAGAGTTAAGAAAGGCCGCTAGCTGCTATGTGGGTACTGGGAACAGAACCTGGCTCCTCTGCAAGAGCAACCAGTGCTCTAAAGTCCTGAGCCATCTCTCCAGCCCCTTATTTTTTAAAAAAATATTTTATTT
Organism: Nannospalax galili; assembly: GCF_000622305.1. Classification (NCBI taxonomy): domain Eukaryota; kingdom Metazoa; phylum Chordata; class Mammalia; order Rodentia; family Spalacidae; genus Nannospalax; species Nannospalax galili. The sequence continues at coordinate 9,979,258 of NW_008341028.1, forward strand.
ATTATTTTTATTTTATGTGTATGAGTGTATTGCCTGCATGTATGTGAGCGCATCCGTGTCATGCAGTGCCGTGGAGGTCAGAAGAGGGCTTCGGATTCCCCTGGAACTGGAGTTAAGGATGGTTCGTAGCCGCCATGTGGGTGCTGGGAATTGAACCTGCGTCCTCTGCAAGAGCAGTCAGTGCTCTTAACTGCTGAGTTATCTCTCCAGTCCCCAGCCCCTTATTCTTAAAAAACAATCATTTAAGCAGTCTTTGATGAAAGTCGTATATGACTATTCCTGCATCTTCTCAATTGTTTCTTCCTTATATTTCCTCTTTCCTTTCCTACGTGGTGAGACTCTGTGGTCCTTCCAGCATCATTTGGGGGCCTTTGTCCAGTGTTAGCCTGGTGATAATCCCCTTTCTGGGGTGAATGTCCATATGGACAGTTGTGCCATAAGCCTTTTCCTACTATACTCATTCAATGGAGAGGGCACATTCCTATGAACTTGGACTATCTGCCAGTCTGCTGATGGTTAGTGTCCTCGTACAACCTGAACTCCATCATCTTTTGGAGGATAGTACACTGTTCATCTGCCTCAGCTCTCCAGATGTGAGAAGGCACCTTGAATTGCCTTTTACAGTTCTTGCTTGGGTCAGAAGTCCCAGAGGTATTGAGCTTCATTTTGGTGGCTACTGCTCTAGTAATAGCTACCTACTGTTTATTTCTAATCACTGTAGGAAATCCCTAAGTGGGGCTGGAGAGATGGATCAATGGTTAAGAGCACTTGCGGCTCTTGCAGAGGACCTGAGTTTGAGTCTCAGTACCCACATTGAGCATCTTGCAACCACCTGTAGCTTCAGCTCCAGGAGCTCCAAAACTCACTTCTGGCTTCATGGGCACTGTACACATACACATACACATACACATACACAGCCCTCCATACACATAAATAAAATAAAGAAAATTAAAAAGAAAATTCCTAATAAGCTTTGATGAGAAGAAATAATTAAGTCACCATTGACTCCGATATGTGTGTGTTTGGGTGCATGTGTGCTTGTGTGCACATATATGTACATATGAGCTTGTGTGTATGTGTATGTATGTGTGTGCATGTGCACTTCGTGTGTGCATGAGGAGGCTAGAGGACGTCCTCAGGTATGCTGTCCACCTTCTTTTGAGACAAAGGCCTCTCACTGGCCTAGAGCTCACTGAGTAGGCTAGCCTGGTTGGCCAGTGAGTTCCAGGGATGCACCTGTTAGTAAGCTGCCCAAGTCCACACAACTAGCTAAGGGCAGAGTTAGGGGCCTACCACAGGCCCTTGATCCTAAAGCTCAAGCTCCTAACTACATGTCCAGTCACTGTTTAATTCCTGCTTAAAGATGCATCCATTGCATGAGGCCCCTTGCTGAGCCGGAGCCTTCTCTGACACTTCAGGAAATCAGATACTCAAAGGCAGGTGGTATGAAGGATTCCTAAGTACTCTTTATGCTCTTTGGAAACTCACTGGTGAGGAATTATGTTACCAGGCTGAAGATAGCAGTCCATCTTCTGAATGGGCTGGGACACCTTGTGGGCTATCCCTTCCTTGTTTGGGGTGGGTGGCTGTGGTCTCTGCTTCTCATGCCTCTCCTAGAACAACCAAGGACCTGACCAGGGCTAAGTAAGGAGGGGCACCTTGTCCATTCAGTGGCTTTTCTCAGGGAGAAATTACAGATCAGTGATGAGATCCAACCACGGTTCTCCTTAGTCCACTGGGGACACTAAGGGCAAGTTTATTTCCTTATTCTTTTACCCAAATATTCAAGTATATGATTTAGAATTTGAAGGAACTGGCAATACACCATGCATTTCCTTCCTCATCCAGCTTCTGGGGAAGGAATCCTAATCTAGTTACTTTTCTAGAACATTCAGACAGGCACTTCTGTTTCCATTCTACAGAATGGATTGGTGAGATCAGAGGGTCCTGAGTCCAAGGAGGCCTGTTCCTCCAGGGTCTCCCAGCAAAATCTCCCTATCTCCACCCTAGAGCAGTGCTTGCTGGTATCCACAGTGCTCTAGTCTATGTGTGGGTGTCTGGCCTGAGCCTGAGTATCCTCTGCATGGACATAGTCCACTACATAGACATGGAGGCAGAGTCCTGGAGAGGTCAGGTCCAGTTAGCCAGAGCCCAAGGCTGAGTGAGGCCCTGGTTTCCCAGCTCCCCAAAGTTCTTCCTATGTGGCCTGCAGAGAGATCAGAGAAAACACCACCTTTGTGAAGCTGGAGAGGTGGCTCAGTGGGTGAAGTGCTTGCTGGGCAAGCATGATGATGTAAGTTCAGATGCTCAGCACCCACATAAAAAGCTAGGCATGGCAATGCCCACCTGTAATCCCAGCACTGGGAGGGGAGGTAGAAACAGGAGGAGCCCTGGAGCTTGCTGATCAGTCTAGCCAATCAGTGAGCTCCAGTTTCAGTGGGAGACCCTTTCTCCCCAAACAAGGAATGTGATGGAAGATGCCCAGATATTAATATCGGCTTACACACACACACACGCATGCACACACATGTGTGTGCACACACACAGACACAACTTTCTTTCTGGGGTTCCTCGCTCTTTTCTTGCAGTTTTCCAAGAAGCCCTCAGACTTCCTCTTCATGGCCTGGAATTTGCACCCCAACACCTCCCACATGAGCCAGCTGCCCCCAAGAGAAAACCAGAAAGGCCCAGTCAGCTTCCGAGGCATGAAATCAGTCTCAAACCCCCATCTCTTGGAAAAGTTATTAAATTCTGTGCCTGGCCTTGACCTGGATTTAAAGATTTGCAAGAAGACAAATTCCAAACAGATGCCCATTAGGGCCCTGACAGCCGCAGCTTAAAGATAACATTTACATTCTGCCCGGGTCTGTATCTCTCTGCTCCTCACTCGGCCCCTCTCCTGCCTCCAGTGGGATCAATACCTTGGCTGAGGTTACGTGGAGGTGGTCACGTTCTTCTAAGCTGTTTGCTCAGTGCACGGTTTGCTCTGCTAACATACCGGGTACTTCTTCCAACAGGCCTGTTTGCCCAGCATTAGGGCTGTTTGCCCAAACACCTAGCCCAATCCGAGGGGGCTCAGCTTTCTAAACAGTTGGTCCCTGAATCTGTCAATCAATAACACCAATTGGGTTCCTGACACGGACAGTGAGTGTGGCCAAGTCTAATATTTGCCCAAACATCGCCTGCTCCCACTCCCCCAGCACCTGATGGTCCCCAGCTTAACGAGGAGGACATTAGCCAAGTGCACAGGCTGCTGGGAAGGTATGATGTTGTCAAACAGGGGCCGATTCCAGAAAAGACAGGCACACAGCAAATATGATGGCCCCTTTATTAGAGGCAATTTACCTGTTCATCTGGCCTGGTGTCATTGAATATGGCAGACACAGGCTCTGACATCTCCTGGGCTGGCAAAGCAGCCTGTGCTTGGCCTCATAAAGCTTGAGGTTGCATCTGGGGATTGGTTTGGAGTCACTGGTGGCCAGGGGAATAAGAGGAGGACAGATTCCAAGCCCATGGAATACACTATGGCCAAGGACCAAAGAGAGAGAGAAAAATGTTTTCTAAAAAGAGGGCGATGGGGGTCGATGATGTGGCTCAGTGGTTTAAGGTGCTTGCCACCAAGCTTGATGACCTGTGTTCAATCTCTGGGACCTATATGATGGAAGGAGAGAGCCAACTCCCCCCAATTTTCCTCCTAACTTCACACACACACACACACACACACACACACACACACACACACACACACACACACACAAAATAAACAAATTAATAAAAAAACAGAGTAACGGTTATAGGATTAGTTTTTCTTTGAGGTCGATGAAAATCTTTTGGAATTAGATAGAGGCGTTGACTGAGCAATGTTGTGAACATACTAAATGTTACTAAATTATCCACTACAGAGGTTGGTTTTATGTTCTGTGCATCTGAGAGGTTCTCATGCCTAACTCAGGGTTTGGCTCAGGGTACATGCTTAATAAATGTTTATTGAAAGAACTACCTAACATTTGCACAGCCAACAAAGCCCTTTGTTATACATTGGTACATTTTATCCTTAAAGAACCCTCTGTGGTGGGCAGGGGTAAACATTGGCATTCTTGACTTGTAAAGGGAAACTAAGGCTTAGAGAGCTTCATGCCCTAAGGATGTCCCACTCTGAGGAATGGCAGAGCTGGGATTCACACCTCAGGAGCATCTGGCTGCAAGACTGTGCATGAACAGCTCTGCTATTTTGTCTAGCCTATGGTTTCCAGAATGGGAAAGCTTCCTTAAAAATATTCCTGCTCCTTCTTTTAGAACATTTGTTTATTTTTAAGCTTCTTATTGGCATATGTTAAACATAATAATGGGTTGCATTGTAACATTTTCATACACATATATAATGTCTTTTGATATAATCACCCCCCATTTCCCTCTTTGGCCCCCTCCCCCTCCTGTTCTCTACTAGTCCCCTTTCTATATCCATACCTGTGTGTATGTGTGTGTGTGTGTGTGTGTGTGTGTGTGTATGTGTGTGTGTGTGTGTGAGTTTCATTATGGGTGAGGGGTTATTTATTTATAGGAGCATGGACAACTTAACCAGTGGATATACCACTAAAGAAAATCTCTCTCTCTCTCTCTCTCTCTCTCTCTCTCTCTCTCTCTCCCTCCCTCACTCCCTCTTCCCCAGCAGTCAATAACTGCCTGCAGATCCTCAGGGGAGGGTCTTGTGAGCCCCTCCCCATCCATGATAGAATGTTGATGGGTCCAATATTAAACAGGTATTGTGCACATAACCATAGCTGCCTAGAGTTCAAGAGTGCAAGAGAGTTTCACATTAGTCTACCCTCTGGCTCTTAAATACTGCAATGCTCGCTGAGCCTTGGAGGGTTGATGTAGATGTCTGCTTAGAGTATTTACTACCAAAAATATTTAAAATCCAGTTTTTCAGGCCAGCACTCACTCTCTCCCAGTCCCGAGTCCCTGGAGGAATAAGTCCTTACTAACTTGTTTACTCTATAGGCATTCAGTCCTCTTGAATGAGTGATGCTCAGGTGATCTTAGAGCACCAGCAAAACTTCAAGTCTCTGTCAGGAGGACCTGCGGTCTGCAATGGAGACTGCCTGGCTGGACAGGGTCCCCTGCAAACCTAGGGCATTATGACAAGAAGCTCGATGGTGGCTGGGCTGTCTTACCACTGACACCTGTCAGCCAAGGTGTGACTGTGGTTGCTGAGACACTGGATCCTGGAAGTGGCATGGATGTGACCTGAGTGATGATAATCTGTCATGCTAACATTTTATTTCTTTCTTTTGCTTCTTCTTCCTGTGAGGTCTTGGGATCATGAGATGACACTCTAGAGTGTATGTGTCATAGTTGGGACAATATGGCTTATGTCACAGGGCCATGCTGGTAAGGAGAGCCAGAGTTTGGAAGTGCTCAGCATAGTACTTGGTGCCAGGGAGGAAAGATAGCCAGTAGTTCCCAGAAGACCCCAGGGCTTCATTTAGTGCACCTGGACTTGTGTATTAAGGTTGGGCTATGGGTTGGTCCTCCCCAGTGAAGGTCATAAATGGTGCAGAGGAGTTTAAAAAACAGTACATTTGGTTTGGAGAAAGAGCTCAGTGGTTAAGAGCACACATTGTTCTTGCAGAGGGCCCAAGTTAGGTTCCCAGCACCTACACTGGGTGGCTCACCACTGCCTGAAACTCCAGCTCCAGGGGGATCCAAAACCTCTGACACTGGGCACTTGCACTCATGTGCACATACTACCCCCATAATTAAAAATAATGAAATAAATCTTGGGGCTGGAGAAATGACTTAGTGGTTAAGAGCACTGGACGCTCTTGCAGAGGACCTGGGTTCAGCTCCTAGCACCCATATGGTGGCTAACAACTGTCTTTAACTTCAGTTCCAGGAGATCCAATGCCCTCTTCTGGCTTCCACAGGTATTGCACATACATGGCACACTTACATATAGTCAGGCAAAACACTCATACACATGAAATAATTTTTTTTAGTACTTAAAAAAACTCCAATACATTTGACTGAAATTTGTCTGTTTTTATTGCTAGTGGATGCTGGCAGTCATGAAGGTTGCTCCTCCCTGAAATATCAGGGAGGAAATATCAAGGAAGGCCTTGACCTGAATTGTAAATATGCTGTTGGACTGTGAAGGTTTAGGGTACCCATGATGATGGTGGTGGTAAGAATCAGCATGTGAGCCTCACATTAGGGCAGGCTTATTAAGTATTCCATAGCACATAGAAGTTACTCTGGGAGTGTCTATCCAAGAGCTGGCTTCTGGAGAAGACACACCATATGTAGTCATTTTCAGAGGAACGTTGACAAGGTCCAGAGTGGAGCTAGTGCTGGGGAGAAATAGTTTAGTGGTAGAGCATTTGTTTAACATGGCAAGGCCTTCAGGTCAATCCCCAATACTTACCCAACAACAGTGATAATAACAACCAGAACTGAACCCTTAGGTAGGGCACAAAGCTATAATAATCCCTCCCTCCCTCCCTCCCTCCCTTCCTTCATCTTTGCTCCCCTCCCCTCCCCTAAGCCTCTCCTCTCCTCTCCTCTCCTCTCCTCTCCTCCTTCCTTCCTTCCTTCCTTCCTTCCTTCCTTCCTTCCTTCCTTCCTTCCTTCTTTCCCTCCCTCCCTCCCTCCCTCCTTCCTTCCTTCCTCCTTCCTTCTTTCCTCTTTTCTTCCCTTTCTGTTTTCTCCTCTTGTAATCCTCTCCTCTCCTCTGCTCCCCTCCCCTCCCCTCCCCTCCTCTGCTCCTCCCTCTGGGGACCAGACCCAGGGCCTCACCCTTGCTAGGTGGACTCTCCTACTGAACCACATCCTCAAGTATACTTGGGTAAAGTATCTTGCACCAGGTATTCTTACATTTAAAAAGTAGATTTAGGGGATTAGGGAGATGGCTCAGTGGGTAAAGAGCTTGCTACACAAGAAGGAGGACCTGAGTTTGGATCTCTAGCACCCATGTAAAAGTGTGGCGTCTTGCCTCTGTAAACACAGAGCTTCGAAATAAAGACAGGCAGACCTTTGGGGCTCACTGGCCAGCCAGTCGAGATGAAAAGACTAGCTCCAGGTTCAGTGAGACCCTGACTCAAAAAATAAGATGGTTCAGTGGATAAGAGCTCTGTGGCATGTGTACAACACACACACACACACACACACACACACACACACACACACACGTAGACTCAGCCAGGCCTGGAGGTGTAGGCCTGTAATCCCAGCTATTAGGGAGGCTGAGGCAGGAGGATTGATAGTTCAAGGCTTGCTTGAGTTACAGAGAGACTTCCAGGCCAGTCTGGGATCAACCAGGAGACCCTGTCTCAAAATAAAAGTGAAAACAAAAGGGATGGGGAATGCGGTTCAGTGATAGAGAGAACTTCCCGTATTTGAGGGCCCAGGTTCAATCCCCAGTGCTGAGAAAAGGAAAGTAGATTTAAAACGAGCGCAGATGAGATTCTAAAGTAACCGGCGCTGGCAGTCACTCCACGCTGGAGTTCACCTTTGTTTGAAACTGAAAACAAATCATGAACTACAAGGGTCTGGTGGTAGTAAGTCTATAATTAAAATTTAGTTCTTGCTGGAAATATTTGACCAAATTTCAATAATACTTTTTAAATTTATGTGTGTCTGCACCTGTGCATATGGGAACCCACAAAGGCCAGAAGAGGGTTGGGGTCCCCTGGAGCTTCCTGACATGGTACTGAGAATCAAACTCTGCTTCTCTGGAAGAGGAGTGCTCTTAGCCTCTGAGCCATCTCTCCAGCTCCCCAATAATGCTTTCTAAGTGGGGACTTTGTTTTAAAATGACAGAACGAATCCCTACAATGGATTAATCAATAAATTGCACCATTTGCTGACACTTTGAGGTTTATTAAAATCCTCTTATTGGTTGCTGGCAATTATTGACATAAGTTATTATTATAGAAGACTGTGACCTAAAGATCAAAGTTCAAACTGGTAGGTTATATAGAAAGGCCATTGCACATGGCACATAAAGGCAAAAGTACATGGTTGTGCTTTTCTGTCTTGTAGAAACTTGGAGTGGTGTCTTGCAGTAGTGTGAAACCAGCTACTTATAATTAATCTCAATTTCTGAAGAAATTTGAATTGAGGTACTTGTACCAGCTTGAGATGACATGAATCTGGTGGAGCTCAACAACAACCACAAAAGCAAGAACAGAAAAGTGGAAAGAACCAAAGAGGAGGTTATAGCAACAACTTGGTGAACTTAAAAGTTTGTAATGTGGGCTGGAGAGATGGTTCAGTGGTTAAGAGCACTGACTGCTCTTGCAGAGGACTGAGTTTGAGTCCCAGCACCCACACGGTGGCTACAAACCATCCTTAACTCCAGTTCCAGGAGAATCCAAAGCCCTCTTCTGACCTCTGCTGCATTGCACATCACAGGTGCACTTACATAATGCAGGCAATACACTCATACACATAAAATTTAAAAAAAAGTAATGTATGAGTGTTGTGGTACTGCATGCTTTTAAGCCCAGCACTTGGGAGGCAGTGACAGGCAGATGTCTGGGAGTTTGAGGTCAGCTTGGTCTACATAGTGAGACCATGCCTCAAAGAAAAATATACGTATGGGGCTGGAAAGATAGCTCAATGGTTAAGAGCTCTGTCACTCTTACAGAGGACCCAGGTTTGGTTCTCAGCACCCACATGATGGCTAACAACCATCCTTAATTCCAATTCCAGGGGACCTGACACCCTCTCTGGCCTCCAAGGGCATTGCATGACATGGGTGCACTTGCATACGTGAAGGCAAAATACTCATACACATGAAATAAAAATAAATAAATAAATATATATATATATATATATATACTGTCTAAAAGCCTGAAAATTCTGAAAAAATATGCCACAGGATCTATTCAATGCACTTGTATAATTGTTATTTATTTGATGATTTATACAGAAAATCATTTTGCTGGAGAAAAGAGAATTGGGTTAAATTAAGGACTGCAGCTACACTACTGCTCTGCTTCTCTGGTTGGGACATGGGGCCTCTGCCTGAGAGGTGGGTCTTAGGCAGTATCAAACTGTCACTCATGGCACTCTTTTCTGAGCCAGTGCCCAGCCCCCGAGAAGGTTCTTGCTGCATGTAGCAGAAAAAAGTAGCCTGTTTAGGCTGGTGTGTTGATTAACATTGTGAACTTGACAGGATCTAGAATCACCTAGGAGATAAACCTCTGGGCATGTCCATGTGGGAGTTTTAATTTTTATTTATTTTACTTATTTTAAACTTTATCTTATTTTTGAGAATTTCGTACATTTGCATTATTCCATCCCTTCTAGTCCTTCTTCTCCTGTGCCCCCCCTACTCCCTCTCAGTTTCTTGTCCTCTTCTTTATTATTGTTACACACACATACAAACACACACACACACACAATGCGTGGAGTCCATTTAGTGGTATTCGTGTGTACCTGTGTCTAGGGCTGCCCACTTGGGATTAGATAACCTCTCAGGGAGCTAGTCCCTGGAGAAAACTGATTCTCCTTCCCTCAGGATCCATTGCTTGCCTGTGGCTCGTCATCTAGAGGTGGGATCTTGTGAAATTTCCCCAGCTACCTTGGCATGTCAACTGGCTTTGTCATGAAGATCTTGTTAGACTACCATATGATGAAAATTTCATTGGTGCAGCTTATCATATCTAGAATGCGTTAACTAGCAGCAGGTGTCTTGTCTGTGAGGGAGATTTTAGATTGGGTTAATTAAGGTGGGAAGACTCACCTTAAATGTAGATGGCACCATCCAATGGGCTGGGCTAGACTGAATCAAAAGGAGAAAGCAAGCTGGGCACCAGTGCTCACCTTTCTCTGCTTCCCAACTGTGGATGTAGTGACCAGCTACCTCATACCTTCCCCACCATTAGGGACTGTATCCCTTTAACTGTGAGACTAGACCCTTCCTCCATTAAGTTGCTGTTGTCAGGTGTTTGCTGTAGCAATGTGGAAAGTAACTAATACAGCTGGTTCAAGTCAATGCATTCAGCTGTGCAGGGGCCAGTTACATGGTCCTGTCTCATCCTCTCCAGGAGCAGGACATGGAGGTTTCCCGAGAGACTCGACAATGTCACTGTGTTAGTTACTTTTCTGTTGCTGTGATAAATACTTTGAGCAAGGCAACTTATAGAAGGAAGAGTTCATTTGGTTTACATTTCCAGAGGGACAAGAGTCCGTCATGGTGGGAGGCATGGCAGGAGGCAGCCAGAGCAGAAAGCTTAGAGCTCACGCCTTCAAGCAGGAACAGGAAGCAGAGAGAGAAACTGGAAGTGGGCAAGCTATACACTCTAAAAACCCCAGTCATGTGCTTCTTCCAGCAAGGCCACACCTAGTCAAGGTTCCATGACCCTCTGCAATCAGTGCCACCAACTGACCAAGTGTTCAAATACTTGGGACCCGTGGGGGACATTCTCATTCAAACCAACACAATCACCAATCCCTGGGGTTGCCCCCTTAAAGCAGCCCTTCTTCCCTTTTTGGCTGATTGTGTTTGTAGTAAGGTTGTATAGCAGAGGTAAATGATTGCAATGTATCTTCTAAGACCTTATGGGAAATTCTTTTTTCCAGTTCATGAAACTGTCTTCTATGTCTTCTTTGGGACCAGGCCTGTGGGCTTCATCACATACAAATATGACTAGATTTGCAGGAAGGTGTTGGAGATGGGGATAGGCTATAAGAGAACGAGCCTGTATGTGGCTGAGAGAAAGATGGCCTGGAAATCTCTGAGAAGAGCTGGGGAGCTCTGTGGTTCTGCTGGGAAAGAGCATATTTTTGAAGCTGACTTGCTGTGCTCACCCCAGCTCTATGAACTTGAGCAAGTCCAGTGCCTTCTCTGAGGCTCTGCTCCCTCCTCTGAGAATCTGGCAGTGGGGTTCAATGGCAGGATCCACCCTGAGCTGGATGTCCTAAAAACACAGAGGCTCTGGCAAAGGCCAGCCCTGGCTAACTACTCTGTAAGATGAGGCTGATGTGAAGGGCTGAATAGATGGCTCAGTCAGTAAAGCAGGAGGACCCGAGTTGGGATTCCCAGCACCCATGTAAAAAGCTGGGTGTGGTAGTGTGCATTTGTAATCCTAGTGCTTGGGAAGCAAGGACAGGAGAATCCCTGGGGGCTTGTTGGCCAGCTGGACTTAATGGGCAAGCTCCGTGTTCAGTGAGAGATCTTTGCTCAAAATAGATAGGTAGATAGATAGATAGAGATAGATAGATGATAGATAGCTAGATAGGGAACAAATAAATAAGGTAGAGGGTGATAGAAGACACTTGATATTGACCTCTGGCCTCCCCATGCACCAGCGCGAGCGCACACACACACACACATACACACATATGCAAGCATATACATACACACATATATTATGCAAACATACGTATAACACACGAGAGAGAGAGAGGAGAGAGAGAGAGAGAGAGAGAGAGAGAGAGAGAGAGAGAGAGAACAAGAGCTGATGTCACATCTCAGACTCTTGCAGGAGCTCTCCTTCATCAGTGGGGCTCTACCCGTGTGTGTACACAAAGAGAGAGAGAGAGGAGAGAGAGAGAGAGAGAGAGAGAGAGAGAGAGAGAGAGAGAGAACAAGAGCTGATGTCACATCTCAGAATCTTCCAGGAGATCTCCTTCATCAGTGGGGTTCTAACCCTGTGCTTATAGCAAACCTTGCCTCAGGCAAGGCCTTTTCATGGGGTTGAGCTAATTCTAGGCCTGTGATTCTCTGATGAGCAAACCAATCTGAACTTGGAATATCCAGAGGAAGAGACACAAGCCCCTGTGAAACCTTCCTCAAGTATAAATGGTCTCAGCAGAGCTGGTTTGAAAGAAGCCTGATAGATCTTGCAAAATGCAAATTGTTGTTTTCGTTGTTTAATAATGATGGCAGTAATTTCTAGGCTCCTGTCTTGAAATCATAGTCTATGTGTAGCAACTTTTCATCACTTATCCAAAGTCTGGCCCAGCACCCAGTATAATAATTTCAACATCCCCACATGCCAGTTCTACAACTAGGACCATGCCCTGACTTTCTGACTCATGTTTAATATGGCGCCTGCTCATGAGAACCTGCTGGTTTGCCACATTTTTGTATTATCTAATTTAATCCTGCTGCAAACCTTTTCTCCACTTTACTGTGCCTCAGAGAAGGTAAGCAGGTTGCCCAAGGTCACACAGCTTGCAAGAGTCAGAGCTGGGATTTGAGCCCAGCACTGTCTCCATCCAGAGCCTTGGCTCCTAACTAGTGTGTCTTTGTTCTTGGAGGGAAACAGATCCAACTCTGGGAGATACAGGTCAAGATAGCCACACTGCAACAGGCTTCTAAAAACAGGAAAGAACAAAAAGTGTTGATCCAATTCAATGAGGCATCCTACTTCACATCCCACCAATTTGTAAGATTCTGGTCATGCCTGTCTAGAAGAGGCCTTGAGCCTTCTCCATGTGGGCAGAAGCTATTGACTAAACAAAATGCATAATGATAGTGTCTGGAGAGATAGCTCAACACTTAAGAGCACTAGCTGCTCTTGCAGAGGACTGGGGTCCCATATCAGCAGCTTACAATGGCTCATGACTCCAGTTTTAGGGGATCTGACACCATCTTCTGGCCACTGTGTGGACCTACACACATGTAGTGCACATAAAATGAATAAATCTTTTAAAAATTACAGTGTTTGTAGGGGAAGCACTTAATCTTCAGAGGAAACATGCTATTTGAATGTACTTTAAAGCACTTTCTGAGACACCCTTTTCTACACCAATAATTGATAGACTACTTTCAAATTGTTCTTATTTCTTCATTGACGTAAGTCCCCCAAGGGCTCGCTAGGCAACACTTTATTAGCCTAGATGGAGTAATATATTTTAAAGTAATAAAACTACATTATTTTTAAATTATTTTCTAATGTGGACTTTCTAGCCGCTGACTGCCCTCTCTGATAGGTCTGAATTAGTGAGTTTTAATTGTGTGTAAAAAAGCAATAAAATCATCATTATAAAAATGATGGGGTGTCTCAGTCACAGCAGGCGCTATGCAGCGTTTCTCCACTCTGCCTCTGGAAGCCTATGCCTGGGTACTTGCACACTCTTGCTGAGGGGCCAATGGGCTCAGCTGAGGGTCCTCATTCAGGGCCCCTTTGTTGATGAACATTGGTACCAGGTCAAAGGCCAGGCTCAGCACACAAGGTCACACTCTGCAACACCCATTGGACTCAGCCAAGTATGAACATAAGATGATGATGAGTGTGATGTTTTTCATGTGTACATTGTAATGTGCATGCAATGTATGTATGTATGGGTGTTTTTCCATATGTGTAGGTACAATTATGTGCAGGGTGCATTTGTACCCGTGTGTGTGTGTTTGTGTGTGTGTGTGTGTGTTTGTTGGACAGAGGTTGATGTTGAGTGTCTTCCTTGATCAATTTCTATTTTACTCACTGAAGAAGGGTCTCTTGATTGAACTTGGAGTTCTCCGACTATTCTAGCTAGCCAGCTTGCTCAAAGAATCCCTTCTCCACCTTCCAAATGCTGGAATTACAGGTGAGGAGCCACTCCTGCCTGGCTTTTACATGGTCTCTGGGCATCCATACTCTGGTTCTTACACTTATCCACTGAGCCATCTCCCCAGTCTTGATGGTGTACATTTACTGTCAACCTGACAGGATCTACAGTCACTTAGGAGACAAGCCTCTAGGCATGTCCATAAGGGATGCTCTAGATCAAGTTAGAGAGTGGGAAGACATGTCTTATCTATGGCAGCACCATTTCACAGGCTGGGTCCTGGACTGAATACAAAGGAGAGTTCAGTGAACTCAAAACTTGGGTGAACTTGGAAAAAGCAACAGATACCCCAAAGTGTAAGGAGGAGCTCAGGTGCAGGGATTGTGATCCCTCACTACCCCAAAGCCTGTCTCTAAGTGTGACCCTGGATCAGGGCAGTGGGGTGGGGATAGGAGTTGAGGAGAGGCTGCATTCCTTGGGGAGCAATGAGTGTGTGTGTGTGTGTGTGTGCACGTGTGCGTGCATTGTTTGCAGGAAAGCGAGCTGAGTGGGTGGTAGAATGAGTTGAGTACTCTTTAGCCATGACAAATGCCAAACTCTCAGTAAAGTTCCTTGCCTCTGGCCACCTGGAAGTTTCTACATCTAGGCTCCTCTTTGCATGGGGCTTTGTGGCTAGGTGAGACTAAGGAGTCACCAGTGGATTAAAGGTCTGTCTGAGGCTCTCGGTCTCTTGTATCTCTGTATGGGCAGCTCTCAAGGCAGCAGTGGCAGCTACATCCTCAACCTGGACTGTGGAGAGAGGAAGCAGCAGATACTTTCCGAGATAGGGTCTCACTGTACAGCTCAGGTTGGCTGGAACTTGAGATTCCCCCAGCTTCTCGAATGCTGAGATCACAGGTGTTCACTACCACGCCTATTCAACAGAGCTGTAGGCCATTTCTCCTGGGGGTTTTTGCCACCGGGACACATCCTAGTGTATTCCGATCTACCCAGGGACTAAGTATCATATTTGTCCTGGAACCATTTAGAAAGTGGTTAGAGAGGCTGCTACAAACTGGGACAACCCAGTGGGGACAGGTGATATTACCCAGTTATTCCTGCCAGCCTGGGTGCCATCCTCAGGCTATGCATAGGAGTGCCAAACAGTAGAGGGCACTAGAGATCTGTCCCTGCCATGACAGCCTGTTTTGGTGGCATTAGGAGGGTGTGGGTGAAGGTGGAGCCAGGGTTGTAGGAGGTGGCACTCTGCTGCAAATAGGAAGAGCTCAGGGCTGCCCTGTGTGTCACTGTAGCCATGGGCAAGTGGCTATACAAGCTCAGTTTACTCCCAGAGGGCTGCAGAGAGCATCTGAGCCAGGAGGTGGGATAGAGTGGGGGCACCATGGCTTCCCAAGAGTGGGCTTTACATGAGTGTGTGCTTTCTCTCTTGGCCTGGATCTGCCTTCCATTGCCAAGTGTCAAAGCTGGGAGGGCCAGCTAGGAGCCAGGACAGAGCATAGTGGGGCACGGTGTAACAACAGTCACGTTGCCTGGCACAGAACAATGTGGCAGTCCCTAAGGCTTCTCTCCAACACCTTGAATTCCACCATGACACTTCTGCCCAGTTACTTCCCTGCTTCTGTCTCTGTGCAATGTGTTCCTAGTTTGGGGAAGAGAGAAGGGAAGGGTGGGAACTGGAGAAGGCAGGACTAACAGTAGCAGTTTTCCAGACAGATGCGGCTGGGGGGTAGGGTGAAGGATTCAAACCTTGCTGTGCTCAGCTTTGGATGAGCACTCCAGCAGCTATGTGAGCTCTGCTGTTGTTTTCCTTCCCAGAGCCTCAGTTTTCCTCTCTGTTAAAGGGACTTGGGGTCAACCAGGTGGGCCTGACTCCCTCTGGTTCTTATACCTTAAGGTCCAGATGTTGGGAGTCAGGAGCGAGGATTCAGCTTGGCCTCGGGGAAGGGATGGGGAGGAGAGGAAGGGGTAAGAAAGGGAAAAGAGCTCTCTGGGAGTGCCTAGCTGGCTGTGCTATACTGCCAGAAGTTGTTCCAGCCCCTACACATGCTTGCTTTCCTTTCCTGTTGGCGTGTGGTCAGTATTGACACTTCTCCAGATCTACAAGACCAAGGTCAGGTGAGATCCATCACCTCTAGCCCTAGCTGGCTCCCAAGTAGGAGAGGTTGTCAATGGCACCCAAGTTTCCCATGTTCCCCCTCTGCCTTCTGTAGGTCACTGTCCCTTACTTCATGGCTCTGGTCTCCCTCTCACATGGGTAGAAGGCCCTCCTGAAGGTCAGTAGTGGACTCTATGGACAATCACTTTAGGATGGGATTGGGGGGCCCTCTCTTTGACACCCAGCTGTGCAGTGGGTGGGATGCTTTTGCTTGGAATGGCCTTGCTGCTCTTATATAGGGTGACTGACTCAAGTTCCCTGTGAAATGGCAGTGCCAAGCTCATCCCAGCGAGGGTCTCAGAACTCCGAAGGCTGCTCCTGGGTGGAGCTCAAGGTCTCCTTCAATCCTTTAGTCCTTTGGTCCTTCTACCTTTGGCTCAAACCCTAGAGACTTGGGGATGTAGCAGGGAGGGACACACTTCCCACACATCCATGTAGGCCCACCTGATGTAAAGCCACCAGGGATGAGATACACAGAGACAAGCTGAACACAGTCCCTGTAGGGCTGGGAGTTTGGTGGGTATGAAACTTTTAAGTAAGGTCTTCCAGCTCTGTGTGGCTCACACTGGCTCTCATGGATTCTCTCTGCAGATGGCCTGGCCTTGCTTTCAAATGGGACTGGGGACTGGAGCCTGGCCTCCTTACGGAGCCCATTCTGGGGCTGAGGGTTAGGAAAAAACAGTGTGAGGAAAGCTTAGGAGAGGCCCTTCTGAGGAAGGGCAGGTCACAAGAGAACAACACACATGTGGGTGGGTAGGGGTGGGAACAGCAGCCCTTCTGGGGCTGGATGTGTTTGGAGCACCTGGGGTAAAGGTACCAGAATGGAGATAAGGCCAAAGGCCAGGTGGTCTTTGGTCATGGAAGGCTCTGGGGTCCAGGCTAAAGTGAGCCTGTAGGATGAGGGTAGAGAGCAGCCAGTTCATTGGTTCAGGGAGAGAGGAGGGCTTCAGGAAGATGGTAGTGAAAGGAAGTGGAAAAGCCCTGGAAGGTGAAAATGGGGGGCTACTTAGACATGGTGAGCCCCCTCAGTGCTCACCAGGCTGGAAGAGAAGAGAAACAGGATGGGGTGGGTGCTCAGCAACTATTTATCTAGTGATCTGCTGTGGGGTCCAAAGAGAGACTTCATTTTATTGTGCATGTGTGTACATGTGTATATGTGTGGGTACACGTGACACAGTGTACATGTTGCTGTCAGAGAAGGACTTTCAGAAGTTATTTATACTACACGAGTTCTGGGAATCGAACTTGGGTTGTTAGGCTTGGCCTCAAGTGCCTTCACCCACTGAGCCATTTCTCTGGCCCAGGACTTTTTTGTTTTTAGGAGTGGTGATTTACGTGTCTCACCTCGTCCACCCTTAAAGTGAGTCAAAATCAGAAAAGCAACAGATGGGTGTTTCCAGTTCTTCTGGATCTGGAAGTTATGACCTAACCTGGGAAAGGCGTGAGACCTGTTTGGAATGGCATGGGCTCTTGCTGGCTGGGGTGGAGACTCCTTTCCTCTAGGGGTTTTCCTGCTTCATCGGTGACTACTGGGCATGGAATGAAACACTGAGGGAGGCTCTCTGGGGCTGTGCTATGAAGGCCAACTCCCCTCTCTATAGGACTAGACAGTTAGAAACCCTAACTCAAGGCAGTGGCTATCATGCAGAAGGAGAAAAGTGAGACTGACTATCCAACCCCGTGTGACACAACCAACTCTGAGCCTCAGTTTCCCTACCTGTAAAGCAGGGCTTCTGATATGGCAATCGCAGGGGAATTGCAAGGATGAGACAGGGTGATGGATGCCAAAGGCCATGTGAAGGCGAGAAAGCAAAAGGTGCGATAGGATGGAGTTCTCACCCATCCCCTTCATGCATTCTCTTGATGGACAACGGCAAAGCATCCCCCAGAGCTGAGTTCAGAGTGGAACAGGTTGAAGCTTTGTTAGCGCCTGCCTTTGTCTTCTTCCTGCCTTGCTGTCTGTAGTGGATGCGGTGGGTCAGTGGGCACCAGTGCCATGCTGGGAGGGTGCTACCTGAACTGAGGTTGGACTCTAGGATACCTGGAATTTCCCATTCTGTTCTGGGGAGAGGGGTGCAGAGTCCATGAGGGGCAGAGTCAAGGATGTTGTTTTCTGTTTTGTTCTCTTGATCCCAGAGGCTCTCACCTGCTATGTGCACCTGCCAGCAATGGTGCACAAGCTTTTGACTCAGGCAAGGTCAGTGTCCTGAAGGGTACAGATGGGAGAACACTGCCTTGGAGGCCTCTGTTTATGAATATGAAGGACCTGGGTTCATCTCAGTAGGTAAACTTGGACAATGTGCTCACTCTGGATGGGAAGAAACTTCCCCATCCATAACATAGGGCTCACTCCCTGCCTGTGTGTCTGGTGAGGATAAAGCAGTGGCTATGTAATGCTATCCATTCTCCTCCTGTTCTACCTGTAGCCTCAGGCTGTGGCTGATTCGCCGGAGAGGATTAGCAGGTGCACTAGTTGCTCCAGCCCTTGCTAACCCTCTGTGGCTGAGCACCATGTTGGTTCCCACATCCATAGCTTCCAACCTCCCCAGACAGCGCTACAGCTGTGCACCAAGTGCTCATGGGAAGGGTATCTGTGGTAGTACTTGCTTCTGAGGTATTGTCATAGTTGGCTTTGGTTGTCAACTTGACACATCTGGGAAGAGGGAATCTCAATTGGGGAACTTCCTACATCAGATTGGTTTGTGGGCATGTCTATGAGGTATTTTCTTGATTTTTGAGTGATGTGGGAGGGCCCAGCCCACTGTGGGTGGTGCCACTCATGGGGCAGATGGTCCTGGGTTGTATAAGAAAGCAGGCTGAGCACAAGCCAGAGGTGTAAAGCCAGTAAGCAGCACTCCTCCATGATCTGTGCTTCAGTTCCTGCCCTCAGGTTCCCGCCCTGAGTTCCTGCCCTAGCGTCCTTCAGTGATAGACTATGATGGGGACGTGTACACTAAATAAACCCTTTCTTTCCTCAACTGGTTTTTGGTCAGGGTGTTTTTATCACAGCAATAGAAAACTAACTAGGACAGGTATTAATAAGGACAGCGCTTGCGTGGAGACAAGGGCGGAGTCTAGGATTTGGCTTACCTCTACTTCTGGCTTGCAACCTTGACCCTCTTTCCTCCTTCCCAGAAAACCCTGGGGACTCAGTGTGTGGCAATTTCCCCGCTAACTTCTCCACCAGCCCTGGTGCCTGTGGTGGGATCCTCTGGGCTCCCAGTGCACCACCATCTTCCTCATTGTTTCTAAGGAGGACAAGCCTTCTCACACTTTGTATAATGGTGGCTTCATCACTAGTCAGAGACAATGCCAGATAACACAAGATCAACCAGCAAGCAGAGGAAAGGATGAAGGTCCCAGAAAGATCCTGTCTCTGACACCTTGGGCTCTGACATGTAGAAGCCCTTCTGGACTCTTTCTGAATCAGGCTGGGTGAGGAGGACTGGAACCTAGGGTTTCATCTGCCATGACACGCCATCAGCAGTTTCAGGGACCTCTGGGTAGACAAGTTGCTTTTCTGGTGACCTGTAACATAATGCCTGATAGAAACAGAATCAGGCAAGAATTTATTTCGTCTCATGGTTCTAGAAGTTTAGTCCATTGTGGTGGGGGCATGGTGGGAACCTATCCTGTCAGCTCCTCATCTCAGTGGATCAGGAAGAAGAGAGGGGTCAGGTCAGAACCAGAATGGGCATCACCTTCAAGACTTCTCCCCAGAGCCCACTTCCTCCAGCCTGGCCTGTACTCTAAAGTTTTTACACCTTCTCTAAATAGTGCCACCAATGGAGGACCAACTATTTAAACATGTGAGGTTCATATCCAAACTATAATAATGGGCCTTCCCCTGACCTGGGCCCCCTTGCCATCAGCTGGATTGCAAGTCTCTGAAGGGAGGGCAGACTGTGTTCACTTGCTGCCTACTTCCTCAAAGCAATTGTACACCTGGTTCAGGGGAGGGACACTAGGAACCTTAGCTGCAGGCCTGAGGAGAGATCCCATGGGTCACTGACTTCCAGCTCTCTGGGTCTCCCTACCAGGCCAGCAGATGTCTGTGGGGATCCATAGACCCTGCTCGCCCATTAGACTCCTTGCTATTCCTCCATCATTCCAAAGCCCCCTTAGGGGGTTTCTGTGGTATATTTACTCAGCGTGTTCCTAGCTTATCCTTCCTTAGATCTAAACAAGGAGAAGTTACCAATGAGGATTGAAGTTAAACCCAAAGGATTCTGGGTCTCTGACTTTCAAAGCATCATCAGAATAGGGGGAACCCTTGGAGACTATGTGCCCTGTGTGATAAAGTGTGGGGATACACAATTGTTCAGATGGTGCCCCTAGGCATGAATGGATTTGTCAGTGATCCTGCCAGCCCTGTGAGCTAGAGAGTCTGGAGGATCAAGATTGGCATTGTTCAGGTGCAGGATCCCACACAGGCATACCCCATCTGTCAGAAGGCATCTAGGCAGAGATTCAAATTTATAAGACTTGGCAGAGGGTTTAGGAGGTAGAGAGGGTCACTGCTTTTGAAGACTGAACTTGGCAGTTTAACCACTCATAAATGATGTCAAGGTCCATTTCCTGTTGCCATTTATAAATTCTCTGAGGCCGAAATGAATTCTTGGTGCCTGAGGTTTCTAGGAGGGAATGTGATTTGACTTATGATGCCCGCCACCCTATTGCCTGGCATCTCACCTCAGTCCATCCAGGTGTGTCCAACGTTTTGCTATTGTGGCACAATGTGGTCATCTACAATGGTCACACGCAAAAATAGCACAATTGAGCTGGCAAGATGGCTTAGTGGGTACAGGCACCTTCTGCCAAGCCTGACAACCTGAGTCTGATCCCCAGGACCCACGTGGTGGAAGGAGAGAACCCACTATGGCATTGTCCTCTGACCACCACACACACACCACAGTGCATGTATGCCACACACATACACACCCACAAAATAAGTAAAGAAAATGTCAAATTGAAAACCCACACATTCAAGTTAAAAATGAAAGTGAAAAGCCTCTAACTCATAACATTTTAAGTAAATTTTAAGAAATTATTTTTATTTAATGTATATGAATGTTTGCATGTATGTAAGTGTACCACATGCATGCAATGCCTGCAGAGACCAGAAGAGGGTGTTGGATCCCTTGGAATTATAAATGGTTGTTAGCTGTTATACGGGTATTGGGAACCAAACCTGTGTCTTCTGTAAGAGCATCTGGTGCTCTTAACCACTGAACCATCTCTGTAGCCCCAAGTTTATGGTTTTTATGTTGAGTTGAATTCTTAGCTATCATTGGCCAGCTCTCAGGGCTGGGGATGGCAGTGAGGAGGATGGTCACCCTGAATAGAGAAGCTTGAAGTTGCTGAAAATGACCAGTTATATTTTGCTGTATTGGACAGAAAATTTTTCCTTATGTGTTAGCAAATTTAGGGCCCCACAAAGCTCTTGAGATCTATTCATTGGAAATGTTCTAGGGAACTCTACGTGATTCAAAAAAACTAAAAATAACTGAAATATCCCTAGTAGGAATATATGTATCATAGGCACAACATAAGATGTTATATATTCAAAATAATCACTACTAACAACATATGCTAGTGTATTATGGTATTTTGTAGTAGTTAAAAAGGCATAATTTAATAAAACAGTGTACAGAAGATGTGTTAATATAAATCCATTTATGTAAGTTTTTAAAAAGCTTTTGCATAGGGCTGGGGCTGTAGTTCAGTTGGTGGAGTGCTTGCCTAGCCTGCTCAAAGCCTTGGGTTCTATCGCCTACACCAAAGAAATTGGGTGTGGTGGTGGTGTGCACTTGTAATTGCAGCATTTAGGAAGTGGAGGCAGGAAGACCAGAAGGTCAAGGTCATCCTTGGCTATATAAGTGAGTTCAACACCAGTATAGGCTACATGAGACCCTGTCTCAAAAATGAAAAATGAAAAAAATACATAGGAATGTGTTTGTGGGGTTATATACACAATCCAGGCCTTAGCTGAACCTCACTTTCCTCACCCATAGAGTGAGCCCTATGGCCCCATGTTCCCCACTTTGGCTCCCCCACTGGGATACACTTGAGAGGAGAGCCCTTGGCAAGCCATAGAGCCCCCAGGCAGAGGAGTTACTGGTGTTAGGCACAGCACCTGGGTATGGGGAAAGGTTGAAAACCTCAAGAGTGGGGCATGTCTGGACCTGTTGACTCTGTCTCTAAGATGTCAGATCTCTTATTTCTGAGCATATTTTCAACTGTGAATAGGCCAACACAGCCCCTGGTTAGAGCTTGTGCCCCTCCCCTCCAGAGCTACTGGGGTTACACTGCAAAATTCTGATAGCTGACTGAAGTGGGCAGGTACCTCCCAGGGGCACCTTGGTGGGCAGGTGACCCAGGCCACCTTGGGACTCAGGCTTCCTGGCCTATGCTCCTGCTTCAAGCCTAGGAATCTTTGCAAGGAGGCAGAGGAAAGACCTGCTTCTTTGGAGCACTCTCAGCCTCCAGGCCCTGCACACTCTATTGACTGCCCGATTGCCTTCTGGGAGCAAGGGCTCGACACCCCAAATCAATTTGCTAAAAGCCAATTTGCCAAATGATCAATTCGCTGAATGACTAATTTGCCATGGGCTGAGGATTCATTTTTTACATTGTAGATTCCAGGAGACTTTGCACAGAGGTTCTGGCGGTGGAACTCTGCAGGAGCCTCAAGTTTCAGACACTCCATATTTCATACTGCCAGAATAAGTGTGCCCCACCCCCAGCTGCCTGCGCCTGCCTCAGCTCCACCTGCTGCCAGAATTTCCCCTTCAAATGCAGTGTCAGTTTTCTATGGTTTCTTGCGGATGTGGCCCCAGGTCTGTGCTTGGTTGTCAGCAGTGGTTGTAGATTCTCCATGGAGGGGAGGTGCAGGCCCTACTACTGAGAGAAATTGAGGCTGTGCATGGGGCCAATCAAAGGAACGAAACTGACGCTTCTTGAACATTTGGGTTTATCCTCTAGGACGTGTGTGTGTGTGTGTGTGTGTGTGTGTGTGTGTGTGTGTGTGTGTGTGTGTGTGTGTGTGTGTGTGTGTGTGTGTGTGTGTGTGTGTGTGTGTACGTGTGTAATTTTTCTTTTAGATAAAGTCTCATTTGTATATTAATAAGGAATATGTGTATGTAAGTTCTCATATATGTATATGTAATATGTATATATGTGTATATGTATGTATACAGTTTTTTTTGAGGCAAGGTCTCATGGAGCCCATTCTTGCCTCAAACTTGATGTGGAGCTAAAGCAGACCCTCTGATTCTCATGCCTCCACCTCCTGAGTGTTGAGACTACATCAAGTTTCTCTTTATGCAGTTCTGGCCTTTGATAGGAGAGCACTGCTCTAGCTCGGCGTTGCTGAGAGAGCTACTTTGCCCCATCCACTGTGCAAGTCTCCTTGCCCACCTGGCACAGATAACAGCAGCTCAATGGAGACTCTGTACCAGCTGACCCAGCTCTGCCACTCTCTATCAAACCATCCTGGTTCCCCTTTCCCTCCCACAGGAGGGAGCCCTTCTGTTTCATAGCCCTTCTTTCTCTCCTGTGGCCCCTACACTAAGAGGTGAGAGAGCCAATCAATGCGCAGGCACTGGGTGTGGGATGGAAGAAGAGGCAGTAGGCTGGGGCAGTCAGGGAGGCCTGGAAGAGGAGGCATTTCTGGGCTGGGTTGTAAGGGAGGTGCAGGGCTTTGGCAAGCACGAACAGGCAGGATAAGCTGCAGAGGAGTTGAGGGTCGCTTTTGGAACCCTGTTGAAGTCCAGGCACTGACCAAGATGGTGGGTGGGGGGGGTGTGCCTGTGGAATGGTTGAGAGGCCAGGGCCCAGGCCTTTATTTTTTTTCCTTTCACCACAGAACCCAGTGGTCTTCGAATGTGGTCATCTCAGCTAAATAAAGCAGTCACTGTGATTTTGAAACCGCAGCGGGCTTGTTCCACTGTGATGGTAACTAATTATGGATTGTAATTGTCTAAACACAGGGAAGTGTTTTGACCTGAATAGTAATAATAAGACAGGCCTTCTTTGCTCTCTTCCCACAGTTGGCCACCAGCCACGGACACGTCTCCATGTACTCTGTCCTGTTCTGAAGGCCTAGTGGGGACAGAGGTGAAGTGGAGGGCAGTGTCCACTCTAGCACAGGACTGGTCTTGTATGGGTAGTGCTAGGTAGAGCCATGGAAGGTCTTGAGTTGAAGCTTCGTCTGTGAGCCAGGGCTCTCCTCTCCTCAAGGCTGTCATGGGAAGGTATCTGTACATGGTGGACACTGGATGCACGACAGATGCTCCCTTCCTGTAAGTAGCCCAGCTAGGGGTGACCTCATTTTACAGATGGAGAGATGAAGTCTCAGGTGGAAATAGTACCAGAGTGTGCCATCAGCACCCACACATCCCTGTACACGTCATATTACCCCATCTCTGCATTTGTGACGGGACAGGTCCCTCCCTGATGTGGCAGAGATAAGGGCTGGGTGAGTCACTAATGCCGAGCTGGGCAATGGCTGAGTCATTCTCCCCTTCTACTACTGTCCAGCAGCATGGGGCTCAACTGAAATCCCAGCAGGCCCTTTAGAACCATTGCCTGCTGTCCCCTCAGCCCCTGTAGGGAGAGCTGTTGGCTTAGGGATGGGATGAGCCAGGGTCACTGGGAGGCCAGGACTGGTCCTCAGTTGTTGTGCCTGACCCTGCAGATGTGAACTCTGACCCCTTTAGCTGGCTAGCTTTCTGGGCCTGACCCCGTCTCCCCTTACAGGTGTGGGTTTCCAGCTTGTCTTATCCACCAGCCCTCTGAGAATGGGGCTGTGGAAAAGCTGCTGTGGCCTCTCCATGCCCCAACCTTGCCTCCCAGAGTCCTCTCATACATATTTCATGGTGTCTGAGTACAGGGTGCTCACTTTACAGCGAGAGGCTCCGAGGAGACCCAGCTTCCTGTAGTCAGAGCTTGAAGCCGGGTCTCTGGAGTCTCTGCCGCTCCATCCAGGTCCAGCTTGTGTTGGGTTTGTTTTCTGCTGCAAGTCAAGTCTTCCCAGGCCCCTTTGCTTAGGTGACACTCACAGATCCCTCAGCCTTCTGTTCAGTGACGCTCCCAGCTCAGCTTGACCTGCTGCCTTCACCTAGTTGAAACCCTGGGATTTGCTCAGCACCTGGGCCAGAGACTGCACCTTCTTCTTCCTCTTTCCTTCTCCTTTTTAATTTTTTTTTGGTCTTGAATAACAAAATCTGATTCATTAGGGAAGCCATAGGTACAGTGAAAACCTCAGCAGTTAGGAAGTTGCTGATAGGCTTTTCAGGAAATTGAAAAGGAATCGATCCTCCTTTTTCTGTTTTTGTTTGCCCTTTATCTTACTTCAAGCACGGATGTGATGGTTGGAGCTGCAGGACCTATTTTGGGGCAGCTGGAGCGTAGCAGAAGCCTGGGCCCCTGGGGACTCAGTGGCTCTTATCCTAGCCCCAGGGCCCCCACTTCCAGACTTGATTTCTCTAGAGCTCAAACCTTCAGTGTAGTTAGGTTTATGTCACTATTGGGCAAACACAGTTTCAATCGATAGGGCACTCTGTACCTCTTAGCATGGAGTGCGGTGATTATGTACAGGGATGTTTAGTACCTCCACCTGGGTGTTGATCAGGGGCCCTACGGAATCATCTGAAGAACGAGTGGCCTTGATGTGACAGTGGCTTCTAATGACTGCTTTAGTAGTTCAGGTTGCTGGGAACGTTTTCATTTTTCAACATTATCATCTAAAAATAGAATTTTAATTTTTTCCCCGTCTTCAAGTCTCACTGAGGGGCCTCTCTGGTAATCTCCCTGCCCAAACTGCTCCTTAGCAATATGCTAGGAACAGCACACAGGAGGCCCAGTGTTTGTTTCCCAATCTTGATCCTTTGTCCTTGGTTTTTTTACTCATAGCTAGGCTCAGATACAAAGCTGTTACATTTATTTATTGTATATATGTATGTGCACTTGAGTGTGTTCCAGGTCACCATACAGGTTCCAGGGATTGAACTCAGGTCATCAGGCTTGGCAGTGCCTTTACCTGCTGAGCCATCTTGCCAGCCAGGTTTTCCCATTTATTAAAAAGTAGACTGGGGCTGGGGAGATAGCACGTTCATTAAACTGCGTGGCTTACAAGCATAGGGATCTGAGTTCGAGTCTCAGAACTCATGTAAAAAAGAAGCCAGGCTCAGGGGCATGTGATTGTAATCTCAGTGTGGAAGAGGCAGAGGCAGGTGGATCTCTGGGGCTCTCTGGTCAGTCAGCCCAACCTACTTGGCAAGTTCCAGGGAGTGAGAGACCCTATCTCAGAAAACAAGGTAGATGGTACCTGGGGAACAACATCCAAGTTTGACCCCTGGCCTCTACATAAACACACATGCACGCACGCACACACACACACACACACACACACACACACACACGAAAGGTAGACCAAGCTACAATTCTTGGTGACTTCCCTACAATCTGTTCTTGTTAAGGATTGCTTAGCCACCCACCTCTGATGGTTCTTTCAGTGTGAATGAACATCCTGTGTCCAAAGCTTTTTTTGTACGTAGGATTATTTCTTTCAATGGAGTCTTGAAAGCAGAGTTATTATTGTTCGTTGAAGCAGGGTCCTGCTATGTAGCCCAGGCTGGCTTTGAGCTCATGATCCTCCTCCCTCTGCCTCCAGAGTGTTGGAATTGCAAATGTGCACCAGAAATTAGATGGGGGCACAAAATATGTTCTAATCTTATTTTGCAGAACAGACGTCATGGTATGAGGAAGGTGATCTTAATGGAAAGAGATACCCTGTCATTTTGCTTTTGGGGGGCTCAGTTTTCTCAGCTGCACATTGTACAGGTCTGATTAAATCACTCTGGTCCCTTACAGATTTATAATTCTGCTGATGGTTGGGTGATGAGGCCATTGATATCTACGAACCTATCCAGCCAGTGCCTTCAGCTCAGCCCCCTGGGGAGCTAGCCCTTACCTTGTGGAAGTGGGCTGTTAAGAATCTCCAAGCTCTCTTCCTTTGTCTTTTGCATGGCTCCACCTCTTCCCCATCTCCTCCAAAAGCTTGTGCTCTATCTCAAGCCTTGTTTTCCAGAGAGGGGGGCCTTCATTTCCCCATAGAGTTCGAGGGCTTGTCTCTTAGTGTGAAACCATCACACTAATCCTGGTTGTCAACTTGATTGGATCTATAATGAGCTAAGAGACAGGGCTCTGGGCAGGTCTGTGGGTTGTTTCCAGGAAGGATTAACTGAGATAGGAAGACCCCCTCCTCAGAGTGGGTAGCACCTTCCAGCAGTGGCCCAGGTATAAATGGGTCTAGGGGAAACATGGTGCTGTTTGTGCCTGTTTCCATCTCCCTGGTGCTAGAATTAGAAGTGCCCGCTACCACACCCAGCTTTTTTAAAAAAAATATTTTTATTGTTTTTAATTATGTGTATGTGTGTGTGTGTGGGGGTATGTGTATTTGAGGGCAGATGTCCATGGAGGCCAGAGGTGTCAGATCCCTCTGACCTCGGAGTTACAGGCAGTTATGAGCTGCCTGATGTGGATGCTGGGAACCAAACCACAGGTCCCCTGGTAGAGCAGTATCTGCTCTTATCTAATGAGCTATTTCTCTAGCCCCAGCACATACCCAGTGTTTTTATGTGGGTTCTGGGGACTGAACTCAGGTCCTCAAGCTTACATGGCAAACACTTTACTGACTGAATTATCTCCCCAACCCCTTCATGTTGTCCTAACTGGGTAGACCTTTGCATGGAATTGGAAGTAACGTGAGCCTGGGAGATACCACTTACATGAAGGAAAATGGTGGGAAAGACCAAACAATAAATTACAAACTCATGTATATGCTGAAGTCAGTTCTATGTGACAGTACCATCTATGGAAGGTGATATGGGAAAAAATGAGGATGGTGATGGGATCAGAGGGTAGTGATTTATGATGTAGAAAGTATCATTTCCTTATATATTAGTTACATAATCTCAACTTTCAGTAGGACCATCACTGAGAGGCAGAACATGTGGAGCTAAAAGATGCCTTTTTGAGACACCTTTCCCATAGACAAGTAAAGGGCACTTGGAATGGTTAGTATTGTCAACTTAACACAATCTTGAACCTGGGAAGGGACTCTCCATGAGGAATTGTTTACATTAGGTTGGTCTGTGGGCCTGTCTGTATGAGATTATCTTGACATTAACTGAGAAGGCCCGCCCACTATGGGTGGCACCATTCCCGAGTCAGGGTATTCCAAACTGTGTAAGGGTGGAGGAAGTGAGCTGAGCACTAGCAAGCATGCATTCATTCACTGTTCTCTGTTCTTAACTATGAATAAAACGTGACCAGCTGCTTCAAGTTCCTACTGCCTTGATGGACTATAACCTGAATTATAAACCAAATAAATTTTTCTCCCTTAAGTTGCTTTAAAAAATTATATATTTATTTTTACTTTACATGTATGAGTATTTTGCCTGCATGGATGTAAGTGTACCATGGGCATGCATGCCCGAAGAGGCCAGAAGAGGGCATCAGATCCCTTGGAATGGGAGGTAATGAACAGTTGTTAGCTACCATGTGGGTCCTGGGAACCAAACCAGGTTCTCTGCAAGAGCAGCCAGTGCTCTTAAATGCTGAGCCATCTCTACAGCCCCTTAAGCTGCTTTTGTCACAGCAATAAGAAACAAAACTAAGACAGTATCCAGCAAATAGGACATGATACAGGACATGATGTATCCCCACAGGTCTTCATTCCTAAGGCCAGAGTAGCTGTGGATGACCCAGCTCCTCTACAACTTTGCCGCTTCTTTTGGGGATTGGCTGGGGACCACTCCCCTTAATGGATGATGATTCAATAATAGTCCTCATAGGAAGGAAGTAGAAATTGGGCTTGTGTTGATATCTCTCCTTTCAACCCTCAAAGAATACTTTGGAGATATGGCCTCTTGTAGCCCAGGATGGCCTTGAACTTGTTATGTAGCTGAGGATGACTTTGAACTTCCATTCTTCCTGCTTCCACTTTACTAGTGCTGGGATTATAGGTGTGCACCATCATGCCAGATTTATACAGTGTGGGCCCAATCCAGGACTTCCTGCATTTTAAGACAGCACTCCACCAACTGAACCACATCCCTGGCCCTGATGCCTCTTTTTAAGTGGGTTGTTATGATTACTTATTATAACATCTAGTTGCATCAGGATGGGAACACATTAGAATTGCTCCTTGATAATGCCAGCAAAGTAGGGCAGCGTGCTTACATGTGCTCTGTGGTCTTCTAAAGCTTCATTTTCTTAATCTATCTTTGTTGGGGTTGGGCTATAGCTTGATAGATGTTTGCTGAATGACTAATTATTGACCCATAGGCTAACAACCTACACTGAAGTAGGCTGAGCAAACAAACCGCCGAGTGGAATGTGGTGTCTAGGTTACATAGTGCATTCATCTGTGGCTCACTAGTGTACCTGGATGGCCACTACACTGTGAGACCCTGTAGGGAACTGCTAAACATGGAAGACAGAGACATACCAGGAGAAGAAGGCCCCACATTAGACCCCAGGCTGGCCAAGAAGAGGGTACTGAACCTCTGAGGGTACCAGCACTGAAAAGAGCAATCTAGAGACTGGTGATGTCTCACTAGGTGTGATGGTCAAAACTCATATGGTTTCAAGAAACAGAAGTGTTATAAACTTTGCTTTCTTTTTCTCTTTGTATACAGGGTCTTATGTATCCCAGGCTAGCCTCAAACTCATTATGTAGCTGAGGATGACCTTGAACTCCTGATCCTCCTGCCTCTACTTCCTAAGTGCTGAGAATATAGACATACGCCATTGCTCCAGGTTTTCGTGGTGCTGGCCATGGAACCCAGGGCTGCATATATGCTAAGCACACACCCCACCAATTGAGCTATATCTCCAGCTACTTTCTAAACTTAGCTTTAGATGATGATAGTAATGAATTTGTTAGAAGGCTACAGATTATCTCATCAGACTCAGGGCCGGGGTGACAAGCAGTCCCTGTGAGAGAAGCTCCAGGGAAACTACTAGAAAAGTCTTAGGGACCCACCGATGCTTGTTACATCCCCTGCCTCTTCTCTGGTCTTTCATCCGAACTTCTTTAAGTCACTTTCATTCTTTCCCTCTGAAGACTGGCTTTCTTTTTTCAGCCTTTTCTAGGTGCCAAATGGTTTGGTTCAATCTGGACATGACCTCTCAGCATATGGCTTCAAATTTTTAGAAAAAGAATCTGATTGACCAATGGCTAACTACTGAAATTCCTCAGCTCGGTGAGGTGTCCATCTGTATCAGTCAACTTTTTATTATGGTAACAATACCATAGACAGTCAACTTATAAAGAAGGAGGTTTATTTCAGCTCCTAGTTTGGAGGTTTCAATCCATGATCAGTTGAGCCTGTAGCTTTGGGCCTGTGGTGAGGCAGGACATCATGGCAGAGAGAGAAGAGTGGAGTAAAGCTATTTATCACATGGCCAGGGTGATGGAGAGAAAGAGAGAGAGGAGGGAGCAGGGTTCCAAAAACCTCTTGAAGAACATGCACCCAAATGACCTAAAGGCTGCTCCCTAGATTGTATCTCCTAAAGGCTCTATGACTTCCTCATAGTGCAAACCTGGGGAGCAAGCCCTTACCACACGGACTTTAGGGGACACTTAACAAACCAAAGCAACATCTCTGCTCCAACAGCTGTGGCCAGGTAGTGGCATATGGCCATAGGGACCACGTAGATAAGAGGGTGTCCCTCAGAGAAGAAGACAACAACTCGGTAGGTATGTCAGTCATGGTGTCTGCTCGGGGGGGGGGGGCCAAGATGGTTTCGTGGTTGGATGGAATTAGCCACATGCAGAAAGTGCTCTCTATGTTTTTTTTAACAACAAAGAACTTATCAAGCCTGGAGTTCAGGTTGCCACAAGGGCCTATGCAATAGCTGATTTCCAAGGCCTTTCCCCTTCATTTACTAAGTCAGCAGAGAGGGCAGTTAGTAGAAAATGTTAATGGCCAATTTTAGCAAATGACCATTTTGGTGCTCTCAGGCCACTGGGGTAGCTGGAGCTTATTTCTAGAACACCCCCTTGATGATGCTGGCAACTTGTTTAATATTGACCTAGAGACAGGCCATGGGCCCCGATCCAAACATACAGCTAAGCCCACATTTGCTTTTCTTGTGGGCAAGGAAAAGCCGCCTTAGTTACCCTATGCAGCTTTGTCCCTGGATGTCCTGTGGCTTGTCTGGTCTCGCTGAGGCATGGTTGTGGGTGGTGTGGTAAGTTGGGCACAACTTTATGGGGAGGGGTCACAGACTCTCATTAACACTCCCCCAATTAGCTTTCATTGCATGCTGGTTTCTTGTGCGGCTAGGCTCTCCCTTGAGATTTTGAACTATGGGTCTCAGGAAATATATCCCTTTATTTCTGGAGATAGGGTCACATGTGTCCCAGACGGGCCTTGAACTTACCATGTAGCCAAAGATAACCTAAAACACCCAGTCTTCCTGCTTATACCTCTCGAGTGCTAGAATTACGGGTGTACACTACTATGCCCGGTTTATGTTGTGCAAGGGATCAAAGCCAGTGCTTTGTGCACACCAGACAAGCACTCTATACCAATGGAGCCACATCCCCAGCCTGAGATGTGCCTTTATATCACCTGGGGGACTCCCATAGGTCTGGCCAATTTGTCTCTCTCTTGACCTTCTCCCTCTCTGAATCAGCTCTCAGAATGACCCTGTCATTCATCCTTACACCCAGATTTAAATAGAAGTCACTGTGGCCCCTTTCCTGAGATGACCTTTACAAATATATTCAACAGTGGCGTTTTCAACATTAAGGCTATCAGGAGCATTCTTTCCAGAGGAACAGATTGTTCTCAGATGTGAACTCATAACAGCAGCAAAGCACGCCCAACAGGGATATTCATAGGTCTTCATCATTAAAGCATGGTGGCTTTGTGAGCTTATCCACAGTTCCCTCCCACTACATTGCAGTGACTACACCTAGTAGGCCTTCACCTGCCGTGCTTGGCTGTTGAGTAGGTTCACCAACTCTTGGCTTAGTCACCTGTGGGCCATGAGTACCAGTCCCCACAGGCCTTTCCCTACAGATATCAGCTACAGGCTTTGGTCAATAGCCAGGGTCTTCTTCACCCCATTCTTCATTAAGGGCAGCCTACCCCAGTAACCTTTCCAGTTTCTCAGACTCCTCTGGAGTGTTGACTGGGCCAGGGAGCATGCTCCTTGTCTTCCCTCTCCTGTTTGCTCAGCAGAGGAGCAGGCTTTAGGCCCGTTTGATTCCACAGCACACGGCTTCTCTGTCTTCACAGGAGCGTCCCATGGAGGGGGTGCAGGAGGGGGCTGGGGACCGAGGGCCGGGGAGGCATGGCTTCCTGCTCTGCTCTGCTGGTTATCACAGGCTGTGCTAATGCTGCTCAAACAATATTGAGAAGAACCCAGCTCAATAGCACCAGTGTTAGGCCGCAGAGTCAATATTGGCTGAGCAAACACGGAGAAGAAGGAGTTGCTATTTGCGTAGCTAGGAGTACTGTGTACTGTGGCTGCCTCGACGGAGCCCTTGGAAATGAAGGAAGGGGTCTGGGGGCGGAGGGTCCATGAGAGAAGGGCTAGCTGGAGCCACTACCTAGGGGTATACACTGTGGGCTTCAGAATTCCCTGATGTGCATCTTAGCATGTCTAGCGACCCAGCCTTACCCCTAGTCAGTACCCCCCTTTGATTTGTCTACCCAAAGTGTCTATAGACATTGCCAGATATCCCCCGGAGGCATGGGAAGTTGCTGGGTCAGACTGAGCAGCGGTGGAGTGAGAAGAGGGAGGATGCAAGGGTTTCCTTCCCGTCTCTGGCCTCCTGCTCTCCTCTCTCTCCCTAGGGCAGAGGACAGTAGCTCTCTTGAGAAAAAGCAACGTATAAGTACTTCTTCAGCCGGAAAGCCTTTCAGAGACTGGCTTGTCGTGGCCACCTCCTTGCCTGGCCCTGGCATGGAACTTACACCCATTCTTCACTCAGAAGCAAGGTGGCTCAGTTCAACCTTAGCTAATGCCAGGTGTTTGTCTCTAGTAGACTTTCTGGTACGCTTGGCTCTGACTGATGACCTTCTCAGTCAGATGTGCCTATTTAGAACAGTCTGTCCCCCACCTCTGTTTCCTCTCCATTGCCACCTGGGATCGGCCATGCGAGGGTGTGTGGTAGGCTGGTGGGGGAATAGGCTGCTGGGTTTTGGTTCTCTGTGGGATTCTGCACAGTTCATCCAGGCTCATCTTTGGGCTCCATGGGGAGGACAGAGGGAGCATGTTGATAACCTGGGGAAGGCACAAGACTTGGGCAAATTCGGTGCCACAGCCACCAGCCTTGTTCTGTACTTTAATCTGGGGCAGGAAAGTGACCTGAGCCTATCCCCAACACCTGTAGCCATGAAGTAAAGTCCTAATGCTGGAGCCTTCACTGCCCAGGGCTGTGGCCATTCCCAGATAGGGGTGGATTAGGAATTCAGAGAACGGAGCACAATACAACCATTAGATGTCGGTGGGTGCCCCTTCTATGAATTCTGAGTGCTCTGGTGTGCCTGGAGCAGAGGAGGAGCCTGCTCTCTGGGGTAGCTGAGAGGATGTGTATGGGGTGAATGCCTGATCACTGGTTTGGGCTCCACAGCATGTATATTGGTATGGAGGAAGGGAAGGGGAGGCTCTTTCACGCTCACGCAGGGAGAGGGACAGAGATATATTTGTGTATCAGAAGGAAGGAAAGGGGCCATCAGAGCCAGGGAGGGCAGTGCCTGTGTGTTGAGGCAGCTGCAGATAGGCAGGACATCCCGCTTCTACTCTCGCTTTTCCAGAGTTAGAGCACACTTCTTAATGCACTGTCCATCTGCCCCTCCCCGACCCCATCCATCCTTTCTCACACCTGTTCCTTAGCTAGGGTGGGATTGAAGACATTCACACTGGCAACTCCCTATATGGCTTCGCAGAGCTGCTGGCCTGCTTCCCTGTCCCAAAGCCACTCAGCTCTGCTGCCCGATTTCTTTATGGACTTGGTTGGGGATTGCTTGGCGTGAGTATGCCCGAGCGTCAAAGATGGAAATATTTCCGAGATGGCTACCTCATTTGTGAGGCCATGAGCGGGAAAATGGGGATCCATTCCTTCCAGAGCCTAGGTGTAGGGTGCTTCTGGGGGATTCTCAAGACTTGGCTCAGGCCAGTCAGAGCCCTTCATCACCACCTTATCCTGGGCCTTCTGTTCCAGGCTTTCAACATCAGTATCTTTTTCTTTCTGTTAGAAGGCAGATGATAGGGGTCATGGTGTTCACAGAATAACCTTGGTGGCATCATGGTGACAAGGAGGGCAGTTGTGGGCTCTCACATGGAATTCAGGTAGCCAACCTGTCTTACTTCCCTAGCATCCTGGGTCACGTGTCATTTGAACAGAGACAGAAAAGGAACAGCTCTAGTTGAAAGGAGTTTGGCCTTTAGGTTAGGTCACTGAGTTCTAATCCATATTTCCTCACTTACTGGCCACCTTCACACCTGGTGACCTGACCTGTGGGAACTTTAGCTTCCCATTTATCTCCTGAGAATGGGAACCTTTGGCCTCAGGCTGATGCAAAGTTGGAAGCTTGACAGCATACACACATGGTCACAGCTTGCCACACCGTGCCACACTAGAACATTAGTCCTCAGTGCCCTTCTGTTTGTGACACTATTTCTGGGGAAATCTGAATGCATCTCAGGGAACCAATGACAGACCAAAGTAAGGATACTACTGAAGTCCTACTAAGTAAACCCATTAGTTTTATTGGGGTTATTTGTAGGAATATGGGTGAGTGGCTACTTATAGGAGCAGAAATGACTTGAAGGCTGCATCATCAAATGCCCATGACAGCAAGAGCAATCACTCATGAAAGCAGGTAACCTGGACCCTGCACACCTGCAAGCAGCTGGCCAGTTAAGAGTGTCTTCTGGATTAGTCAGTTGATCTGAGCCTCTTTAAAGCAGCTCAGCTGGTCTTAGAACATGTCTCAGCAATCCTTACTGCTTATATATGCTTGGGAAGGGAAGGGCCTAGCGAACCTGGTCAATTTCAGGGACTTCCTGAAGCCACTGAGTTGTTTATTTCCTGAGCTAAATGAGCTTCCCTGTAGGGTGGACTGTTTTACCTCCCCTTAAAAATTAGTGTTGTAAACTGGGCATGGTGGTCCATGTCTTTAATCCCAGCACTCAGGAGGCAGAGGCAAGCAGATCTCTGTGAGTTCAGGCCCAGCCTGACTTACATAGTGGTTCCAGGACAGCTGGGGCTATAGGGAGACCCTGTCTCAAAAAGACCCCCCCCAAAAAAATTCCTGTTGTGGGGTTGGGATTTAATTCAGTAGTAGAGCACTTGCCTAGCAAGCGCAAGGCCCTGGGTTCGGTCCTCAGCTCCGGGGGGAGAAAAAAAAAGACAAAATAACAAAAAAGATCAAAAACAAAACAAAACAAGGCAACTAAAAATTCCAGTTGTTGGAGCTGGAGAGATGGCTCAGTGGTTAAGAACACTGGTTGTTCTTGCAGAAGACCTGGGTTCGAATCCCAGCACCCACATGGCAGCTAACAACTGTCCCAGGAGGATCCGACAGCCTCTTCTGACCTCTGCCAGCATTGCATGACACGGGCGCACTTACCTACATGCAGGCAATGCACGCATACACATAAAAAATAAAAAATAAAATTAAAAAAAATTCCAATTGTTGGGCTGGAGAGATGGCTCAGTGGTTAAGACGCTGGTTGTTCTTGCAGAAGACCCACCACCTGCATAACAAATTCTAGCACCCACATGACAGCTAACAACTATCCCTAACTCCAATCCCAGGGGATCCGACAGCCTCTTCTGACCTCTGCCAGCACTGCATGACATGGGTGCACTTACCTACATGCAGGCAATACACACAAACACATAAAATTTAAAAAAATATCGGAAAAAAATTCCTGTTGTTTACCTGCTTTTAGAACATCTTGTTTATCAAGATTCTCTCCAAGATGGAAGGCTTTATCTTGGAGGAAAGGAAGGCGTGCTGTAGAACACTTTCACTGCAGACAGCCCAGATTCTATATCCACCAAGGACTCTCATAGGACCACATTTTCATACCTCAATGATCTCTTCCTTCTTTGTGGGGATGTGGTGTGGGACAACAGGATATTAACAGTGGCATCTAATGTCCAGGCTTTAAATGTCAGCTCAGCAACCTGAAGCCATATGACATCAGACCAGCCTCAGAACTCTTGTCAGTGCAATGGCTCTGATAACATACTTAGAGGTCACAGAAAGTCAGAAATGTGGGTGTAGGTACAGAGCCTGCTTTGGAATGTCTTAAAAGTACTTGTTCCCAGAATTCAAAGTTTGTGATATAAGGCAGTTGGTTGGAGGTAGAAACCTGGGAATGTGCATCTTAAATAAACAAGCAGGTGTTTGGAAGGAAGACAGATGCTGGGAAATGCTGGATCCTGACACCGGGACCTTCTCAGACAGCAGAGACAGGTGAGCCACCACGTGGGACAAACCTCAGCTGTATCCTCTAGCTCTCATGAGGTCCCCTGAGGCCACACTGAGCTATAGTCACCTGCAGTTCCCATCGAGTTCCTTTCTCCCTGCCTGGTCTCCCAGAAGACCCTGCTCTGTGCACCCAAGGCTACTTCCATGGCCAGATTGACCTCAGAAGACAGTTGTCTGTGGCCAGGACACTTCCTCTGACGGATCTGAAGAGGCCTATGTATGACATGGGTATTAGATGGGGCAGGTCCAGTGTAGAACGTGGGGCTGCAGCAATCTGTATCCTGAAGTTACCTTTGCCACCCGGACACAAGAGCCATGCAGAGTGTCTCTAGCCAGGAAACCCTCAATACTTAAAGCTTTCTGGGGATTAGAAACACTGAGTGAGGTTTGCCCCCCAACCCCAAGATGCAGAGTTCCTGGTGTCTCCCCCATTGGAACAGACCTCAGGGTGTCTTGCAAAGCGCTGAGCAGAGCATACACCCGAGAAGTGTGCGGGGACTATATGGTAACTCTGCGGAGTGAAGGTGCATCTTCACCTCTTCGCTCAGTTCCATCCTTTCCCACGGAGGCTGCTTCCTGATGACAGTCTGAGATTCAGGCTGCCAAGTCACCCCACCATCTTTACCCTTGAGATGGTGAAAACACACCTAGTAGCATCCAGCCTTTGGCATCTGAGGCACAGCGTTCCTTGCCTCCTAAAGTCCTGCCACCATCCCAGACCCAGGCCTTTTCAGACACAATGGTACCTCCACTCTGCCAACTCATACCTTCAGTTCTGCAGTAAATGTTTGGGCTTCCCAGAGCCAGCTGATCATCAATCAGTACCACGGGGGGAGCTTCCAATACAGATTCAGTGAGAAATCGACTCTGCACTCTGCACGTGAATGGTGTTAATCAGGGAATTAGAGGCCGATACAGCTGCTGGCAGAGTGGGGCCATGTGGGAGGTCAATGGCAGGTCTTGAAATAAATGTCTGTCAAGGGCTCACTGGGGGCTGTATGGAGCCTCCAGGAGGCTCAGGCTGACTCAGCCTGCAGCTGTGTGCAGCTGTGTGCAGATGCTGGTTAGACAGCTGCTGCAGGCCTCACATCTGCTTGTGGGTCTCCCTGACTGGCTTTCTGTCTTTCTCCTTCTAAAGAGCAGGTGAGTGCCCATTGGCAGGGTCTAGCCTGGGATCCTAGGGAGAAGGGAGAGCTGGGGTAGCTCTAGTTCCCAGAGAGACATTGAGAGAGGTTATCAAGTCTGTGAAGGGACAAAGGGAAGCCTAACATGGATGCCTCCTGTCCTTCCAACCTCCACTGCCACCTACCAAGCACGCCAATGTCAGTGAAACCAACTCTTAGAGGACGTGTCTTTCTTGATCCAGCGTCTCTCTAGAACTGTCTGAGATGTTTCAACCGTCAGTGGCCACTAAAGTCAAGGGCACAGGCTGTTTAACTGTGCTGACCCGTCCTGCACTTTCCTTCTTGTAAAGCCACAGCTCCAAACATTCAAGGGATGAGTCACCAACCTATGACTTTGGACATGGAGTCCTTCAACCCAGTGGTACACTGAAGTCCAGTGTACATGTGGGCACTTGGCACCCCAGCCTTTGTGCTGAGTGCCCTTCTTCGGTCTGCCTGGGCCATGGTGGTGACAGCTGAGTGTCAGAAGGGGAAAGAAGCTTCCTTTAGAAAATTCTGGCAGGGGTGGAGCCCTGGAGGAGTGGGGGCCCTAAGTAAAAAAGCTGCCTCTACTGCCCCCTACCTTACATGTGGCTCCTAGAGTTCAGTGGTTAGGCCTGTTTGCAAAGGAAGAGGGTCTTGAGGCTTAGTGTCTAGGAATGGACAAACATAGAATTGTGTCTCCCTGTAATGACAATTTCCCATGTGCCTTGTCATCTTTTCCCTGGGACATCTCTGGCCAGGATGCCTGGTGATTCTCTGCTGACAAGCTATGTCCCAGACTGGGAGGAACCTTCTTTAGAGCTCCTTGAGTGTCATAGCTTTGCTTTGTTTTCTTCCCCTAGTTCTGCACAATCACGCTAGTTTGTGTGTGTGCACATGTGCGTGTGCGTGTGTGTGTGTGTGTGTGTGTGTGTACATGCATGTGCCTGTGTATCCATCAAAGTGAGAGAGGCTCTGGAACCTACATTCTTCTCATGCATAAATTGCAAATATTGTAAGCTGTGTTCATACTCAGGGCCAAGACAAATGTAATTTTGGATTATCAATTCCACATGACAAATGAGTACTTATTAATTTCTATTTATCTTGAGTGGGTTAACAGGAACTAGCAACGGAGAAAGTTTGTCTTTCTGTTCCTTTGTAGAGCATCGCTGATTCAAGGACGGCCCTAGGAAACAGTAGCACA
This sequence comes from Nannospalax galili, assembly GCF_000622305.1. NCBI lineage: Eukaryota > Metazoa > Chordata > Mammalia > Rodentia > Spalacidae > Nannospalax > Nannospalax galili. The sequence goes on from NW_008341028.1 coordinate 10,017,799, forward strand.
CCATCACAGAATGTTGGAGCAGAGAGAAATTTTTATTTACTTTTGTTCAGTGCGCGTGCATGGAGTACCTTCCAGGTTCTCAGAATTCAAAAACAAACAAGAATCTGCTCTAGTTGTCAGGGCGCTCAGAGCCCAGTAGGGGCAACAGCGGGACTCACATCAGAGAACAGCAGGTTCTGAGAAACTGTCATGAACTCTTTGTGGAGAAAAGAGGGCTGTAGACAGCCTCCAGGAGGAAGTGATGTCTGAGTTTTGCTGTGTGAGTAGGAGTTTGTCAGAAGAAAGGCTGGAGAAAGGCATTACTCTACAAAATGACAAGACTGTGGATGCATTAAGGCATGAGGTGGGTTCATAAATCTAGAAGCTGAAAAAGGAAGGAAATTAGGCACGAGAGAGATGTGGGCCAGGGCCAAATCTGAGCTGAGAGTAGGATGACTTTTCTCAGTGATGAGGAGCCAGCCCAGGGTGTGAAGCAGGGGACAGGTCAGTCTGTTCTTTGGGAGGATGCACTGGAGAAGACAGTGCTGGAGGCTGGAGATCCTTCCAAAGAGTTTGCATTGAATGATGGTAAAAACAATGTAGACAGTGACACATAAGGAGAGAAGTTGATGACTTGAGTGTCTCCTTTCTGCTGCTGTAAGGAGTTACTACCTGCTTAGAAGCTTGGAAACAATACAGTTTTAATTTCCCTACACCTCTAGAGGTTGGAAGTTCAAGATCAGTTCCACTGGCTCAAGTCAGTCAGGGGCTTCTTCTTTCTGGAGGGGCTGGCATAGACTTTATTCCCACATGGATGTTCCCTGATTCTGAGGCCACTTGCTTTCCTTGCCTCAAAACCCTTCCCTATCTTCAGTCTGCATCACTCTCCTCCCTGTACCCATCATCCCATCATTGTCTGTCCAGCTCTGGTCCTCTGTATCCCTGGTATGAGGACTGCTGAGAGAATCCCAGGCTCAGTTGGATGTCCTTCCCATCTCAAGTCCTTAACTAATCACAGCTGTAAACTACTTTTGCTGCACGAGTTCTTATTCAGAGTTTCAGGGATTAGGATTTGGATGTATCTGGAAAGCTGTTACTCAGCTCACTCCATGAATTTGAAGGACTTCTAGAAGATGTAGCTGATGCTGACATCCTTCTAAAGGATGTAGCTGATGCTGACGTCCTTTCTTTGGTGATGGTTTGGGCAATGTGTGGGTGCTGGGGTTACCAGAAAAAGAAGAGAGAAGAGCGAACTAGGAAATAAGTCTAGGGAACATGGCGGGGCACTGTCTTGGACACCTTGAAGTTTGGGTGTCTAGTAACTACCAGGGGTATGGGATTCAGGGGTGACATTTGAGTGAGAAAGAAATATGAAGCATACCCTCCTCCATACCCTTCCTCGTGTCTGAAGTTCACATTTCACTGGTGTTCTGTACTTCATCTGGAAAGCCTGTCGTAGGAACTTAGTGCATAGCCGAGGGCCCTGAGATTCTGGGGAGAGACCCTGGAATCTGTATTCTATGAGCACCCTGGGTACCCCCAGTGGTCCTCACACAAAGGATTCAGAGGGTCAGAGCTGGAGAGGTGATGAGATGCTGGAAGAAGGGATGGGAATGATGCACACTGAAGAGATGGGAGGGCTGCGAGCCAAAGGAATGCAGTGGCCCTCCAAGCTGTGGAAGGTTCTCACGCAGAGAGCTCCAGGTGGAGAGGAAGGAAGAGGGCTCAAGAGTGCGTTCTATGAAGCTCAGCCTCCTGAGAGAGAGAGAGAAGCCAGCATGAAAGCCCCAGGGTGTCCAGGGAATATTCTGAGGACCAGTGTTGATGCAGTGAGAAGATGCAGAGGTCATTGACTGACAGTGTGGGCCCTTGCAAACTGGCAGAACCTTCATGAAGATCCTGCTGTACAGGCGAGTGAGTGCTCATCAGAGTTCTCCTTTCACTGTGGGCTGTTCCCAGCACACAGGGACAGTGCCTGCAGCCCCCTGTCTCTCCACCCCAGGACTTTCCCCGGGACAGTTGGGCTGCAGGCAGACACAACCTGGACATTCAGGTGTGTGTACCCCATGGTTTTGACAATGGGACTGCAAGCTGGTGGCCAATGGCTCAGCCTTTTGGCCTCAGGCCAGTCTATGTCTTGGAGCAGCCTAGAGGGACAGTTTCAGTTACCCATAGTGGTAGCCTGTTCATTAGTCACACTTGGTTAAATTTTGTCCTTCCTTGTCTCCCTCTGTCCCCTGCCCTTCAATCCTTTCTTCCTGGAACGAATTCTCTCAATTACCCTATATGCACTCATGACCTTGTCCCATGGTCTGCTTCCAGAAAAGCCCAAATGAAGACCTTGGCGTCCTCAGTTTCTATGGAAACATAGGATAAGCTCAGGGTCATGCAGGGAGGAATGGGCTTCGGAAAGAGCAGGGGAACAGGGAGAGGCTATCTCCAGTGAGCCCTTGGTGGCTCATGGTGTGCCCCCATTTGCAGCATCCGTCCCCCAGTGCTTCATCATCTCATGACCTTGGGGTCCCCGAGTTCCCCTGTGGAACTCCATTTTGGGGCCTCTGCCTCCTTGTGGTCCATTTGGTTGGATCCTGCTGTTTACAGTGTGCTGACTGTATGTGTGTCCCTCCTCTCCCCCAGTCCCTTCCCCAGCTGACAATGTTCCTGCTTTCGATGTGGGACTTCAACATCTCTGAGCAGGGAGCAGATGATGTTTTAAGCACTACTGTGCCCAGCTCTGTCATCTCATTTAATCTTCACAGCACCATGAGGAGTGATTGTTGCCACTTCAGATGAGGAGACTGGGTCTTAGAGAAGTTGAATGGCCTTCTAGGAGTGGGCTGACATGTGCATATTAGTCTGTCTCCAACAGACACAGGATAGGTATTAGAAGATGGCACTTGGAACTGGGGAGATGGCTCAGTGTGGTCCATTTGGTTGGATCCTGCTGTTTACAGTGTGCTGACTGTGTGTCCCTCCTCTCCCCCAGTCCCTTCCCCAGCTGACAATGTTCCTGCTTTCGATGTGGGACTTCAACATCTCTGAGCAGGGAGCAGATGATGTTTTAAGCACTACTGTGCCCAGCTCTGTCATCTCATTTAATCTTCACAGCACCATGAGGAGTGATTGTTGCCACTTCAGATGAGGAGACTGGGTCTTAGAGAAGTTGAATGGCCTTCTAGGAGTGGGCTGACATGTGCATATTAGTCTGTCTCCAACAGACACAGGATAGGTATTAGAAGATGGCACTTGGAACTGGGGAGATGGCTCAGTGTGTAAAGTGCTTGCCGTGTAGGCATGAGGAACCAAGTTCAGATCCCTAGAACCCATGTAAAAAGCTGGACATGGCCAATACTGGGAAGCCAAGACATGAGGATCTTGGGAGGTCACTGGCCAATACTGGGAAGCCAAGACATGAGGATCTGTGAGCTTCGGGTTCAGTGAGAGACTCTGACTCACAAAATAAGGTGGAGAATGATAGAGGAAGACTCCTGATGTTGACCTCTGGCCTACACACACATCCCCGAAGATGGCTCACAGACTCACCTTCCATTTCTTATCTAGGCCTGGGATCATCATGTGTTTTTTAGATGATGCTTCAAGGGATGTGGCTCCTTGAGCTCTAAGTCTTGGGTGATGCTCTAGGTCTGTATCTTCACCCACCCCAGGGAAATAGACAAGGGGCTGGTACCTCTCTGAAGGAACTCTGAACCCTGTGCCATCACCTCTGCTGACCTGAGCATTATACCTCCATCTCTCATTCTAAGACTATGTTTGCCTCTGAAACAACCATGGCTTCATATGAACTTGTATGAAGCTCTGGGGTTACCCCAAACTCCAGATCCTTTCCCCTGGACTGCTGCCAACTCAGGGTGCTCACAGGTAACAAATAATTTCCATCTCATATGCAAGCCTCGACATCTACCAGGGCTAGACTTCTGGCTTGGGATGATATTACAAATATAGATCTCTCTCTCTCTCTCTCTCTCTCTCTCTCCCCCCCCCTTATGTTCTCTATCTCCCTCTTTCTCACCCTCTTCCAGAGTCTCATGTATCTTGGGCTATGAACACTTCTGGTCCCCCTGCCTCCATCACCTCCCAAGCGCTGGGATGACAGGTATGCCCCACTATAGCTGGTTTATGCAGTGCTGGGGATGGAACCCAGAGCCTTGAACATGCTAGGCAAGCACTCTGCCACCTGAGCTACATTCCCAGTCAGGTGTTAGTTTTTCTCTATGGCCATTCATGTCTGTGTGCCTCTCATTCTCAAGTTGATTGCTTGTTCCATGGTTGGGTAAGACATGCTGTTTCTCCTGTTTTGTTCATGGCAGGTGACTCTGCAAGTACCTCTGTTCCTTGAGTGAGGAAAAGAGTCCATTTGCAAACCCTCAGATCTACCAGGACCACTCTGCGGCACCTCTAGCAGCTGGCTGACTGAGGCACAGAGCCCCCCATTTCGGCTCCTCCTCCTTGCAGAAAGGTCCCTTTGGGAGTAATGGGGCAGCACGGAGTAAAAGGAAGAGGGCTCATGCTGGAACTAAGAGCTGCCCAAACTCCCAGCACTGGCACCTGGCTGCATGCTGTTCCCACCCTATAAAATGAGGAGAAGAAAACCAGGTCACATGCGCCAAACTCACACTATATGCATGATCAGAGAACTCTATCTACAATCTCAATTCAGTGAGCTAGTTATAGTCATGCTCTCCCTCTTTGTGTGTATGCATGTTCATGTGTGTGCATGTTCATGTGTGTGCATACCGTGTGTGGAGGCCAGAGGACAGTTTTGTATGTGTTTCTCTTCAGGCACTGTCCACCTTGTTTTTTGAGACAGGGTCTCTTGCTCTGACCTGGGGTTCTCTGATTCAGTTGGGCAGGTGGGCCAGTGAGCCCAGGGATCCTCTCGTTTCTATGTCCCCAGCTTTGGGATTATAGCTGCTATATGGCTTTTTACGTGGGACCTGGGGATTAAACTTGCACAGCAAGCACCTTATCAATTTAGCCGCTTCTCTAGACCCATATCTCCATTTTTTTTTATTTAAAAATCTTGAAATTCAGAATAGTTTATGAAGCCAGGTAAGGTGAAAGAAGAGCTGAGGGTGCGAAGCCAGCCTGGGCTACATGGAAAGATCCTGTCTCCAAAAACTAGTACTAAGCCCCAAACTAGAGTAGTTTATTTGCTCAGGGTCACAGAGCAGAGAGTCAGAGAAATTGAACCTATGCTGTGTGCTCCGCGTTAGCTATCCGACACAATAAACCCATCACCTCACAGACTTTTCATGAGTAAACCAAGCCCATCGGTAAAGGGACTCTTCACATGCATGCTGCATATTAAATGCTCAGTAAATGCTGCTTCTCCCATCTGTCATCCCTCATCCCTTAATCTCCCTCCTGTCATAGCAGCGCCTGAACCAGGAGAGGCAGGAGCCTAAGATTTATTTTCAGAATAGTCGGAGGAAGAACGCTGGCACTTTGAGTTACTGGGGAGAGACCTCTGTTCTCAGAAATGAAGACAGAACCTGCCAGTCACTGCTGCGGGAACTCGCATGTTGGCCCAGATGTGCAGGATGGCCTAGAGCATGCGGGATGGCCTGGAGCCCTGGAGCGCTGGGAGATTTCCTTCATTCACTGGCCATGCCCATCTGTCTCTCCCATGTGTCTCTAATGCAGTCAATCAGTAGTTATATTGATACCACCTCAGCTCCTGACATCAGTCCACCTGCTTCTCCCTAAGCTCAGTACCAGTCCCTAACTGCTCGGGGTCACTGGTGGGTGTTCTTTGAACTTGACATTGACCATCATATTGTGCATATAACCCCACCACCTTCTTGACCATACCTCCAACATTTTGCAAGTCCTCCTGAAATATGAGGTGTCATGCTCTAACCCCACCCAGCACCCACAGGGCCTCCATTGCCATGGGGAATGGTATTAAGACCTTCAGAGGCCTTTTGGCCACAGACAGTTGTTCCAGGGCCCTTCGGGACTTTTCATAGTGCCCCCTTTATCTGGGAGCCTCTTTACCTCTCTCTGGCTCCTCCCACTGGTTCTAGCCTGTATACTTCTCCCTCTCGGCTGCTGTCTTCAGTATCCCCGGGGACCCCTTTCTTCCATCCCCACTTCAGTTGATGCTGATTTGCTTCTCCCGTGTCATCAGGCCCCTGCCTCTTCACTTATCTTTAGAGCTGAACCTCATTCCACAAGCCTTTTTTTAAGTCCTTCAAAGACCACACCTTGACTGGACCCCAAGGACACAGGTACATGAGCCATATTCCTGGGCCCAAGGAGTTCTCTGTGAGAGTGGGCTGCTAATCTAGGCCAGTATGGGGTGCTGTGGGAAAAGAAGTAAACCAGCCTGAGTCATTCAAGAAGGGCTTCCTAGAGGGAGAACTGCTGGACTAGAGTTTAAGGCTTCAGCTGGAGATAGGAAGTCTTAAAAGGGAAGGATTGAAGCAGGTGGTCGGCTAGAGTCCTGGGTGAGTGAGCCCTGGGGCTGTTCCAGAGTCATGTGACCACTGCATACAATGCTGTGCTGGGTGAGCAGGAAGGAACAATTATGGAGGCTTCTTGGGTGTCTAGAAGGGCACCAGAGGGAGGAAGCACCTAATGAAAATGGACAGGAGGACTAGGTATGGGGGACAGTGTTTTAAGAGGGTGGTCAGGAACCTGTTTGATATGGGGTGCCTGCTGAGTTACCGTGTGAAGCTGGAGTGGGTACTCAGGATAAAGAATGGTAAGCGTGTGTCAGTATGGAGAGAGGCCAAGAGGCCGGAGTGAATGGGGCACAGGAAAGGACGACGCAAACACATGGCTGAGGCATGGGGAAAGGGCAGGGTTCAGCTCCTCTTCTGATCTGTGCTGTGTGGTAGGAATTCTCTTCACCTTAAGGACAATAATGTTAATCTCATGAGAGGAGGGTGGGGCATACAACTTCCACTGAGCCCGAGTTTCTGGTTGCTTTGAGTACCACCATCTTGCATGCCTGGTCAACCTTCTCATGCATTTCCACGAAGCCCTCCCTTTTTCTACTGCCCTTTCAGATGCCCCGGAAGACCCCCCGCCGCCCAACGGGTCTTTCCCTCAAACTAGGCACACAGCAGTCTGCAAGGCACACACAAGCTTAGCTTCTTTCAGCCCTTTGAGCCTAGAGCTCTCAGGACACATGCTTTTGCCCTTCTGGAATCTTCCCTGACCACCCCTGGGACAGCTCCACACCAGCTGCCCTTTTGCAAGGTGCTGTTTGCTTTCCCAACCTCAAGTTTTATCATTTTCTCCAGGAAAATATTTGCCTTCCCATTACTTTAATCATGCCTCTCGGGTCCAGCGGGGAGGCCTTAGAGGGGAATTAGTCCTGTTTTTCGTTTGCTGTACTGGGGAGAACAAACAGGCTTGTTTGATTTACCTGTGTTTTCCCAGTAGGTGGACCCCTCGAAGCAAACACAGAGCAGACCTACTTCCTGCCCTTCGACCTGGAGTCTGATGTTGAGCATTTAAAACCTAGAGGGCTTTGTTTAAATCCAGCTGGGTTGAGCCAGAGCGATCTCTGATTTTCCTCTGAGCCAAAGTTGCTCTCATCAAACCAGGTGCCTGACAGAGAACTGAGCTTCTCCTGAGCTAGGAATTATAAGTTCCTCCTCAAGTTGCACCCAGACCTACTAGTAACCCTTACACGGTCTGATCTAAGAGTGAGACTGTGGGTTGAGAGATGGCTCAGTGGTTAAGAGCACTGACTGCTCTTGCAGAAGACCCAGTCCCAACACCCATATGGCAGCTAACAAAACCATCAGTAACTCCAGTTCCAGGGGATCCAACATGCTTTTCTGGCCTTCACAGGAATTGCATACACAGTGTGCTTACATATATGCAAGCAAAACACTCATATACATAAAGTAAAAATAAATTGCAACCCCTATGGAAAACAGTGTGGAGAACTCTTATAAAAACTAAAAATGAACCTACCATATGACCTGGTTATACCACTCCTTGGCATATACCCAAAGGACTCATCCTATTGTAGAGATGCTTGTACAACCATGTTTGGTGCTGCCCTTTTCACAATAGTTAAGAGATGGAAGCAACCTAAGTTCCCCTCAACTGATGAGCGGTTAACAAAAATGTGGTATATTGACACAATGGAGTTCTATTCAGCAGTAAAGAAAGATGAAATAAAGAAATTTGTAGGTAAATGGATGGATCTAGAAACTGTTATACTAAGTGAAGTAACAGACTCAGAAAAACAAAAGACTTTTAAAAGATTGTTTTTTTAAGAAGAGTGAGACTGTGGAATTAAAGAGTCCAAGAGATGATGGTGGGGTTAGGTAGTGGCTTGAGACCAGGAAGAAGCTTGAATTTGTGGCAGTGCAGGGTTGTAGCGCTGCATAGAGCTGGTTCAGATTCAGTTCTGGATGCTCTGTCTGTTTGCATTAGCAGGGTTGAGCTATTACGTCACTCGTCACTGTGCACATGGGCAATGGGCATTTCCTGTGAGCCGTCACTATTTTAGGTGTTGGGCTGCACCATGGAACAAAAGATGTGCTAATCTGTGCCTTCTGGAACAGAAGGAAGCGAAGGCTAGTGTACTAACGATCCCTATGCTTCCCAGTGCGCCCCAGAGAGAGAGAGAGATGAATCAACAGATCTTTATGGAGGGCCTACTTGGTGCCTTCTTAGAGCTTTCCATTCACATCCTTCACACAACCCTCCTCTAAAGCAGGCAACTGACTCTCCACTTTATACTAGAGGAGCTGAGGCTCTGAGACTGAAAAGCTCATATGTTGCTGATTGGTTGGGATCTATTAAAGATTTGGATCTGATTCCACAGACCAGTCATTTTTTTTAACTTCACACTCATGGTCCATTTCCCCCATCCGAAAAACCAACATCACTTCATCAACCTCATCATCCTCATCGTCACCGTCATCAACATCACCACCAGCCCCACATCATCGGTACTGCCATCATCACCACCACTGCCACCAGCCTTGGGATCATGAGCAGCAGGGGAACGGGACTCTCTTAGTCTCGTCACTCAGGTGACTTTGGCAAGTCAGATCATCTCTCGGCTTCAGTGTCCTTATCTACAAGATGATGATAGATATAGCTAGGCCACGGGGTAGGATAGATGCCGAAATCAGAGTTGTTTCCCTCACTTCCCCACCACCACGGCTGTCGAGTACATCAGTGACCTCCATACTGTCGTCATAAGTGCCCTCCAAGAACATTTGAGGCATCTGGCCACTTCCTCTTCCTGGCTCTGGGACGCTCACTTTCTGGCTTTCCTTCCGACCTTCCCACTTTCCCGCTTCTTTGCTGCCTGCATCTTCTGTGGAACCCTTGGATCTGTGAGTCTTCCAGAGCTTGATGAAGCCTGTTTTCTTCACCCAAGCCTCTAGTTGCTTCCCCAACTCCAGGAATGCACCATGCATCCTGCCTCCCTCATATACATTAATCTCATAGTACTAGGGCACGGTGGGCAAATGACCTTAGAATAGCTGTGGAGCACCTCTGAGGGAGGAGGGCCTCTTTCTTCATCAGTGTAGGACTAGAAGAAAGTTCTTCAAAGAGTTATGGGGGTGATCCTGAGCAGAGACTTTTGCAGGAAGTTTGAGGGGGTCTGTGCTTTTAAAGTCTGCATCCTTTTAACCTTTCCGTTGTTCATTGGGTAGATTGGTCCACATTTTTTGTTGCTGTGACAAAATACCGATCCTGAGCAGAGACTTTTGCAGGAAGTTTGAGGGGGTCTGTGCTTTTAGAGTCTGCATCCTTTTAACCTTTCTGTTGTTCATTGGGTAGATTGGTCCACATTTTTTGTTGCTGTGACAAAATACCTGAGCGAAACCAACTTGAAGGAGGTAGATTTAGTTTGACTTGAGGTTTCAGTTGATGTTGGCCAGCTCTGTTGCTTTTTACTTCGTGGTAGGAAGCAGAGAACAAGCGAGATGAGGAACCAAGGACAAGTTGAACCCTCCCAAGGTCTCCAGTCACCCGCTCTCTTCAAGTGGACCCTACCTCCTAACAGTCCATTCATCTATGGTTAATCTGTAATGGATTAACCGTTGATGTAGTTAGTGTCCTCATGATGTGATCAGCTCTTAGTATCAACATCAGCTGAGGATCAAACCTTTAACATAGAAGTGTCTTAGGGATGGACTTAAAGCTCTCAATGGGCACTGGTTTAGGTGGTCAGAACCCTTCAGCTCCTACCCTGAAGTATACCCACACTGTGATGTCCCTGACAGAGGAGCTCTTAAAGGATAGTTTCCACACCTGGGCAAATTTAGCAAAGATTTAGCAGAGTGCTAGAGAAAGAATTCCGGTGAGTGACTGGAGACATTACAGGTTATTTTCCTGGAACTCTGAAATAGTGTTGCTCTGAGGAGTGAGGGGATACTGATTTGTTGCCCCTCCTCATTTGGGGCCCGTTCTGAGACAGATGGCTCCATTGGGCTGTTCTCACACACATGAGCAGAGGAACTCATTTGGGTCCTCTTGGCCTCAGGAGAATTCTGAATCTGATGCCAAGAGAAACAGATTGGCAGCCCTTTTTCTGGGACTGTGGGTGGCTGGGTTGGAGAGAACTCTTCCAAGAATGTGTTTTCCCTTACATGTTCAGGATGCGACGCACTTCCCGCTCTGCTCTTTTGAGGCTGGCATAACCACAAGAGCTGCTTTGAGCGAATCGTCTGTACTCTGCCCTGTGCGGGAGGAATGGGGGTGGGCAAGTTGCTTTTGGTACTGTCCTTTGCCTAGGGCTACCAATTGGTAATGCCACCATCCACTTCCTGCTCTTAGATAGACCTTCCTGAAAATAGCTCAGTAACTTTGGTCATTGCCTAGACCAAGAACCACCCAAAGTCCTTCATGATCTCTAGGATGAAGTCTCAGGCTTTAGTTTAATGTTGAAGGTCCCTACGATCTGGCTTTCATCGGCTTGTCCAACCACATTCCTTCTTTCATTCTTTTACTACCCACCATCCCCCTTCCAGGCTGACAACTTTACTGGACCTTCTCAGAGTTCAGTGGCATCATGGTTACATCCACATATGCTCTTCCCTTCGCCCCCCCCTTCTGCATATCTAAACTATCCTGTTCTTCCAGATAGACCAAGTCCAGCCTTGCAGAGGTCTCTGTGAAGGTCTCCTCTGTCTCCCTGTTTACCTTCTGTATTAGTTACTTTTTTTCATTGCTGAGCCAAAATACCCAATGAAAGTGACTCAAAGACGGGTTTATTTTGGCTCACAGTTTGAGGGTACAGTCCATCATGGTGGGGAAGGCATGATGGCATGAGTGTGAGGCAGTTGGTCATATCATGTGTGTATGTGTATCTGTATCTATGTATCTGTGTGTCAATGTGTGTATATTTGTGTTCCTGTATTGTCTGTATGTGTGTGTGTCTGTGTGCTTGTATGTGTCATGTATGTATGTATGTATGTATGTGCCATATGTGTATTGTTGTGTTTTAAGGGAACAGGTGTAGGGTAGATTCTGGAGGAGCCATTTTACTAGACCCTGCAGCACAAGAACCTGCTGTCATATTGTGCAAGACAGGATGGAGAAAGCAAATCTTTCCCACATAGAACTTGCTTTGATTTAAATTCTCTTTTACTCAACTTCTTTCTTTTTGGAAAATTAAGACAGTCTTATAGTGTTTCACAACATTCACACATTCATACATAGTATTCTTTATATCTCATGGCAAGCCTGCAAAAAAGCCAGGATAGGCCACTCTAACCAACGGTCAGCTAAGGATGACCTCAGAGCTTCAAGCACAGGCAGACAGTGTTGGAGCCTAACTGTAGAGCTGTCCCTGGAGACCTTGACCTTTGGCTTGTGTTGTATCTGGTCTTTGTCCCTCTTTGAATACCTTCTCTGAACCTGTTCTTATCCTCCCTCTTTTCCTCATCTCCCTCCTCCCTCTTTTCCTCATCTCCCTCCTCCCTATCCTGTCTTCTCTGTCTCCCCTTTCTCTTTCCTTTTTCCTGATTCCTGATTTAAAAAAAATATTGAACTTTTGTACATTTCATACAACAGTTCTTAATCAAATTTAGACCTCCTCCCTGATCCATACCCCTCCTGACCCCCCCGACCAGACCTCATGCGTTCCACTATATATGTTAAGTCCAGTTAAGTCAAGGATTTGTACCCAGATGTCCTTTGGTGCAAATTCATCCACTGGAATCTACTTAGCCTATCTAGACATGGTTGGTAAGGTCTACTCTCCCTCACCCAGTAGTAATCAGTCTGCAATAGTTCTCAGACTAGGACCAACCCTTTGCCACAAGTTCACATGTGCAAGCTTCCAGTGACTTGAAAGCGTCTTCCTCTCTGTGTTCGTGGGCCTATCCTGGCTCTTACAATCTTTCTGCTCCCTCTTCCACAGTGGTCCCTGAGCCATGGGTGGGAGAGGTTTGATATAGGAGTCCTATCCAGGGACACACGTTCTGCTGTCTCTTGTTCTTTCAAATTTGGCCCTTGTGGCCTTTTGTGTGCATTGTACTCTGTTGTATAAGGAAGCTTCACTGATGAGAGTTGAGGGATGCACTAGTTTTCTCTCTACCCCCGTTCTGCTATGTTCCACGAGTCTTAGGTGTAGAGGTTCTACCATAGATATGTGACCTGAGACTGGGCATCTCTCAGATGTATATTCTCTGTGTCTGACCAGTTGTGGGATTCTGCCATAGCCCCTGTCTGTTGCAGAAAGAAGCTTCTTTGATGAGTGTTGTATGGTACACTTGTCTGTAAATATAAGGATCCATATTTAGCATATGGCAAGAAATTTCATTTGTCTAGACATATGACAGAGATAGGGCTTTCTCTAGGATCTGTGACCGCTCCAGCCATGTGTATTTACAGTGCCACCCATGAGTTCACTCCCAATTAGATAGCTGTTGATTAGATAGCTGTTTATCCCCTAGATAAAAGTGCCACTATTGTACCAATAGAGGTAGTTTGTTGTTCTGGTCGTTATGATTGTTAGGATTTAGGACTGGGTTGGACCGTTGATTGGTTTTCTCCCTTAGCAGCTTGCATAGTATCCTCCAGAACTATGGGAGTTAAACTTCAGGTAGAAGGCTTCCAGGTCAGTTCCAGCTCCATTGCTCCAAGTCCAGTGTCCAAAGTATGTCTTGTCTTCAGCAGTAGGGTCTTATCTTCTCGTTCTGGGAGATAACCAAGAACTCTGGCAATAGCTGGTGTTATTCTGGGAGTCTGTTGGATCACTCTGACCAACCACTTGAAGGGAGGTCTCCCCTGTCTGGCACTGTGGTCCTTGTCCTCCATCCCCCAGGTATGCATATGCACTAATGTTCAGGTACTGTATATACGTTTCTTGGGGGGCTTCGGAGGCAACACTTTTTCCTCTGGTTTCCCTAATCCCCCAAGATCCATTCTCTCTCTCTCCACATCTGACCTCCCTCCCCAGTCCAAGTGTCCCCATTATCACTTCCCTTCCCCCCCCCGTAACACCCACCTCCCACCATCCCCTCTCACCTGAGTTCCCTCCTTCCCCATGGTAGCCCTCTGCATGTCTGTTCCTCCTCCTTTCCCACCAGCCTGATTTTTTGGAAAAACTACAGTTTCTCTATTTTGTTAGTCTTTAAGCATTGTTCCAAGAGTTTACTTCTTCTCTTTTATTTTGAGACAGGGTCTTGCTATGTAGCCCAGGCTGGCCTTGAATTTGTGATCCTCCTGCCTGGGTCTCAGGAGTTGCAGAACCGCAGGTGTGTGCTGCCACACTCTGCTTTCTCCTTGCTTCTTGGTGTCAAGAGTGGCTGCTCGTAGGCAGATATGTCGGGAAAGCTCTGCCTTCACAGGGAGAGAGACTAGCTGGGCGGCTCTCTGCATTTGCAGTACACAGAAATTGCAAGTACCATAAGTCATTGAGCAATCTTTCCTTGAACCAATTAGATTCTGACATCTGCTTACTGTTTAATTATCTTCTGACTGAGGAAATGGAAAAGTTGACAAATAGTTTAACCCAACAAGAGTCAGGTTCCTCATTCCTCCCTTTGTGGAGTGTGTTTATAGAACACCAATCTGCCAACATCTCCTGGTCTCTCTGGGACACTGGCAAAAAACACAGACAAATATTTATATTGCACGAACTCAAGATGGTTTTCATTTTTTTTTCATGTTTAACCGATTTCAAATGAACGACAATGGCCCTTAATGTGGTTACAAGAATTTGCCATTAATTGTCACTTGAAATTGGATCCAGCTGGTCTATATGCCTACACTGGATTCTCGTTCTTAATGATTTGCCTTCCAAACACGTGGGCTGCTTCCCGCTGGTTGGGTGCATACCAGCTTAGCAGGGGCATTGGTCTCCCTTCCGTGTGGACAAAAATGAAGATCAGAATATTACTCAGGTTTTCTAGCTCTTTGCACATAGCACTTGAGGCTGGGAAGCTGTGTGAAGGGAGGGCCACAGAAGTGAGACAGGCTTGGTACACCATCCTTTATCAGTGGCAAAGATACTCCAGTTTTCAAGGGCTAGGTGACCAGGGGACATAGGAGTGTGGCTTGAGGTTTCTGAGTGTGTGTGTGTGTGTGTGTGTGTGTGTGTGTGTGTGTATGCGTGGTGTGTGTGTGTGTGTATGTGTGTGTGTCTCTGTGTGTGGAGAGACAGAAACGGAGAGAGAGAGAGAGAGAGAGAGAGAGAGAGCACTTTGGAGGGGGTGGTAAGGGAGCGTCTGGTATTGCTGAGCTCTGGATTTGGACCCCAGTCCTTGGCCTCATTTGTAGCCGATTCCGAATAACTAGGACCTTAAAAATGAAAAGCACAGATCTTGTACTGAATATGCAAAAACACTGAAAATAAAAATACTTCTACCATCCAGGTGATAACGCTTTCAAGGACCCACTTACTTGAATGAAATTTGTTGAGACTGTCTTTTACAGGGAGCAGGGAACTCTCACAGGGGATTCAATCTTCTCCCCACCCCCTCCCCTGTAGATGTTCCTAGAGGTCGATGTTGGGTGTCTTCCTCTATCACTTTCCACCTTAATTTTTGAGACAGGGCCTCTCATTGTACCCAGAGCCCTCTTGTTGCCTAGACTAGCTGTCTAGCAAGCCCTAGGGATCCTCGTGTCTCTGTGTCCCTAGCACTGGGATTACAGGCTACACCACCATGGTGTTTTTTATGCGAGTGCTGGGGATTTGAACTCAGTTCTTTATATTTGCCTTCCCTCTCTGGGTCTAAGATGTTGATGTGGCTAGTGGGACAGGAGGAACTATGACACAAGGGGGAGTTGAATTAGAGGAATAGGATTCTCTGCTCCTTGGGGGGAGCATCTTTTAAACTTGGTGGCCCTTAATTTCTGTTTAATCATTGTAATCATATAGTTTCTTGAACACTTTTATAGGGAACAAATGTTAAACTGGATGGGGTGTTAAGAAGAAGGCTTAGTTAATTAAAGTGGACACAAGGAACCTATGAATGAAGAAGGAGCTCGACCACATGGGTGGGAAGTAGGTTCCATGGTCTTATGACAGGGCTTCCTCCATTGTCAGGGATGAGAAAAATGCAGCTTCTGCCCGAGTATAGAGAAGAATCAATTAGTAATGTCTGCCCCGGTTGCTGGAGTGGGATGGTTATACTCAGGTCAACTATTTACCATTCTTGGTCTGGATGGCCCTCTAGAGACCTTTTAATACTATTCTTGTACTAAAGAAAAGTTGAGAAGTGGTTAGAACCAGTCTTCTCAGTTACTACATTGAAAGAGGAGCCCAGGAGCCCAGACAGGGTGGCCTTAAGGCAGGGCCTCTTACACCTAAATCTGGTCAGCATGCTGATTCTGAAACAGAAGTGGGGCAGGCCCAAGGACATCCTTCCTTTCTGACAGGCTCCCAGGGGTTGCTCTGCTGCTGGTCTCTGGGCCACTCTCCAATCAGCAAGCACAGCCTGGAACCTGGGCCAGTGGTCCTTTGCTGCAGGCTTAGTGGCCTGCATGAGGGTCTGTGCAACCCTTTGGGAGATTTTTTCATTTAATTTATTCCTTTAGACAGTCTCTGCTGTGAGTAAATTATTCTTCCCTTGCACTGTGCTTTTCTTCTGTGATTTGAAGGCACAATGGGTTTTAGCCTCCAGTCCAAGGTCCATGGGGCAGATTTAGGAGCACAGCTATAGCTTCACGTACATTTGGTTGGCTCTCAAGGTACCTGTCTCCCAAGCTTAAACATGTTGCAAATGCCCTCAACTCAATGGGGGTAGCTTTCGGACCAGGGCCAAGGGGTTTAAACTGGTGCCAACTCTGCCCCCTAATCACATCCAAAGGCTGAGCTCTGTCATGGTGACCCTATTCTATCATTGCAGATAGTCACTGAGACAGGCACAACATATCACAGGATGGGGATGGAAAGATGGCTCGGTAGTTAAGAACACTGGCTGCTCTTGCAGAGGACCCAAGTTTTGTTCTCAGCACCCACACAGCAGCTAACAACTGTGTGTAACTCCAGTTCCATGGGATCTGACACCCTCTACAGGCCACTGCAAATATGCAATTGTTTCAGGATCTCCTTGATACAATGACATAAACCACAAATGTGGATTCAATCATTTAATTATTGTTTTGTGTGTTTTCATGTGCATGTGGGTGTACATGTATATACACATGAGTGTAGAGGCCCTCCTCAGCAATGCTGTCCATGTTATTTTGAGACAGCGTCTCTCATTGGCCTAGTGCTTACCCAAGTGGGCTAGACGGGCTGACTAGGGAACCCTAGGGATCTGCCTATCTCTGCCTCCCCAGCACTGGAAGTAAAACCTGTGCTACCGTGACCAGCTCTTTTCATGTGGGTTTTGGGGACTGAACTCAGGTCCTCATACTTGCAAAACAAGTACTTTACCATTTAAGCCATCTCCCTAGCCCTGCATCCAATGTCTAACTTGATGCTGTCTTTATTTCCAATAAAATAGGAAAGTGTGTTCATTATTAAATAGCATCCTTTCCTGATACAGTAAACTAACAACTTCAACAAACTTCAAAACTTTTTTTCTTTAAAACATGTCAGTACCAAGAACCATACAGGCATCACAGAGACACTTGAAAATTAGAAACAAACTTCAGATGTCTCCATTGTGACTTGGCATTAGCGAAATCATCGATAAGTTTCACAACTTCTGCTGCCTTGTTTCTGCAGCTCATGGTGTTAATTCTGTTAAATGCTGTTCTTACAGAGTGTTCCTTAAATAGTTTTTAATTGGTTTTAATTTGGAGGAAGACTGTTCTGTTTAGGATGTAGGGGCAGGAACTATCAACATTTAAATGGATAGCACTTGTCTATTGAATGACCCGCTGTGTCATTCTCTGTCCTGTGTAGAGATGCTGAGTTTTGTCAGTTTTACCTGTTAATGGTTTTCACAAAGCAGTCATTCTATTGAGAATGGTTCCAACAAATCATAGGAGTATTTCTTTTGAAATTATTAGTACATTCAATGTGTACATGTGCACCCGTGGAAGTCAGAGAACAACTTGCAAGAGTTGGTTCTCTCCTGTACCTTGTGGGTCCTGGGGATTGAACTCAGGCCATCAGGCTTGACTGCAAGCACCTTTACTTGATGAACCATCTTGCGGGTCTGGACCATAAGACTATTTCCTGTTCATTTTCTCTGTGTTCTTCAAAGAGGACTTCTTACCCACATTAATTAGGATGGAAGAGACAAATGCGCTCAAGTTGGCAATTGCGTTTCAGTCTGAAATCTTAGATCTGATTAGGTGGTAAACATTATCAGTGACCTTTGAGGAACAAATGAATTGGTAATATAAAATTCCTCTTTTTGAAAAAACTACCCAGGCAGGGTGTGTTGGCATACTTCTTTAATCCCAGTACTTGGGAGGCACACACAGGTGGATGTCTATGAGTGAGGCCAGCCTCACCTACATAGCAAGTTCCAGGCCAGCCAGGGCTACATAGTGAGATGCTGTCTCAAACAAACAAAAAACAGCAATTAACAAATCTGCTGAAGTTCAAGTGCCATCATCCCAACAGCCAGGAAATCGACCAGAGGAAGCAAGCGGTGAAAATCAAACAATTGCTTTTTTTATCATGGTATTTTGGCACAAGTTCAGTCAAAGCTGATATTTTAAGACTATATTCAGACTTTCTCTACTGTGTTTTAAGATATTAGTATAGTTCAATTTATAGAAACTCATGGTTCTATTAAGGAAGCCCGTGTCCCTCCAAGGAAGGGAGCAACAGCCTCTTTGACAACTGTCTTTGCAAATGCCAGCCAAGATGTTATCTGGATTATACAGGTGGCAGAGGTCAACCTGCGGCCTTAGGAGCTGCCGGAGACCAGCCCTGCTCTCATCACATAGAACAACTCAGGCAGGCCACACTCTGTTCAAATGGCATCTGGTGGAAAATGTGTATTAGAAACATATTTTTTCCAAAACAGAGAAAATGTGAATTATGCAGGGAGAAAATTGACAAGTACAGTTATGCCGTGAGATGTCTGCACTTGTGTACTCTGAAATACATCCTCACGTTTGCTTAGCCAATAAAGTAGGAAGTGGCAGGACTTGGATGCTCCTAACAGGCAAAAGTAGTTAGCACTCTATAGGTCGCTGGATGCAGACACACTTGAATAGCGTCATTAACAGGAGTATTTTGCCCATGGGATTGTCATGGAAGCCGGAGTAGAATCTGGCGAAGTGCAGTCTCACTTATTATTTAGAATTAAAACAACGAACTTTATTCCAAACAGCTACCAAAAAAAGAATGTGAGCAGAGGCATTTAACAGATTTCACTGAAACGCATATATTTGCGCCGCAGACCATCAAGCAGAAACAGCTCTTTGATTTGCTTTGTCGTTTTCTTCTGCTGTTCTTGGGGATACGGTCCTTGTTCTAGGCCAGGCTGGCCTGGAACTTACTATGTCGCCCTGGTTGGCCTCTAACTTTCAATCCTGTCTCAGCTTTTCAAGTGCTGGGATTACAGGTACACACAGCATTCTAGCTTGCTTAATGACTTTTAATAATGAAACTTAACTAGGAAACACATAGAGACCCAATGTACAATTTGAGAGCTAGTTAGCTAAGCAAATATTTAATATTCAGCAAAAATGACAACATTAAAATTGGAAAATCCTGAAATTTACAGAGAATGACTGTTTAATTTTTTTTGAGACGCATTTGTATGCACATGAGAAAACAGAAATACTTTAATTTAGAAGAAACCAAGTGTGAGGGCTTGTTTCTTTGCCCAGTGTGATCCCTTTTACAGCCATCATTTGATGGAGAAAGTACAGTTTCGCTTTCCTCCAGTACTATCATGCATATGCAAACCCTTTGCCAGGCTCAGTTGGTAAAGCGCTTGCCTGGCATATAGGAGGAGCCCTAGCTAGGTTTAATCCCCAGCACCTTATAAACTAGGTGTGGTGGCCCATGCCTGTAATCCCAACACTTGAGAGGAAGAGACAGGAGAATCAGAAATTCAAGGTCATCCTTGATTACATAGTGAGTTTGAGGCGAGACTGGTTCTCATAAGATCTCGTCTCAAAAATAAATGAATGAATGAATGAATGAATGAATGACTTTGCTAACAGCCGGACATGGTATCACCTACTTGTAATCCCAGCGCTCAGGAAATAGAGCTCAAGAGGATCAGGAACTCAAGGCCAGCTTCAGCTACATGAGACTCTGTCTCAAAAAATCAATCAATCAATCAATCAATCAATATAAATAAATAAATAAATAAATAAATAAATAAATACCCTTTGCCTGTGTGATAGCCCTACCCAGCACCGTAGAAACCTTTGTTTCATTCCCTGGTCCCATAGGGTCCTGTGGCTTTGAAACAGTGCTTGGGCCCAGACTGACCTGGGTGTCTTTGTTCACTCTCCTTGCCTGATGACCAAGCCCACACAGCCTAGCCTGAGCACCAGCCCCAGCTCCCTATGTACCAAAACCCTCTGGAGCAGAAAAGATGTGTCAGAAAGGGTGACAGATGAGGGCTGAGGAAGGACCCTGGGTCAAGGAGTAGACTAGACACAGGGAGGCTCAGAGAAGACATGCCACATGCTGGGCCTGCTAAGAGTCAGATCTGCTACTGTTACTAGGCCCAGAGGATACAGGGAGTGTAGGTGAGAGCCATAGGAGAGCAGAGCAAGCAAGTGCTGCCTAAGGGGGCCAAGGTTACCACCTTCTCATTGCCCCCCTTCCTTTGCCCCGGCTGGCCAGAGAGGAGCGGAGCTCTTTCTTCCTGCTCTCCATCCCCTGCTGCTGTGTGACTCTGGCCAATACAACTTGGAGGGGGGTTGGGGGGACAGGCACAGCTCAGGCAGCCCTCATGGGCCGGCCCTCCAGTCAGAGCAGAGTAGGGGAGGTTGGAGGCTGGACTGAGGGTAGTATGGCACTCCATTTTCTGGGAGCATCTGATGAGTCAAGTCCAGCTCTAGTCTCTGGTCCCCAAGAGCACTTCCCGTTGTGCTGTAAGGTGGTAGCTCTGCCGTGTTTTCAGGTTGTATCATGAAAACATCATCTCCCTCACCAGCTATGTGAGCTCCCTGAAGCAAGGACCCCAGCTTGTTCTTTGCATTTTCCGTATGGAAATACCTGGGTAGGTCCTACATATTGAGTTCAGATCAAGGATGCTGAGGGTCCTGACCCTGGTTTAGGGAACTTCTACAAGAAGGCAGAACAGAGGAATGAGCAGAGGGGAGCTGCTGGCCACCTGACAGAGGGATTGGTGAAGATGGGAGTGTCATCGAAACCATAAAGGTAGGGACAGAGACTGATGTGGTGTGTGATTGGAGAAGTCAAAGCCTGGGGCACTCAAGTTAATCAGGAAACATGGAAGGAAAAGGGCGTGGGTTCAAATTAGAGAGGGTGCCAGGTCCAGTCTAGACCAGCTCTGGTCAGTATGGCAGTCATTAATTATGTGTGACTATTTAAATTTACATTAACTACAAATAAGTAAAATGGACCTTCAGTCCCTCGGTCACACCAGGCGTGGTTCAGTGGTGTTCTATGCTGTTGACCAGCGCAGGCCCATTTTGCTCAGCATCACAGAGTCTCTTCCCACACAGCCAGGTGTCCTAGTTTGCCTTCTGTTGCTATGGTAAACACCATGACCAAAAGCATCCTGGGAAGGAAAGGGTTATTTGGTTCACAGGTCACAATCCAACAATGAAGGAAGTCAGGGCAGGAAGTCAAGGCCAGAACCAGGAGGCAGAAACTGAAGCAGAGACAGTGGAGGAATGCTGCTTACTGTTACTGGCTTACTCCTGGCTAGTGCTCAGATAACTTTTTTTCTAGAATCTAGGGTCACCTGCTCAGGGGTGGCCCTGTCCCATAGTGGGCTGGACCTTCCCACATGCAGCTTCAATCAAGAAAATTCCATTCCCTGTAGGCATGCCTACAAGGCAACCTGACTGGGGAATTTCTTCAGCCGAGGTTCCCTATTCCCAGATGATGCTAGGTTTGTGTTACATAGATAATAAAAACTAACCAGCCCAGCTTGCAATAGCATCTATATTCCCACAATACTTAACTGAATCCCCCTCCCCCATCCCTGTTTTATGATTTAATCTGGTCTTATCTGTCTTGATATCAAACATCCACACCTAGCATCAAACCCTCCCTTTGCGAATGAATACTTGTATAAGTCTCCAAGTGTCATCAACAAGGACATACAAGATTGAAGTCCAGGAGCATGGGGAATATGCACAAAGACATGGGAGGAGCTCTTTACTGTCATTTTCTGTCTTAGCTACTTTTCTCATTGCTGTTATAAAATACCTGACAGAAGCAACTTAAGGGAGGAAGGATTTACTCAGGCTCAGCATCTCAGGGAATGCCAATGGTGGGAAGGTGTGGTGGCAGAGCCAGCTGCTGTCTGTGGCAGTGAGAGCTTGAGGTAGCTAGTCACAGCATGGCAGCCTACAGAAATCAGAGCATTCCAATAGAACCAGAAGTGGCTATCGCCTTTAAGGCCCATTCCCCAGGTGCTAGTGCAACAGCTGGGCCTCAGCTTCCACAACCTCTCAAGATAGCCCTACTAGCTGGGGTCAATGCATTCAACGGGGGCAACGGGGAAGACTTACACCATCGCAGTTCCAACATCCCTTGTAACAATAAAGGTTCTAAGTAGGTTCTACTGAGAGGTTGTTCCTTTGCTCAGCTTCTGGTTGTGACTGCCTCTTGCAGTTCTCACAGGAACTCTTTGAGAAGACAGTATCATCATTCCCATTGAGGAAATGGAGCCTTAGCAAGATGAAAATTGCTCTGTGTTACACTTCACATATGATGAAAAACTGTCATCCATTGTGTTCGTTGCTTCATCTTATCTTTCCACCGACACCATTAAGCATATCCCTTCACGACTTCATTCAGATCTTTAAAAAAGTGTGTGTGTGTGTGTGTGTGTGTGTGTGACCTTGAATGTTGTCCTTGCCTTCTACCATATTTTAAGGCAGGGTCTCGTCACTACTGCGTATACCAGGCTACCTGGCCCGTGAGTTTCCAGGGAGTCTCCTGTCTCTGCCTCCCATCTTGCCATAAGAGTGCTGGGATTACAGATGTATACCACTATGCCCAGCTTTTAAGTGTGTTCTGGGGATCTGAACTCTGCTCCTCATGTTTGTATGTTGTCTTAGTCTAGATCTCATCAAGTTGACAGCTGAGATTAGCTATTACAACCCTACCTCTTGTCAACTTGATATTCAAATACATCACTTCAAATCATAAGCATTCACCTCTTGTCCCCAATGTCTCATGTTCATCTCGTAATGCAAAACATAATCCAACTTCAAAAGTCCCCATGGTATTTAACAATTCCAATAGTTTAAAAGTCCAAAGTCCACTCCTCATGGGAGACTCAAGTCAATCTCTCTTTTTTTAAAAAAAATTACTATTATTTTTAGTTTATGTGTATGAGTATTTTGCTTGCATGTATGTGAGTGTACTACATGTGTGCAGTACCCACAGAGGGTGCTGGATCCCCTGGAACTGGAGTTACAGACAGTTGTCAGCCACCATGTGAGTGCTGGGAATCAAACCCAGGTTCGCTGGAAGAACAGCTGGTGCTCTTAACTGCTGAGCCATCTCTCCAGCCCATCAAGACAATCTCTTAACTGTGTGCTTATTAAGTTTTAAAAAAGTCAAACAAGTTACGTACTTCCAATATACAATGATAGAAAATAAACATTCTTATTCTAATAGGAAGAACCAAGGCATAGAAAGAAAAGACTAGACCAAAACAAGACCACAATCCAGCTGGGCAAATATCAAATCCTGCAGGCCCATGTCCAGCATCTGGAATGTGTGTTGAAACTGGCCAGGTTCTGAAGGGCTGAGGTAGCTCCACCCTCAATCGTCCAGTTCTGCCGCCTGCAGCACCCATAGCCTCTCTCAGGCCAGCTTCACTTCATGCCTGCAGTTTTCCTTGACAGATGTCCCACGGTCCAGGTATCACCAATATCCTTGGTTCTCCATTGTACCTTAGGCTTTACCTTCACAGCTTCACACGACAGCCTCTTAGGTCTCATTGCAGAAACTCTGACCGTGCCACACACATTGCCTGTCCTTAGTTGCTCTCGGAAACCATGGAGTAAAATTCCATGACCCCTTCAATCTTGCATCTTTCATGCCTGTAAAACCAATAGCAGGTGGATGATGCTGCCACATTCTGCTGCCCGCTTGAGATGTAGCCTGACCCCCTCTGACCGCAGCTGTATCAACTTCTGTGTGTTGACCCCGGGGAAGCAGTTTCCTGGGCAGTTACCTTTGAGGAGCAGGGTAAGGCTTTATTCCTTTAAAAGAATTTGGATCTTCACAGGATAGGGCCTCTGATGTGTAAAGATTTGCCCCCAGGATACCTTTCCTGTTGTACCAGTGTCATGCAGGAGGTTTCTCTTCAGTGGTTCTGATCTCTTTAACAGTTACAGCTGCCCTCTCAATACCAGCCTGAATGCTCTCCTGTCTAGAAATTTCCTTTATCAGAAAGATTAGTCCATTACTTTGAAACTCAACTTCACTCAAGTTCTCAGAATAGGGGCAGAATGAAAGCAGAATCTTGGCCAAAATATCACGTGAGTATCCCCTAACTCAGTTCCAGATAAAGTTCTTGTTCCCCTTTAAAACCTCAGAGATGGGTCTTCACCATTTGTGTTTCTCTCAACATTCTTGTTCTTCAAGCTCTCACCAGAATGGCCCATTAATCTTTGCTTCTAACAGGCCAGGGCTTTCCTATCCCAAAGGATCATTCTTTGACATCCCAGCCACATGACAGCTCCAAAGGCCTCACAGCCAGTCAGGTTTATTACAGCAATAGCACCGTTCCTCGGTACCAGTGTTCTGTCTTACTTTTCCAGTTGCTGTGATAAAAATAGTCTGATAAAAGCAACTTAGGGAAGAAATAGCTTATTTCGGCTCTCACTTTGAGGTTATAGTCCATCACGTCAAAGAAGTCACAGTGGCAGGAGCTCGAAGCCACGGGTCATGTTGCATCTGCGGTCAAGAAGCAGAGTGACGAGCACTTGTGCTCAGCTCACGTTCTGTTTCTAATCCAGGACCCCAGACTGGAGAACGACTCATGGTGGGCAAGTCTTCCCATTTTAATTAATTAAAAAAAAATCCCCCACATACCCAGAGACTCATCTCCCAGGAGAATCTAGATCTCATCAAGTTGACAATTGAGATTAACCATCACACTCAGCAGACAGTTTAACCACTGAGACATCTCTCCAGCCCTTCACTCGAATCTTACAATGTGTATAGCACCAGGTCTGAACTGTTGCTTGGTGTGGGCAAATCATTTTGATAAACTTTAATAAAAACATTTAAAATTTCTTCAGCACAAAATATTGATTTTAGCATTCACTCCTCCATGGGGATTTTGAAAACAAATCTGAGTTCTCCATCTCTATCTTTAATTCAGTGTATTGATTGCAAAGGGCTTTATACCTAGGAGACTTGAGAAGCATTGTGCTCCTGGATGGAAAAGGAAGAGGCTGGATCCTATTTGGGGAACTTTAATTCACAGAAAAATGACAACAACAACTAAAGCAATGGGCTTTGTCTGGCTTTGGACACAGGTAGTCTTAAGTAGAAGTCTGATGTGTCCTTGGGCAAACTATGTGCTTGGGATTTCATTTTCTTTAGTGGGGACTGAAGGAATGTATCCAAAACCCTGATCTGGTACCTAAAATGTAGATGCCCTCAGCAAACAGACTTTGCCCCCTAAGCTGGGAAACATCTAGATCATTCTGATCTCTGTTTGGCAAAAGAGAGGAGCCTTTACTGTCCAGACAACACATTTTTAAAGAAACCAAAACTGTGTTGGGAAAATTATACCAATCATTTTAATTTTACCTTGAATGTGAAATCTCTCATTTCCTAACTTATATGCTCATGTAAATTAGAACTGCAGCGGGGAGAGGAGAGGCCAAATTCAGACCTTATCTCCCAGCCTCCCTTCTGGGTTCTGCATTCTGGACTCTCTACGTCCTTTCCTGAACAGGTAGCCCAGAGTGATCGTGGGAGCTGGTTGGAGTTACAAGGCAGGCCTGGGAGACTCCAGGGCTGGCACTGAGAGGGATGAAAGGAGAAAGAAAAACATGAAAATTGGTGAAGTCCTTGGGATGGGGGAGGGAAGATGGGGAGACATCAAAGCGGTGCTTCAAAGTACTTTGGTGACCTAAAAGTTACTAGCTTGAAGAGAAGTTTGGGGTTCACCTGCTTTCCCAGAACATCTGCCCTCATTTCCCCATAGGCTGCTGTCTATTTCTGCCCTGAGACGTTTCTATTCTTCCCTCTGGTGAATTCCAGCTAGGGATGGTTTTTCCCTGGGTTGTCATTTAGGGTCTATGGGGGATTACGAGTACCCACTCAGATTCTGGGTCTGAAGACATGATGCAACCAGGTGTTAGTCTCAGTGATTGTCTCTCCAAGAAGGCTGAGGTGTGGCAGGTGGTTGTGGAAGGTACTGATGTTAGTCTGTCTCTGCAGGCTCCAGCCTGCTCTATCAGTTATGAGCTGAGGCATCTGGGCCGCTATGTCATGTCTTTGATAATATTGGAGTACGAACTTGGTATTGGGGTTTCCATGGAAGTTATGGCTTCTGGTCCCACACAGTGCTAATGGAGAGTATAATATTCCCATTTGATTGATGGAAAACTGAGTCTTCAAAGTAGTGTGGCCAGGAGTGGTGATGCATGCCTTTAGTCCCAGCACTTGGGAGTCAGAGGCCAACCTGGGCTACATAGTGAGTTCCAAACCAGTTGAGGGTACAGAGAGACCCTGTCTCAAAAAGACACCCTTGTTCCCAAAAAAGAAGCAAAGTGTGGGCTGGGGAGATGGCTCAGTCAGTAAAGTGCCTGACTAAATTACACAAGAGGACCAAAGTTTGGATCCTAGCACTCCCATAAAAGCATGCGTATCTCCAGAACTGGGGTGTGTGGAGACAGGAGGATCCCTGGAGCTTATTGGCCAGTCAGTCTAGCTTAATTAGTGAGCTCTGGGTTCAGTGAGACTCTAAAAAATTAAGGTGGTGAATGATTGAGAAAGACACTTGACATCAACCTCTGACCTCCACATGCATGCACATGGGCTCTGATCAATGTTATTTTTCAAAGGAAAGGGGAAACTTTGGAATTATCCTTCATGCCACACATTTGCAAGCTTAGGTTTGAATGTTTTCAAGAGGGCCAGTCCTGCTAGCTGTTTTTCTCAGGTGACTGTCGTTAAGGTGCTGGCTTCAGAGGCACTGCCCAGGGAGTTCGTTACAGAGCCCAGAGGTTATTTCTCCATCTTCAGTTTTATCTCCTATCAAGTGCTGGAGCCAACCATGGTGGTGTCTTTCCAGCCTTACCTCCTGTCCCGCTGTGTGAAGCCGAGGCTGCCTACGTGTGCGGGTGCTGCCCTGTACTTGTTGCCTGCCATGCTGAGAAGCACTGTGTCCCACATGTACTTTCTAGAATTACAGTACAAACCCTAGCCTTTGAGAGAAGAGATTGTCGCACGTCCCCAGCGCCAAGCCTAGACCCAGGTTATGCTAGATAGCCCCATTTGTCAAATTGACACAGCCAGAAAGAGGGAGCCTCAATTGAGGAATTACTTCGATCAGATTGGCCTGTGGGAATGTCTATGAGGCATTTTCTTGATTATTGAGTGATGTGGGAGGGCCCAACCCACTGTGGGGTGGTGCCCACCCCTGGGTAGGTGGCCTGGGTTATATAAGAAAGCAAGCTGAGCACAGACCAGAGGAGCATACCGGTAGGCAGCATTCCTCCGTGGTCTGTGCTCCAGTTGCTGCCTCCAGGCTCCTGCCTTGAGTTCCTGTCTTGGCTTCCCTCCATGACGGACTATCAGTTGCAAGGTAAAATAAACCCTTTCCTTCCATAAGTTGGTTTCAGTCAGTGTTTTATTACAGTAATAGAAAGTAACTAGGACACAGCTCCGAGCCCAGGAGAAGCCTTTTCATTATCATGAAGTCTCAGACTTCCATTCCACTCATTTTGGCCAACTCATTGGTTCCTCAGCCTTTTGTTTCTACAGCTTTGCTCAGACTGTCCCCTTGCTTGGAAGGCCCTTCTAGCTCCTTCCTCCTTTCTCACAATCTTGACCTTCAAGAGCCAGTTCTGCCCCCTCCTAGATGGTAGTCCCTATTGAGAAAAGAGTTGAGAGAAGTTGTACCTGTGTCCCTCTTCAGAAAGGGCTGTGCAAATGCCCGTGGCATGAGTGAACGAGACTCTGGTTTCTTTTTATTTTTCTCCTGATTTCCATTACTTTATAGGTTGTTCTCAGGAACACTAAAACCTGAAGAGTTTTCCTCATGAATGGGGCTGATCTATCCAGGGGCCTCTTGACACTGGTCTTTCTCTGGTCCCAGCGTCCTGGGCTATGATTGGCTGTCTTGGGGTTTTTCTCTCTTCCTTCTATCACTATCTTATTTTCTTCAATCCAAGCTGTGTCTGAGGAAAGTCCTGGGAAAAGGCTCTCCTGTGGTTTGACTGTGTCTCTTCAAAGTTCATGCATTGGAAACTTAATCCCTAAATTCCTATGTTGATGGTAGTTGGAGATAGTGGGGGTTAGATGTGGTTATAAGGGTAAGGCTCTCAAAGTGGGTTTAGTGCCTTAGTGCCTTTGTAGCAAAGGGACAATCCATAGGATCTGTACCATTATAACACAGCAAGGGGGCCCTCACCTGATGCTGGCACCTTGATTTTGGATTGCTCAGACTCCAGGAATGTGAGAAATAATTTCTATTCCTCATAAATTAAATTATTCAGTGTGTTGTATTTTTACAGTAACTAAACACAAGATAACGCTGTATGACAGGCTAGCCCTGGTCATGTCTGAAGGGGCTAGTGGAGCCCAAGACAGACAGGAATCATGGGTCAGGTAGAAAAGGACTCAGATCTGGGAAACATTGTGGGACAGTGGGGAACCAGATCTCTGGCACTGCACCATGAGTTTAAGTACTCAGATCAACCCAGGTGACCCAAGGACTAATGATGGAGAACTCAGCTGCAGTTGGACCTTCTGTGCTGGGTAGACAGCTCTTGATCTGCAGGGACTGGAAGTGGCCAAGGGTGGCCAGAAGTCTGCATGTGGAGCCTGCTACTAATCAAACTACACATGCTTGTGTGTGCCCTTGTGTATGGTGTCATTCCCTAGGAGCTGTCTACCTTGTTTTCTCAAGACAGCATGTCTCCTGAGAGTTGATTAGGCTGGCCAGCCAGTGAACCCCAGGAATCTGTCTGTCTCTGCCTCCCCAGTGCAGGAATTACAAACCTCTGCCATTTACCTGACTTTTTCATGTGATTCTGGAGATCAAATTCAGATCCTTGCACTTGTACAGCTAAGCACTCCATCTACAGAGCTATCTCTGCACCCCAAATTAAGCTACTTGACAGCTAGAATCATGTGACCACCTCATTCCCATGTCTGCTGGAGTCCCACTGAATTAGAATCTGTGGCACTGGGTCTATGGACCTTTAACAAGTTCCTAAAGTTTTGCCTAGCACCCTGAAATTTAGTGAGCACTACCTTCCACCTTGAGTTTCATATATATTTCATAGCATTAAGAATCGCTCATCTTAATGATTATATGTCATTTGCAGTTTTCCCTGCCATTTGAGATCCAGGTGAGATTGGCCCAGACCCTAGAGTTCTTCCCCTGGGGAGGTCCTGGTACCACAATTTCTGGGATTCTTTCACAGCCTCAGGCTCTTGCTTTTGTATGGCCTTAATCTCACCCCACACAGACTCAGATGGAAAGCTCAGCCTCTTCTCCTTTTCCGTAGAGCAATCTGCTGGCCCAGGTGTTTGTGGGTGAGACAGATTTCCTTGAAGATACAGTGTGGGGCAAGATGAGGGTGGGAGTGGGCAAGGACTTGCATGACTGCAATGCAGACAAGTTTAAGTTGATTTTAGGCACCCCCACTCTTGGGCACCCCATCTCTCTTGCCTTTCCCTCGGGTAACTACAGCTCTGTACCATCTTGTTGCTCCCTAATTCCTTCCTTCTTTGGTTCTTTCTCCTCTTTCCCCTGTCAGTCAGCCTCCAATTCCCTTCCTCATTCTCTACAGAGCAGGTTGGCCTTTGCCCCATGGCCTTGGCTGTGGGACACACCATATGCTTTCAGACCTTGCCATCTCTTCAGGAAAGCATCTCTCCAAATGGAGCCCATTTCCTCCTTGGAGGGGTCCTTGTACTAGCCGTAGGCAATGAAGCTTTGACTCATTTGCCGGTGTGAGGAGTGCTGAGGCTGGAAGGGATCCCAAGACTGTGAGTCAAACTGGCGTCAACCATTGGCCCAAGGTTTCTGGCAGGTGAAAGGCAGTGTAGAAACCAAGATGGAGGTCTCTGGCTCTAATGCTAGCATTCCTGTTGATAAGCTGATTTCATGAACAATGTGGGGTTCCAAAGTACTTTTATAAGCACAGTGATTAGGAGCAAGGCTTCAGGGTAAGACCACAACGCCCACATGGACCAACTATCTCATGACACTGATGAATGTTTCTTCACCACTCTACCATGACTCAAAAATTAATCCTCAATACGTTTCTGCCCCTGCACTATGCTTGGGTCAGCAGGAGTCAGGATTTCAGTCCCACTTCTCCTATATAAACTCTGCTTTTTTCTCTTGGGGCCTCAGTTTACCCATCTGTCAAAACAAGTCTGTTTTTTGACAGTCCTAACAATTTGTAGACTACCTTAGTGCCTTCCGAGGATGGCTGTCATGATTCTATGTGCAAGGGAGAGCTGGAGTTCTTCACTCCACTCTTACCAGAGTCAGCTCTACTTAGGTCTGTTTTGTGTAACTTCAGATCAGAGAAAGATTTCCATTGCATAGAAAGGACTCAAAAGCCCCCAGTGTGGCTGACATGTAGGGTCCACACCCTAGTGACCTCTGAGCCTTCATGGCTGTCATGAGGTGGGCTTCTACACACCATGGCTTCTATGTGGTCACCATGAGCAAACAGGGACAGACATTCATTATCAGGCACCTGGGACAGCTGGGTCAGTGGGTGGGTCCCCAAGGAGGGTATTTTGGGGACTTTTTGGGTATTGGTAAGTGTGAATCAGGGTGCAAGGTTTCCATTTCCTCTGCCCAACACCCTCTTTTGGAACCACATGTAAGTGTGTGCTTCAGCAGATCACGGTATGAAAGGTTCCACAGGTCCAAAGGGGCGTGGGAGAACGCCAGGGGCTGGGCCCAGGTGAGCACCCACTATTTCCACTGTGGGCAGTATCCTGGATGTGAGGCCCGGTCTCCTGACACTTTTGGAGGGCACTTTCCCTGGTCAGCCCAGGTACTCCACAGCTCCTGAGTTTCAGGTTTAGAGAGCAGTCAAGAAGGGCACAAATGTCACCTAGGTTAGACGCAGGCTGCAGTTTGCCAGTGTGGCCTCCACCCTGCTAACACAAGTCTGGCCCATCATTGACTTTCTTTGGCCTCATACCTAAATTAAAGGGAGAAGTAGGGTCTACACACAAAACTCTAGAGTTTTCCTGATACTTGCAAAGCCATGATCTCATTTGACCACCCCCAACATGGAGAAAGTGGCAGAGCAGGGATCAGAGTGACACCATGTGAGGGCTCATAGGAAACGTAACCAGGTCCACGGGTTCAAAATTCAGTGCTCTGCACCTCCCACTCCAACTCCTCCTGACCTCAATTTCCGTGCTCAGCCCATTTCAGAGTTTTCCATCACCGCAAAGAAAAACACAAGTATAGACACATCCTTACCCAACCTCAGTCATGGAAATAGGTGCTTTAGGACATGTTCCTTTCAATTTATTCATTCTCTCTCCAACCACTCTTTGTTCATGCTCACCCCATTTAGTCATCCATTCCATCCATCCATCCACCCATCCACCTATCCATCCATCTACCCATCCATCCATTCACCCACCCATTCACCTATCCATCCATCCATCCATCCATCTACCTATCCATCCATCTACCCATCCACCCATTCACCCACCCATTCACCCACCCATTCACCTATCCATCCATCCATCCATCCATCCATCCATCCATCCATCCAAGCTTTGTTGAGTGATTACTGTGTACTCAGCCAATGTTAGCATTTTAGGGAGCATAAAGGTGTGTTAAAATGTGATTCTGACTTGGAGAAACTCAGACTCCATTTGGAGCAGCAGGAAGGGGTGAGAAATATAATTTCTGGTCATGGAAGATACGTTTTTATCTGTTCTTGCTGCTCCAGGCTGATAGGTACACAGGCTTTTAAGACTTTCCACTTCCTGAAGTCCTGAATGCATTTAGGAGGGGGAGATGCTGGGCTGGGTTTCAGGTACCCTACAGCAAAGGAATCCTTAGCCCTGTAAGAGCACAGAGATGGGGAGATTTGGATAGCTTGAGTGGTCATCGAAGGCTTCTCAGATGAGGTGAGACTTAAGAAGTTGGGGAAACTTGTGAAAGTAAAGAGGAAGAGAGCAGAGGTTGGAGAGATGGCTCAGTGGTTAAGAGCACTTGCTGTGTTTGGTTCCCAACACCCACGTGGCCACTCACAACCATATCTAACTCCAGTTCCTGGGGATCCAATGTCCTCTTCTGGCCTCCACTGGCTCTATACACATGTGAAACACATACATGCATATATTCATATAATAACATAAAAATAAATATAATATTTAAAAAAAAGAGGAAGAGAGCATTGGCTAAATGTGATAGAAGGCCCAGGCCTGTTTGGGACAGGTAGCCTGGCCAGGTATACAGGTGTGTGCATGAACACAGTGTGACAGGGACATAGGCAGTGAGCATGCAAGCAGAGCATAGACATGGGAGAATCTTCCTCAGCCCTTCTGCCCTTGACTGGACCTGTGTCAGTTGAACCTGCAGCAGGAGGCCAGCAACATTTGGCAACTGCCCTCAGTGTTGACAGGAACCTGGAATGGGCGAACAGCTCTGCGAGCTCCCTGGGCATGGAACTCTTTGGTTTCATTTAGCAGACATCACTGGCAAAAATTTTCCTCCCTCCTCACTGAGAAAGCGAGAGAGAGAGAGAGAGAGAGAGAGAGAGAGAGAGAGAGAGAGAACCATGAATGAAGAGAAAAGAGATGAGGAACAGAGAGACTGATGAAGAGTGAAAGGGGAAAGAGGAAAATGTGTGAAGACATGATGGGGTTTGACCAGGCTGGAGAGGAGAGAGAGAAAAGTGGGGCATGAAGGAACCATGAAGAGGGGAAAGGGAGAGAGACAGTGGGAAGAGGAAAACGGCCAGAAATGGAGGTAAAATGGGCAAAGCGCTGAAAAAGGTCAACGCGGTCCTTCACAGCTTGTCTTCATTGCCTTCTGGTGACTACTGGGTATAGACACAGGGTGTGGTGTGATGATTTGATGCGATGTGTAATCACCACATTGGGGTAACAAGCATTTCCAGTCACACATCTATCTCCTTTGAGATGGTGTCTTCCATAGCCCAGGCTGGCCTCAAACTCAGTATGTAACCAAAGATGACCTTGAACTTTTCATCCTCCTGTCTCATTTCCTGAGTGCTGGAATTACACAGATGTGCCACCACATCCAGTTCATTCTGTGCCAGGGATGGAATCCAGGGCTCGGTGTTCTCTAGGCCATCACTCTACCAAATGAGCTCTACCCCTATTCCTCCAGCTTAGGCAGTGATCATTTCTTAAGGAACTTTGGCCTCCTCTTTCCTACTTCTTTATAAATCTATACTAAAAGGCCGAGCTCTATCACCACCCTACTGTGCCAGTACTGTCTTCTTAATCTGCCTGGGAGTTTTGGCAATTTCTTGTCAAAGATACTTGAACTAACTGGCATGGTGCTATACACCTATAATTCTAGTACCTGGGAGGTAGAGACAGGAGGATCAAGAGTTCAAGGTCATCTTTGGCTATACAGCAAGTTTGAGGTCAGTCTGGTGTACTTACTGATTAAAAGTCTGTCTTAAGACAGAAACAAAGCAAAGACAACAAAACTCCAAACTTAGGGCTCCCAGAACTGACATGCCATAGAGGACTGACTCGCTTTCTGATTCTTTAGAAGAACAACAGCTGATCTGGCTTGTTAAGGGCCCATATAGCAGAATCTGGGGTCATCTCAAGCTCTGACCTCCAGTCTGCCATGTGTTGCCATGAGCACTGTTTCCATGTGGGTCAGTCTGTCAAAGCATCCTGAATGATGCGACAGCAGTTGTCATAGTGACACTTCTATCTTTCCCCTGAAGTGACCATGAAGGCCTGATTCTAAGGAAAACTGCCCTCCCCCCACTTCCTCCCTCTTTTCCTCCCTCCCCTCCCTCTCCCTCTCCCTCTCCCTCCCCCTCCCCCTCCCCCTTTCCCTCTCCATTTCCTCCAACCTCTCAAAATATTTAAAATAAAACTGGGTGTGATGGTGCACACCTTTAATTCCAGCACTCAGGATGCTGAGGCAGAAGGATCTCTGAGTCTGAGGTCAACCTGGTCTACAAAGCAAGCTCTAGGCCAGCTGGAGCTACAGGGAGACACTGTCTCAAAAAACTAAAAAAAAAGTTTGAGTAAGAAATTGACTTAAAAAACCGATCTTGAAATAGGAATAAGACAAGTTATCTCTATCAACAAGGTGTTGTCAAACATTTTTCTGCTCTTCTGGCCAATGCAAACTTTCATAGAGCAGGGGAAAGGCACTTTAACTATTGAAAATGAGGGGAAACTCTCATTGGTTTTAGACTGTATCTAAACACTTATCTAGAAGAGAAGAAGAATCCATCAGAACGCACTTAGAATGGGTATGGGTGACAGAGTTTTCACAATGGTCAATGCAACAACCTCCCACATAGCTCAGGGTCCTGTGGCTCAGCCTCACTGCAGTGTGGTGCTGGAGGGGAACCTGTTTGACTCCATAAACCCTGATGTGGAGGGATATTCTCTTTCTTTCTTGTTTTATTTATTTTCTTTTTATGTGTATTGAGTGTTTTAGCCTGCATGTATGTAAGTGCATCACATGCATGCAGTGCCCGTGGAAGCCAGAAGAGGGCATAAGAACCTCTAGAAGTGGCATTATGGATAGTTGTTAGCTGCCATATAGGTGCTGGGAACTGAACCCAGGTCTTCTGTAAGTGCAGCCAGTGCTCTTAACCGCTGAGCCATCTCTCCAGCCCTTCAGTGTGGACGTTCTTCGGAGGACTTGTCACACCTGAGCATCCACACATCCTCCCCCATACAATGCCTCTCCAAAGTTCTGTCTGAGCAGAGTCCCCTCTTCCCAAAGCCACATCCTCAGGGTGGTGGCTGCTACTGTGCTGTGGCTTCTCAGTTGGCAAGGTGCTGCATCCCTTTGGTCTGCTTTCTAACCTGCACTTTGCCTTCACCTTGTGGACCCATTGCCCTGCATCTGTGACTCCTGACTGCCCATTCCCTTCCTTTTTCCCTTTTTCCCTCTCTTCCTCCTTTCCTCTCTCTTCCTCCTTCCTCTTTGTTTCTTTTGAGACAGGGTCTTGTGGATGCCCTTGAATGCTGTATGAGACCAAAGATAACCTTGGGATTCTGTGATTGCTGAGATTACAGGCAGGCACTACCAATGCCTGGTTTTATACAGTGCTGGAGATCGAACCCAGGGCTCTGTGCATGTCAGCCAAGCACTCTACTGACTATTGTAACTGCAGCCTTTTGTGAACAATCATTATACATTAGCAAAAATATGCCCCCAATACACAAAATAAGTATATAACAATTGAGAACTTTCCTAGGTACCCACACTAACCAGACTGAAGATAAAAGCAAGGAAAGCTGTGATCTACCCATGGACGATTCTCAGTGAGAACTGCGTGGGACTTTCACGAAGAAAACCACAAAACTTCATTAGTTTGAAGATTTGAATAAATGAAGAAACAGAGCATGCTCTTATTTGGGAAGAAAAGGAACCTGGATTAATACATAGACCTAGAAAACAATCGAATCACAATCTCAATGGAAACTTTGGGTCATTCAACAAAACAGCTCTAACAATGTGTCTGAAAGAATAACAAGTTAAAAATAGCTAAGGCATTTCTGAAAGACCATGAAGACAGGATTTCCCTTAATATACATTAACATGTATTTTAAAACTAAGGCACCAAACAGCATGGTACTAGCCCCCAAACCTTTGGCTTCAAAGGAATTCCACTCGGTATTCAAAAACCAATCTTCCCAAGGCTGTGAAAGTAATCCGAAATAAAAAAGAACACGTGGAATCAATGGGAAGGGGCTGCATTAAATGGTGTTGCGACTCTAACAACTTGAGAGACAACCATTTCAGATCTTTGCCTTTTACTCAAGTAATTCTAGACAAACTGCAGCATTAAACACAAGAAATCCCTTAGCCATAGATTAAAAAGCAACCCCAATAGGTGAATATTTAAATAATCTTAGCATGATTACTATTATGTAAATTTAAAAGCAAGTAAATAAATCACAAAGGCAATTGTTAACAAAATTGCTGGCACAAAACTTCTAAACATATATATATATATTTTTTTTTAAAAAAAAGGAGCTACAAAATAAAAAGGTAAATGACAAATTAGGAAAAAAATTGGCCACAGGAGTAGCCAAAAATGGTAAAAAGTTTACCAGCCTTAATATATAAAGAGTTCTTCCAAAAGACTGACATCTCAGCAGAGAAATTGGTAAAGAACACTGACAAAATAAAACCTGCCAATGGCCAGGCTGAGAAAATATCCAGTTTTTACTATTAGTCAAAGAAATGCAAAATAAA
This sequence comes from Nannospalax galili, assembly GCF_000622305.1. Classification (NCBI taxonomy): domain Eukaryota; kingdom Metazoa; phylum Chordata; class Mammalia; order Rodentia; family Spalacidae; genus Nannospalax; species Nannospalax galili. The sequence continues at coordinate 10,053,942 of NW_008341028.1, forward strand.
ACAAGAACATGACACCAGGGGAGCCCAGCCCACCAGCAGCCTAGGCAAATACCACCAATTATCCAATTGTTAAGACTGATGATGATGGTCTTCTACTAAGAGCTTTCTAACTCAATTAGGTTTTAATCTCCTAGTTAAGATTCTTAGTCATGTCCTAGCTGGTCTGGGTCAGGACTGGACTCACAGGACCCTCAAGTCAGGTTCCTGCTCATGGATGGACAGAAGGATAGAGCAAACAAAGTAAGTGAACCCTTCTATTTTGTCTACTTCTGATGCCCAGTACCCAAAGTTGGGTCTGGCCTCTAGTAGGTGCTCAGCACCTATCAACTGGAGGAAGGATGGGCAGTTTGCCTGCAAGACAGGCTGGATGACTGACTTGAGATGATGTTCTCAGAGTCTGCTGGAATGGCCTTGGAGCCATCAGGGAGGGAAGGAGAGTAGCAAAGGTAAAGATGAGAGTGGGGCAAGAAGGGACCAGAGGCCTCTCTGCCTTCCCTGGGTAACCAGTGGAGGGACGCTGGGCTTGTAGCTCTTGTGCAAATGCTGAATGAGTCAAGGTGGGGCCCCAGGAGTCTGAGCCAGGGTCTGACTTACCTGTCTTACTTGTAGTATGTGATTTGAAGCTTACTTTATTTTAAACATTTATTTAGTTGTGTGTGTCTAAATGTGTGTGTGTGAGGGGGGTGTTATGTGTCTTCTTGTATGAGTGCAGATGGGCAGGTGTAACAATGCACATGTGGAGGCCAGAGGATAGCCTTGGTATGTCAGTCTTTGCCTTTCTACCTTGCTTGATACAGGCTGTCTTCAGGCTGTATAAGCCAGGCCCGAGCCTCTCATCCCCTGGTAGGGAGCCCTGGGATTACGGATGTTTGCTGTACTGTGCCTGTCTTTTACCTGGGTTTGGGGGATCTGAACTCAGATCCTCAGGCTTGTGTGGCAAGCACTTTTACCTGTTTACTCGTGGCTGTCTCCCCCTCTTTACATGCAATGCATATAAGTTTTCCTTCCTTCAGGAAGGGGGAAAACTTGCCCCAAGTTAATTTGCACAGCTTATTTAAGTGAAGGAGCTAGGCTTTGAAGCCAGGTCTGTCTGATTCCCAAGTCCTTGACCTTTAAGGTCTATTCTTCAAGTGTAGACTTCTTCTGGGGTTAGAAAGGAAAGAATTTACTTTTGCTGCTTGTGCATCTTGGGAGGAGTCCAGGTTCTCCCTCTAAATCATAGCCTGGATTTAAGTGTTATGCTGGGAATGGGCCATCCACATGGTGGCAGATCCCCACTGTCTATCACCCCTGCATGGCACTGTGACACATGGTGCCAGAGTAATCAGACCAATGGTATTCTGATCTATGAGCGATGTTCATCATCTCAGGGCTGGTACCTTGACATATTACCTTCGCCTGCTGTCAGCGCGACGGCCCCTTAATGTATTTCTGCAATCCATCACCCACTGCTGGCGGCTGAGGAGGCCCACTGACGCCAGTCTGCCAGAGCCCTTTCTGTGAGTCTCCCCGAGGTCTTGGTTCTTAAAAATTCATGTTTGGGAGTGTGAGTGCCTAGAGAGAGAGCTTGAGAGTCAAGGAAATGAAGAGGGAAGTGAGAAAGTCTGAAAGAGAGATGAAGCAGGGAGAAGAGATGGGGAAAGAGGGGGAAAAATATCAATAGAAGGGGAAAGTGATGGAGCAGGAAGAAGATAAAGTTGCCAGAATGGTTGGGAGGGAGAGAAGGACCAAGGAGGAGGAGGAAAGGAGAATGGAGTTCAATAAAAGAGTTACAGCAGACCACCAGAGATTGCCTGTTCCAGACTCCCTCTGGCATAGGGGCTGAGAACTCAGGAGACTACCTGAGAGTGCCTGGATCCTGCCTCCACATGGTGGTGAGCTTCCCCTAATCTCTCTGTACCCAGCTCCCCCACTGGGATTACCTGAGGCCCCTCCTAAGGTCCCTGGGCAGACCTCTGCCCTTTGGTAGGATAAGGCTGAGATCTTAGCAGATAGCCTGAGAGGAAGACTTGTTCTGGCCTGCCTCTGGCAGAGGGGCTGAGAACTCAGCAGACCGCCTGAGAGTACCAAAATTGGCTCCCCCTGAGGGAAATTCCCAAATTTTGCTCTGAGTTCCCACTAGTGGGGGTCCAAACCTTAGAAGGAAGTCTGAGTGTACCTGACCAGAACCCGATTTGGGCTTCTGTGGGAGCTCCTGAGTAACTGATCTGAAGACATCGGTTCCCTCCAAAATAAAACCTGAGAGAACCTGAAACCTGGACCAACCAGCTTTACATAAGCAATAAGAAAAGGACCAAGGCACACCAATAATACAAACAGAAGTAAACTTCAATTTAATTTTCATTTCAGAATCACAAAGAACGAAAGAAATTCACATGCCAAAATCACAACGAAAGAATAATAAAATGGAAAGCCAAAGCATTGTATCCCTACCAAACTCTACCAGTCCTGTAGAAGAGTTCTACAAGGATAAAAGGGTTACAGCACCCAGAGAGCAGCAATGGAGATTAAGGGGCAGAGGACCTGGACCCCAGCTTTGGAGTGACATGCAGACATGGCTGGGGAGCCTTTGTGTTGTCCCCAGGGAGAATGAACAAGAACCTTGCCCAAGGGCCCTGTGAGCCTGATGCTGACCAGATTAAAACCGAATCAAGTTAGAAATCTCACCACCACCACCACCATCATCAGTTGTAATAAGTGGACAAGTGAGGGGCGCAGTCGATAGAGTGCTTACCCAGTATGCATGGAGCCCAGGATGTGTGTGGAGACTCGTCATGTCCTCCCAATACGCCTTTGTTACCTGCGCACCTGTACTCCTGTTTTCCCTCTAGTGATAATTTCTTTTCTTCCCTCTCCTCTTTCTCCCCCTTCCCTTCCTCTCCTTCCTTCCTTTTCTTTTCTTTCTCTTTCCTCTCTTCCTCTTTCTCCTTCCTCTCTCTCCCTCTCTCCCCGTCTCGCTCCTGTCTTGTGATGCAGCTCAGTCTAGCTGGCTTTCAATTCATGATCCTCCTGCCTCAGCCTCCTGAGGGTTGGCATCATTGGCTTGCAGCCACACCCAATTTCTCTTTCTCTTTTCAGTTTCATTTTTAATTGAATTTTTGTGTATTTTACATAGAACATCCCAGTCATCTTTCTACCCCATTGGCATCCTCCCACAGTGACCCCCATTGGAATTCATGCATTCTGTCATCTGTGTCCATTGTGTCAAGCTAGTGTCCCCAAACATCCCTCAGTGCAAGTTCATCCACTGGGGTCTCGTCAGCCCATCCAGACCCCTCCCCTTAAGACAATCAGTTCTTCCTCACCCAGCAGTAATCAACTGCAATAATTTTTCAACTAAGATTTGGGCCTGCTGCCCATTTCCACAGTTCTGTGCTGGGTTTTTGTCTGCTTAAGTTTGCATGGGTCTTGTGCATGCTGACACCATTGCTGTAAGTTCATATGAGGAGGGTCCCAGGAGCCTGTAGGACTCTATTTTCATATGGTCATGTACCTCCTCTGTAACTCTTGCAATCTTTTTGCCCCCTTTCCACAATGGTCCCTGAGCCCTGGGTAGGTAGAGTTTACTATAAGAGTCCTGTCCAAGAACCCACACTCTGCTGACTTACTCTCCATGCTTTGGCCGTTTGTGACCTTTTGTGTTCCTGGTCCTCTGTTGCATGAGAGAGCATCATTGATGAGAACTGAGAGATACATTAATGTTCTCTACCCCTTGTTCTATGTTCCGTGAGCCTTAGGTGTAGAGGTTGCATCATAGATGTGCCACTTAGGCTTGGGCAATTCACAGACAATCTCTGTGTGTGACCAGTTGGAACTCTGTAATTATCTCTGTCTGTTCAAAAAGAAGCTTCTTTGATGAGTAGTGACTGGGATACTTGTCTGTAAATGTAAGGATACATATTTTTCACATAGTAAGAAATTACATTTGTCTAGGGGTGTGACAGCCATAGAGTTTTCTCTAAGATCTATGGCCTCTCCAGCCATGTGTGTTTGGCTATGTTTACAGTAACACATGTTTCCTCCCACAGAGTGGGCTTTAAGTCCAATTAGGTAGTTGTTGATTACCCCCAAGATAAAAGTGTCACTACTGCACCAATATTGTTTGCTGTGCTGGTCATTGATGTGGTTATTAGGCCTTAAAGCTGGAGCTGAATCATTGATTGATGTTCTCCCTTAGCTGATTGCATAGCTGAAGGCTAGCTGTCCAAAGCTATGAGAGCTAGCCTTAAGAGGAGGTGGCGTCCGGACCAGTTCCAGCTCCATTGCTCTGAATCCTGTCTCCGGTGTGTTCTGTCTTCAGCAATAGGGTCTTACCTTCAAGTTTCATGAGGCAATCAAGGGCTGTGGCTATAGCCTGTCCACTTTTGGGAGTCTTTTGGACCACCAAAAGAAAGGAAGGTTTCTCCTGTCTGGCACTGTTTCTTGTCATGTAGCCTTCATTTATACACATGGACATATGTAGAGATATTGTACATATAATTTGTCAGTAGGTTTTTAGACTAATATGATTCCCTCCTTTTTTTTTTACACTAGCTAGGCATTATTTACTCTCTCCTCTTTCTCTCCCTGTCCAAAGTTCCCTCCACACCCTCCCCATTTAAAGTATCCCCATTTTCCCCATTTGGTAATACCTGTCAACTTCTCTCTTAACTTTGAAACTTGTCTAAAAGGCAGCCAATTTGATGGATCTTTTGGAGGAGCAAATTCTTTATCTCATTGATTTTTTTCCTGTTTTCAATTTCATCAATTTTGCTCTCACATCATGCCCTTCTTTCTACTGACTTTGGATGCATTTTACTCCTCTTTCTTGAGAGGTCTTCTCTTTGACCCATGGGTCATTTGGAAATTCTACTCCTCCTCCTCCTTCTCTATTTGAACATTTTAAATGTCTTTCTGTCACTGATTTCTAGTTTGTGTTCACTGTGTGGAGAACACATTGTGTACCAAGTCACTTGCTTTTGACTGGAGGCTGTTCCAAGGCTAAGATACATTCTATCCTGGTACACAGTCACGGACATTTGAAAGTGTCTTAGTTCATTCTTCATTGCTGTAACAAAACACTCTGACCAGTACCAACTTGGGGAGGAAAGGGT
>NW_008341028.1:10060290-10105045 GCF_000622305.1 Nannospalax galili
CGCAAACAGCCCTGATGATCTCCGCTTCCCTTTGAAGCTTCACAAGGCAGGCCTCCATCATCTACAACTCTTTTGGCATAACTGTTCCAAGCTCCACAGCAACAAATTCTGAGCACTCAATGGCCTTTCCAGCCCAAAGTTCCAAACACTTCCACAGTCCTCCCAAAAACACCAAGGTCAGGTCTATTACAGCAATTCCCCACACTCTGGTATCAATTTCTGTCTTAGTTTCTTCTTCATTGCTGTGACAAAACACTCTGACCACTACCAACTTGGGGAGGAAAGGGTTTATTCAGCTTACATCTCCCAGGTCGCACGCAGTTCATCAGGGAGCCCAAGGTAGGAACTCAGGGCAGGAACCTGGAGGCAGGAGTTGGAGCACAGGCCATGGAGGAACGCTGCTTACAGGCTTGCTCCCTTGGCCCCTGTTCAGCCTGCTTTCTTATGCAACACAGGCCCACCTGCCCAGGGGTGGCACCACCCACAGTGGGCTGGGCCTCCCACATCACTCATCAAGAAGATGCTCTTTAGACATGGCCACAGGCCAGTTCAATAGAGGCAATTCCCTGACTGAGGCTCCCTCAACCCAGGTGTGTCAAGTTGACACTAAAGCCACAGCACAGAAAGTAATGTGAATCCAGCTACTGTTAGGTGGAGTGTTCTGTGAATATTGATGAGAACCTATTGTTGATGATAATGGATTCTTTTGGATCCATGTTGGTTTTCTATCCAGCTATTTGGAAAAAAAATTTATTATTTTTATTGTATGTGTATGAGTATATTGCTTGCAGGTAGGTAAGTGCACCCATGTTGTGCAATGCACGAGGAGGTCAGAAGAGGGCATTGGATCCCCTGGAACTGGAGATACAGACAGTTGTTAGCCTCCATGTGGGTGCTGGGAATTGAACCCTGGTCCTCTGTAAGAGTAGTCAGTGCTCTTAACCTTTGAGCCATTTCTCCAGCCACTGTCTAGCTAATATTTTAACAGAGATAGTTCATCCTCCAATAATAGTTTGACTGTTTCTCTTTTTAGCCTATCCATTTTCGTTTCATATTTTGCCTCACTTTGGACAGGTGGATTTATACTTAGAATTGCTGTGCCTTATGTGACCCTTTGCCACTACACATGTCCCTCTGTCTCTGGTAATTTTCTTTATTCCAAAGTCTACTTTATCTATCTATAAATACAGCCAAACGTGATTTCCTGTGATTAATGTTTGTAGGATTTCCCTTTCTTTCTCTTCCCTTTCTTTCAATCTTTGAAGTGGATTGTGGCAGCATTTAGTTGTGTCAGACTTTTGAAACTGCTGTCAGTTTCTGTGTTTTAATTCGTGTGATTAGAAAATTTACATTTAATTTGCTTATTGATAATAGGCGCTTTTAAATTTGGCATTTTGTTTTTGTTTCTTGTCTCTGCTTTAGGGTTTCTTTAGCTTCCTGTGAATTATTTGACTATCTTTTAGACTTCCATTTTTATTCATGTCTAGTTTTTCTTTAAATTTGATTTATTATTATTATTATGTGTGTGGGTGGGTGCACATGTGGAAGACAATTTTGTGTAGTTGATTTCTCTCCTTCCACATTTATGTGGGCTCTAGGAATCAAACTCAAATCAAATTCAGGTTTCCAGGCATGCATGACAAGGATCCTTACCTGCGAAGCCATCTCACTGGCCCCTAAAATTTTTTTTTGGCTTGTTTGTACTTTTTTGTCATGATGGCTAATCTTGGTTGTCAGTAACATACCTGGGAAAAGGGAACCTCAACTGAGGAATTTCTTCCATCACACTGGCCTCTGGCAATGTCTGTAGAACATTTTTCCTGTTGCTAATTGACATGGGAGGACCCAGCCCACTGTGGGCAGCACCATCCCTAGGCAGATGGGCCTGAGCTGTATAAGAAAGGTATCTGAACATGAATCTGGGAGCATGTTCCTCCATGGTCTCTGCTTCACTTCCTGCCTAGAGTTCCTGCCCTGGCTTCCTTCATGATGGGTAACATGTAAGCTGAAATAAATCCTTCCCAGGTTGGTTTTGGTTAGTGTTTTATCACAGCAACAGAAAAAAAACTAGGACATTTGTCTTTGTGTGTGTGTGTGTGTGTGTGTCTGTGTGTCTGTGTGTGTGTCTGTGTTCAGTGTTTTATCACAGCAACAGAAAAAAAAACTAGGACATTTGTCTTTGTGTGTGTGTGTGTGTGTGTGTGTGTGTGTGTGTCTGTGTGTCTGTGTGTGTGTCTGTGTGTGTCTGTGTGCTTTGATGGCCCCAACACTGGGGTTACAGATACACATAGCTATGCCTGAGTTTTTATGTGGGTGCTGGGGATTTGAACTTGGGTCCTCATATTTGTGTAGCAGGTACTCTTACCCACCAAGCCATCTCCCCATCCACTATCTATAGAGTTTCTTAACATATCCCTTTGTGGTGTAGCAGTTCCATGATTGTTTCAGGTTTTACACTGTGTGTGCACAACTTTCACAACCTGCTATTTCATGCCACCTGCCCAAGCAAAGAAACCTTCAGCCTTTTCATGTCTTTTTTCCTCTTATTTTTGTCTTAACTATTTCTTCCACATTCTTTAAAAAACATATTGGACAACATTACAACCGTTGCTTCAACCATCAAACATAAGTGATACCACTCAGTGACAGGAAAATCTTTTGTTTTTATCCGTGCTTAGGTTAACACATTATTTCCTCTTTAGGCTCTAAGGTTTTTCTTTGATGGCTTTTCTGTAGAGAAATTTCTGCAGCTTTTCTTTTAGAATAGGCTTATTGCAAATGGATTCTCTTAGTTTTCCTTCATCTGTGAATACATTGGTTTCTGAATAGGCGTAGAATTCTGAGTTGACACTTCTTTTCCTTTCCGCTTTGAAAAATATTATGTCACTTCTGGCCTCCCGGGTATCTGGTGAAAACAAATTCCACTGTCATTTAAATAGTTTTTCCTTTATAGGTAATGTGTCTTTTCTGTCTAGATGCTTTCAAGATTTTTTTCCCTCCGTCTTTAGTGTCTAAAAGTCTTGGTGTGTGTCATAATTTCTCTCCCTGTTGCTGTGATAAAATATCCTGACAAAAGCAACTTAAGGGAGAACAGGCATATTTGCCTCACAATTCCAGGTTCATTTTTATGGTCTGTCCTTTTGGTTAAGTCAAGGTGGCAGGAACTTGAGACAGCTGGTCGTATTCTTCCCACAGCCAAGAGCAGAGAGCAGTGGATGAATGATGTGTGTTAGTGCTTAGCTCACTTTCTCCACTCCTACACGGTCCATGATCCCCTGCCTAGGGAATACACCACCCACAGTGGGCAGGTCTTCCCCTCTCATTTAACACTATCAAGACAACTCCCACAGACATGCCCACAGGTCAACCTGATCTAGACAATCCCTCATTGAGACTCTCTCCCCAGGTGATTATAGACTGTGTCGAGTTAATAATTAATATTAGCCATCACAGCATGAGATTCATTTTTCTTATTTATTGAATTTTTGTGAATTTCATACAATATATTTTGATTATATTTAGATCCCCTCCTGTATCTGCACCCACCTTGCTAACGCTTCACCAAATTTCCTGTGCTCTAATAAGTAACACACACACACACACACACACACACACACACACACTTATATATAAAGACCTACAGAGGCAGGTGTGGGTTCATCCACTGAAGCCTGGTTAACCTACCAAGAGTCACACCCTTAAAAGAGACTGGCTTTCCGTCTTCCAGCAGCCATGAATTGCCCCTTGTTCTTAGGTAGGGTTGGGGTTTCTTAACCACTTCTCCATGTCTATGCTGGGATTTTGTCTGGCTTGAGTTTAAGAGGGACTTCTGCATGCTGTCACCATTGCTGTGAGTTCATTTGAGTAACTGACTAGCGGCCTGGAAAGCTCTTTCTTTGTGGCCATCTACCTCCTCTGGCTATTACAATCTTTACACCCCCTCTTCTGCAATGCTTCCTGAGCCTTGGAAGGCAGACGTTTGACAGAGGTGTCCTATTTAGGGATAAGCACTCTGCACTCTTTTATAAAAATTTTAAAAATTATTTATTTTTATTTTATGTGTATGAATGTTACACCTGCATTGTAAGTGCACCTACATCATTCAGTGCCCTCGAAGGACAGAAGAAGGCATCGGATCCTCTGGAAATGGAGTCACAGATGGTTGTTAGCCTCTATATGGGTCCTGGGATTCGAACCTGGGTCCTCTTCAAGAACAGCCAGTGCTCTTAACTGCTGAGCCATCTCTCCAGCCCCTACTCTGCATTATTATTCTCTGCTCATTGACCAGTTGTGGTTCTCTGTGTTCATCATCATCTGCTGTATAAAGAAGCTTCTCTGCTGAGAGTTGAAAAATGCATTAATTAAGACAGGTCTGGGAAAGGTCCCAGATCTAGGGGTCCACAAGGACCCTAACAGAGCAGAGATGGCAGGTGTTTTTAAAAACACTTCTAAAAATTTGATTTATGTGTATGTGTATGTGTGTGTGAGAGAGAGTATATGCCATGTGTGCAGGTGCCCTCAGAGGCCAGAAGAGGGCATCAGATGCCCTGGCACTGGAGCTACAGATGGTTTTGAGCCACCTGATGTGGGTACTGGGAATTGAACTTGAGTCACCTGAAGGAGAATCAAGTGCCTTTAACCAAGCTACCTCTTCAGTACCTCATTTTTTTTAAGGAGTCATTGAGTTTTGGACCCTTATTTCTTCCAGCTTTGATCTCACAGTTTCCTGAAGATGCGTTCTTTTTTCCTTTTAGTTTACTCTATTGTCGCTTTGCTTTTCACACTGAATAACTGCTATCAGTCTATTTTCCAGTTCACTAATTTTTTGGCTCTTTCCTCCCTCTTGCCCTTAAGCCCACTCACTGAGTTTTTGTTTGCTTATTGCATTTTTCAGTCCTAAAATTTCCGTCTGTTTCCTGTTTGTATCTTCCCGTCCTTTGCCACTGCTGTTTTCTCATCTGTTCCAAACATGTTCGCATCATGGCTAAAGGCTTTGTATCACGTCGTCTGATCACGCTGTCTGCTTTACAGTCTTCGTCAGAGCATTCTCACACCTCTGTCATCTAGGCATTGGCGTCTCTTAATGATCTGTTTTCATCAGTGTGAGCTCTCTCTTCTTAGTATGATGAGTTTGTGTGTGTGTGTGTGTATGTGTGTGTGTGTGTGTGTGTGTGTGTGCGTTCACCTGTGCATGCCAGTGGACGCCTGAGGTCAGTGTCAGGTATCTTCCTCATCATTCTCTACATTATTTTTTGTTTAGACAGTTTGTCTCATTGAACCTGGAGCTCACCCATTGTGCCAGACTGGCTACTTTTAATGTGCTCTAGTGATCTACCTGTCTCCACCTCCCCAGCACTAGGATTACAGACATGTGCTACCAAGCCTGGCTTTTTACGTTGGTCCGAGGGATCTGAACTCAAACTCTTGTGATTGTACAGCAAGCCCTTTACTGACGGAGTCCTCTCCTTAACCCTGAGGGAGGATGTCTTTAACCTTATGTCTTCCCAACATTCCAGGGCCACAGGTAAAAGTCACCATTGTCCGTGCCATCCTTAGATTTGACCTGAGCTTGTGGGATATGCAGACTGAATCTTCCCCAGGGTGTGACTTCTCTCCAGAGCTGCTCTGGGTGGGAGAAACTTGCTGGGGGCTCTGAGATGAGTGGGCTGGGTGGGTACCATTTCTGACTCAATGCAGCCTCCTCCTCCTCACCTCCCTCCAGACTCCCACAGGCCCCCCACCTCCTCCTGCTGCACAGCTGTTTTGCCAACATAGCTGCCTGATTATCTTTCAAGTGGCTTCTTGGAGCAGATGTTCCCGGATCCTTCCTGAGTAGAAAACAAACAGGCGCTATGTTGTCATTTGCTCTCCAGAGGAAAATCCCTTGGCTGCCACTGTCTTCTGGAGAGGTTGGGGATGCGTGCAAAGATTCTTCCTGCTGTCTCTTGCAAGAAATTTGACTCCAAATGGGTGATTAGTTTCCTCAGGTCCTCTGGAGTGCATGTGGCCCTTCAAGAGGTGCTGGGATGGGGAGGTACACTTTCAATAGAGTTACATTTGGACCTGGGGGACTGGAGGAGATAGCTCCTTGGGTAAAAGCATTTGCTGTACAAGCACAAGGACCTGAGTTCAAATCCCAGCACCCATGTTAAAAAAAGTGGATGTGTTCATACACTCGCCTGTAATCCCAATACTTTGGGAGTGATGGATGGGGCTAGCTGGTTGTCAGTCTAGTTCCAGGTTCTGTGAGAAACCCTATTTCAAGGGAATAAGCCAAAAGTGATAGAGAAGGATACTCGATGTCCTTCTCCAGACAGATAGACACACAGACACCCACACAGATACACAGACACCCACACAGACACAGAGACACAGACACACACAGATACAGACACCCACACAGACACAAAGGCACAGACACACAGACACCGACACACACACACACAGACACACACACATACAGACACACACAGACAGACATAGACACCTACATAGACACAAAGACACAGACACACACAGACACACAGACACAGACACAGACACAGAGACACAACAGACACACACACAGACACCCACACAGACACAAAGACACAGACACACAGACACAGACACAGACCCCACACAGACACACACACACAGACACCCACACAGGCACAAAGACACAGACACACACAGACACAGACACAGACACACACACATACACAGACACACACACACAGACACAGATAGAGACACATAGACACAGACAGATACACACACAGACACACACACAGATACAGATACACAGACACAGACACACACAGACACAAACACACACACATACACAGACACACACACGCACAGATACAGGCACACACACAGATACAGGCACACACACACATACACATACAGACACACACATAGACACAGGCGTGCGCACACATGCACACACACACACTTCAGATCTATGTTTAACCTCTAAACATCTTTTAACCTTTCAAAACACATCAGCCTCACCAGCTTTGATTCTGAAAAGTTCCAAGGGGTTTTTCTTAGGTTGAAAATCTTTTTTTGATTTCTGGTAGCCCAACCCAGAAGCTGCTGGGCTTGTTGTCTGAGGTTAGTGTTATGAAGGGAATGGGTTTTAGTTTCTTCTTTATGGATGTGAAAGTCTCTTGTGAAGTTGAGTGTGTCTTTTAAAATGTGTGCCTAGGGCCAATGAGATGGCTCAGTGGGTAAAGGCACTTGCTGTCAAGCCTGACAAACTTAGTTTTGATTCCTGGGATTCACAAGGTAGGAAAGAACTGATTCCTACAAGTTGTCCTCTGAGTTCCACATATGTAATGTGGCAGGTACACCCCCCGACGTGCAAATAAATAAATAAATGCTAACAAATGAAATGTAAAATACGTCCCTGTTACTGGAGCCTGGATCCTGGAAGCCCTAACAAGCCAGGCCCAACCACCAGTCCTCAATAGGCCAATTAAAGACACAATTAATAATGAAATGAAGAGAAAGGAGATTTACTCTGTGTGGCTACCTTAGGAAAGGGAACAAAGTGGTCCAGTTGCCCCACCATGCCCATCTTCTGTGTCCTAACATGAGGTTTAAATGAAGGGCAAGAGGTATGCATAGCTAAGCAGTCCTGGTCCACTCATCATCACTGGCTCTAGTCTTTCCTACACTGGGGTCTGACCAGTTGTCAGAACTGTTGTCAAATCTCCCCCTCTGGCTGGCACCAGGCTTTAGCTTTTTCCTTCTCCCTGCATGAGACCTCTGGGGAAATCGCCATTTCTTGGGGTCCATTGTCTGTATAGTCCAATAGTCAATGGGAGGGGTACAAGTCTCTCTTTAGAACATCTTCATTCCTGCTGGGGCAGGTTACCCCTCCCCTCTGCCTGGAACCAACGTTCCTGGTGGCTCAACAGCTGGGGGTGGGCTGAGCAGCTTACTCTGTGCCAGGCCAGGAAAGCCCGCTTGCCAGAGGAGGTACCTATCTAACCTGCTGGGCAAATGCCACCCTTAGTGTTGTGCTGGTTGGAGGTGAGCCTGAAGAAGCAGGGAGTTTGTGGCCATTCATGACCTGTAACTGCTCGGGGAGGAAGGAGAGACGCAGGCTGGTACATCCGAGGACTGGGCTGGGCACAGGAAGAAGGTGTCCTGGTCTTTGGAGGAGACACATGTGAGGATGCTGAAGAGTGTGGATGGAAAACAGGAGAAAAAAGGTAGCCTGGGATGTGCAGACAGAGGTCCAGCCCACCAGCAAGTCCCTCTCCTCAGCTAAAGGACTCTGGGAGCTGGTAGTTGATGGGATAAAATCACAAGTCAAATATATCCAAGCCTGCTCCCATTGTCCATTGATTTGGCATGACACCTTAATTTGCCCATTCTAGAACCTTCACTGGCTTTGTCATCAATGTCCTCCTCAGTCCTTGACCTTCCTTCTTCTGCTGGGACTTACCCCTGGGGGCACCAGTATGCGGCATGATGTGTTCCAGGCCCACTTCCAGACAGGGCTGCTCATCTAATCTGGCTTCACCATCTTCCTTGCTCTTGGAGACACCCCATACCCTGACTGTCCCCAATTTATGTTTATTTCTCTGTTCCTTTGGAGGTTTAGCCCATGATTCCTAATCTTCTCATGTGCACATCTCTGAGAATGGCTTTCTTTAGATTAGAGTTCCATGTGTGTTAGAGAGCATTCAAATGTCATGAGTGGTTGCCAAGCACATGCATTCCAGAACCCAGTCTAAGAGGTCTACTTAGTGGGCATGGCATCTGCATATTCCATCACCATCCTGGATGCCAATGCACTAAGCCTGCATGATCTCTGCTGCACACCTGCTTCATCTCCCTAACTTTGCCCCTTGAGGCATATCTGATACTGCTTGGCCCCTTTATCTGCACACCCTCCAGGCACCCGAACTTTGAATCTTCAGAAAGAAACTCTTGCTTTTAGTCCCAGACCCTCTCTCCTTAGTCCCACTCCAAGCAACAACAACTACCACCCCCTACTCCCCACTATCCTGGTGGCTTGGTCTATCCTGCTCTCCTTTGTCCATATCTATGTCCCTAAATGTGGGAAAATACTTCTGGTTGCACTCATCTTCAGAGAATGTCTACATTTGGCTGCAAGTGCCTCCAAGCCACCAGCACCCTTGAATGACCACAGTAGATGCTAAAGGGTCTCCCTACCCATTCTTTCTTTCTTACCAGCTAAGGAGGAAGTTGGAGCACACAGTAGATCCTGTTGCTTTCTGTGGTGGCTCATCACCCTGAAAGTGCAATGGTGACCCCCAGTCCTGTGATGTCCCACTGCTGCTACCCGTCCCCTTCTTTCCTTGCCTCTCTGAGCCTTGTTCCTTGGGTTCTGTTCACAATGTTCTTTTTCTCAGTTTCTTGAGTGGGATGAACAGTTCTCTGGCCTCCCAACATCTGCACATACTGTTCCCTCCACCCACAATGCTCTTCCCTAACTTTTCAGGGATATCTGGCTTTTCCCTATCTATCTAATCTCAGCCTTCCTGGATTCTCTGCCATTAATGTTATTGCTTCCATCCCATCATTCTTAGTCATGGAAACCTGTCCATTCTTTCCCAGTGTTTTATGGCAGCTTCAACATCCCAATTACATATGTTTTACTGCCCTGTGTGTGTGTGTGTGTGTATGTCCGTGTGTGCGTGTGTGTGTGTGTGTGTATCTGTGTCTGTGTCTGTATGCCATGTAGAGACCAGAAGTCAAACTCAAATGTCTTTATTTTTGAGACAGGGTCTCTCACTGGCCTGGTACTCACTGATTTGCTGCCAGCAAGGCCCGGTGAACCTCCTGTTTCTGCCTCCCCAGTTGTGGGATTACAAGCACAGCACACACCACCACACCTGGTTTTTATTTATTTATTTATTTTATTTTTTAAATGGGTTCTGGGTATTGAACTCAGGGCCTCGTGATTGCACAGCAAGCATTTTACTGCCTGAACCGTCCCCCCAGCCCTGTGTTAGTACTTTTTTGTGTGTCTGCTCTTTCAGAAGACAGTATGGTCTGTGAAGGCAGCTACTCTGGCGTTTCTTCACCTAGCACAGAGTAGCATTTGACCAACACTTGTTGAAAGAGTGGAGGGACTCTTGCTTTACGCAGCCAAGTGCCATGTGCTGTGGGCCTGTGTTCTCCACACTCTCTTTTGTTCAGACTTGTTGAGAGGTGGTTCTATCTCCTTCTAGTCCATGGACTCCCAGGCTATTCTGTTGAGTCCTACCCTGGTCTATCCTGTGCCGTTCTATCCTGACTTCTCTACTCCAGTTCCAGCCTGTTCTGGTGTGGCTGAACTAGGTTAGACAGTTCTTTGCCCTTCTATTTTTGCTATACTGGTCTGTTCAGCTCCACTCTGCTCTGGACTTTTCTTCTCCACTCTATCTGTGCCATACTGTTTTTCTTGACTTTTGTCCCCCACATTACATCTTGTTCCAATTGACTCTTTTTCTTTGATTCCTTTGGCCTCATGTTACGGCAGTGCCTGCCTCAAGACTTTTGGGGAAACCCTACTACTATGGCTTGGATGTATTCTGTCCCCCAAGGACATGCTGGAGACTCAGTTCACTGTGGCGGTGTTGAGGTGACA
The DNA here is from genome assembly GCF_000622305.1 of Nannospalax galili. NCBI lineage: Eukaryota > Metazoa > Chordata > Mammalia > Rodentia > Spalacidae > Nannospalax > Nannospalax galili. The sequence continues at coordinate 10,070,885 of NW_008341028.1, forward strand.
GAACCCTTCATGAGCGGAGTCTAGAGAGAGGTAATTAGGTCACCAGGGGCCTTTGGAATTAATGAGGGTCTCATGGGATGAGTTAGTTCTCACATGAGTGGGCTGTGATGAAGCCAGGCAGTCCCACTCACTTGACCCCTCTGCACGCAGATGGCTCCTTTCTTTTACAAGTAATATTTTATTATTTTTATTTTATGTGTATGAATGTATTACCTACATGTGTGTAAGTGCGCCTGTGTCATACAATGCCCATGGATGTCAGAAGAGGGCATTGGGAACTGGAATTACAGATGGTTGTTAGCTGCCATGTGGGTGCTGGGAACTAAACTCAGGTCCTCTTTGAGAGCAGTCAGTGCTTTTAACTGCTGAGCCAACTCTTGAGCCCCGGATGGCTCCTTTTTGTCCTCTGCCATACTGTGGTACAGCCACAAGGGCCCTTGACAGAGGTCAAATAGATGGGCATACCCTGTTTTGGAATATCAGCCTCAGAAACCATGAGTTAAATAAGTTCCCCTTTTTTGTTTGCTTTATCTTTTTGAGACAGGTTCTCACTTTGTAGCCCTGGCCTGGAACTTGTTATGTAGCCCAGGATGGCCTTGAACTCACAGAGCTCTGCCCGCCTCTGCCTCCCAAATGCTGGAATTAAAGGCATGTGCCACCACACCCAGCTAAGCCTCTTTTCTTTATAAAGTACTCACCTGTGGGGGTTTTGTTACAGCTACATGAGAAGGACTGATGATACTCTTTCATTCCGCCTTGTCTTTTGCTGGGAATCCATGAAATTGTAAGGGAAGGAAATGCCATCCTGGAATGAGAGAAGATGCTGGCGTTGGGGTCTTTGCTGACCTGCTATGGGAAATGTTAGGTTGGGGGTGGGGGGTGTCTGAGTATCAGTGATGCACTTAAGGCTTGACCCTGGGAAAGCCTAGTGGGTTTGCTTAGGTGGAGGGCACTGAATCCTACATGGTGGAAGGAGAGAACCAACTCCCACAAGCTGTCTCTATATGTGTACTGTGGCATGCACACGCCCACACACATACACAAATGGATAAATAAATGTAAAAAGATTTAATTAAAGAAGAGGACCTCTCCATCTCGCTTTGCAGCTGTGTGCCCTAGACTACCTTGGCTTTACTAAGGTATCACTGAGCCTCAGTTTCCCAACTGTGAAAAGGAGGAGGTGCAGAAGAAGCATGAAGTATCAAAAAGGCACCGTAGAGCTGTTATTCTGAGACTGAAGCAACTCTGCATGATCGATGTTTGTTGCTTGAATGATTGATTGTAGCTCCCTCCCTTGGACCCACCATAATAACGCTTCGTGCAGAGCAGGGCACATAGAACTTCCCTAATAAATATCCACAGGCTTAAAATAAATGTGAGAAGAATACGAGAGAGAGGGAGGCAGGCGACACCCTTTCAAAGGCAGAGCAGACAGGTGGATGCTGGGGCTGAGCTGCTGAGGCTCACGCCAGACCTCCAAATATATTCCGAATCAGGGAATTAGGAGACAACGGAGGAGACTGCCAAAAAGAATTTATCTCGGAAGTGGAGCTTGGGGAATAGCATTAATATTTTCGGAAATTGAAACTCCAACCATGAAATTGCCTATCATTTATCATACATGGTCTCTCAAAGGGGAAACGGAAAAGCATTTAGTCTTATTGCTTTTTAAACACACAATGGTTGAGCGCAGCCATCCAGGCTGCAGTTGGAGGAGATGGTGTGTCTGAGAGGGTCTGGCCAGCAGCTCCCTCCTACCAAATGAATGACTGCTGTCTGTAGACTCTGGTCTGCCTGGTGCCTGAACCACAAATGGCAAGGGTACCCATCGAGGTCAGTCCTGGGCAACTGAGAGTGGTGGTCATTGTAGCATGCACAGACCTCCCTAAATCCTTGGAATCTTCCAAGCCCCTGATTAATGCCTGAGAGTTGTATCATCTTTAAAGTCTTTCACACTTCCAGGGCTCAGTTTCCCTGTGTGTGTGTGTGTGTGTGTGTGTGTGTGTATGTTTGTGTGCATGCATGTGTGTGTATATGTGCATGCAGAGGCCAGTATTCAGTCTCTGTGTGGTTCTCCAGAAGCATCCACATAATTTTTCAAGACAGGGTCTCTCACTGTCCTGAGACTCACTGAGTAGGCTAGGCTGGCTGGTCAGCAAGCCCCAGTGATTCTCCTGTCTCCACACCTCCAGCACTGGGACACCACACCTGGTTTTTTATGTCATTGCTGGCGATTGAACTCAGGTCCTGAAGCTTGTACAGCAAGCCCTTTACTGACTGAACCGTGTCTTAGCCTCACAGCTCCCCTTAGAAAGAGTCTCGCTGGTGCCTTCCACTTCTGCTTCTGAAGGGATAGTCAAGCCTCTTCCCCAGACTTCCCAGGGATTCTGGGCTTCTTCACACCACTGGCTTATGGGCCTCCACACCTTCAATGCCCACATCAGGTCAAATGCAGCATGCTGTGCTGGTCACTGCCTCTTCATACCTGCTGCCTTTCTGAAATCCTTGTTGCCTGGATGGCTGGACAGGCTCCAAGGCTCCCTCAGGATGACCCCTTCACGGGGAGGGATTTGCAGCTGGTATTCTGCTGTCACACAACTTGTCGCAGCCAATGAGGCAATTTCTGAAGACTGTTGGGGACTGAAGGAGGGTGGAATGCATTTGGAAATGAATTGATAACCATTGAGATGGAGAGGGGACAGGGCTGAGCCCTGTGCTCCCACAGCCTGGTCACGGGGAAGGACTGCTGAGGTTTTACTATTGTGGCCAGAAGAATCTGAGGTGGAAAGAAATCCTGGTTTGACCAAGGTCACAGGGATGGAGGTGGGGGCAAGTTGCACCAGATTGCCTGGTACCCCGAGCTGAGTCCTTCTTCCTGAAGATGTGCTCAGGCCAACAGCCAGTCCCCTGGTCCAGGAGTCAGCCCAATCCTGCTTAGCAACTAAAACTTCTCACAGCCCATTGAACATGGTGGCCACCACAGTGACCCAGCTGTCAGCAGCTGAGGCAGGGAGTCATGAGACCCAGGCCAGTTTGGGCTACAGTTTTGGACTCTGTCTCAAAACAAAGCATCACCTCCCTCCCTCTCTCCCTCCCTCCTGTCCTTTCTGCTTTTTTTCTTATTCTCTCCCCCCCTTTAGTCCTTCCTCTTTCTTCCCTCTCCTCTCCCCCTTTCCTTCTTCCTCCCTTTCTCCTCTTCCTTCTGTTCCCCCCCCTCCGCAAGTGCTTGCCCCACTCGGTCTCCCGTGGCCCTGGACAGGGGGATGTTCACGAAGCCACTCTCCCTGAGACACCACTCCTCCCGGCCTCCCTCACTGATTCTGTTGACGACACTTGCCCCACCTTCATCCAGAGTTCTGTGCTGCACTGCAAGTTGCCAGCTGCTTCCTGGAGGCCTTGAAGCTGCCATGAGGTCAGTGGGTTGTTGGGGAGCCTCATATTCCAGCCCAGACACCTTCCTGCCCGGTTCTCATCAGCTTCCCTCCCAGCTGACAGGCTGTCAGGTTCGCATCAATTTCTCCTCACATCCTCCCACCATAAACACTTCCCGCATTCCTTGGTCACCCTCGGTGCTTCGCTGCCCGTTGTACTTCTGCATAAGAAGTCACTGTATGAGAGTCACTGAGGCAGAGCCCTTAGAACATAGGCAGGGTTGGGCATAGATCTACCTCAAACTTAGAGCTGACCACGTGGTCCATCCCGCCAGTGACCTGGTGTCTCTCTGACACCTATAAGATAAATAGCAACGGAGCTCTGAGAATGGCAGTTGCATGTCCACCACCTGGCTCTGGGCCCCTCCGCAGCACAGTTCTCACCTCTCACAGTCTACCCCCCTGTGAATATGTCTTGCATGTGTCAGTGATGGCAGGCAGGTGCTGGAGCGGGTGCAGTGATGACATATCAGACACGTGGTGGCCTCCTAGCTGGTCCTCAACCTCATGTAGTGTTCTCCAATTTGGTCAACTGCATGATGGGAAGGCACTGGGATAACTGAGCATAGCAGGGGTAGGAAGCAAGCGGGGCCGAGATTCAAGCAGATGCTGAAAACACCAATCAGCCACTGGCCATGGTGCTCCTCTGCGCATCCCCACCTTCCCTGCCCCAAACCCTATCCCTTCTTCTATTGACTGGCCCAATTCAGGTCTCAGGATTTCCCACCTAGGTCACTTCTGTGTCCTCATTATTTATCTGTCTTGGTTGACCCCTAGCCCCACCTACTCTTTCCAGAATATCTTTTCTCTGAGTGTGTATGCAGGCAAGTGTGTGTGCATGTGTGTATGCATACGTGTGGAAGCTAAAGGTTGAAGTTGGGTGTCTTTCTTAATCACTCTCCAGCTATTTTTTCTAAGACAGGGTCTCTCACTGAAACTGCAGCTTGCTGATTGGCTAGACTGGCTGGCCAGTAAGCCTCAGAGATCCTCCCGCCTCTGCCTTCCAGGGCTGGGATTCCAGAGGTGCACTGCCACCCCTCACTTTTTATGTATGTGCTAAGAGTCTAAACTCAAGTCCTCATATTGTGCAACAAGCACTTTACTGACTGAGCTATCTCCCCAGCCTCAGAGTATCCTTTTTAAATATAAATCACATTTCCCCCCGTTGACAACCCTTGCATGACAGCTCTGGGAGACCAGACAGCTGCTTGGTCTAGCCACTGAGGCCCTTACAGTGGACTTCATTCTACCCTCCTACCTTCCTACCCCACCTTCCTTTCAGGGCCCCACCAGGTAATCTAGGACACAGTCCCCACCACCTCCTCTGCTGCCTGCCCTCACCCTACCCATCTCTAGGGAAGTGCTTTCCTTTCAGGAAGGATTCCTGCCCCTTGCTTCCAACTCTACAAATAACTCTATCACCATCTATAGGCAGAGTCCAATTTGTCACAGCTAGCCAGGTGGCCTCTGTCCAGGCTTTCCTGAGACTTTCTAGAATATGAACCATTCCAAGGCATCTCTAATGTCACCTGTGCAACGAGTCTGGGTGAGAAGAGCCCCTTGGCAGCTGTTTACTAGGCATAGGGTTCCAAATGGGAGTCTGACACAGAAAGGCAGGCATGGCCTAGCCCTCAGGAAGCTTCTAGTCTATCTAGGCAGCACTGGCACTAGCTCTCCATTATTTCTTATCATATGTAACTTTGCTTTCATTAAGTTGATCTTCAAACAAATGAGCACACTGGTCCTCAGACCCCCTAATGCCAGTGAGAACCCCTCAAAAGTTCACATTTTTGTCAGTGGGGATGGACTGCTAGGTGGGTACCATCTTGTCTCTGTCCTTCCTCTTCTTCCTGCCTGCTGCGCTAAGGAGGAGCCTGTCCTCATAGCAGGGCAGAGGAGACCATAGGAGCAGTAGAGCAGCTGGGGAAGAGAAAGTGGTGGAGGCCATTGTGGGGCCTGCTGTCTTCTGACCCAACCTACTGGTTGCTGTGTGGAGAGTGTTGGGAGGGCAAGGGTATCATCATGGAGGGTCCTGATTTTAGTGTGACTTTGAGGTGGTGCTGGTAGAAACCGGAGTGGTAGTAGAGAGATGGAGGAACACAGCTGACTGAGATGTGGGTGGTGTGGTCCACTGGTCTTGCTTATGGCTTGAATGGGGCATGGGCAGCATGGAGGGTCAACTCTGGGATATTTGACTTGAGCACCAGAATGGGTTGGGGTGATGCTGCTGGCAGAGGTGAGAAGCCTGGGATGAGGAGAGGATAAACATCTACCTCCTAGAGTTTCCTTTTAGCTGTGTGTGTGTGTGTGTGTGTGTGTGTGTGTGTGTGTGTTTGCATGCATGTGCACATGTGTGCTCATGTGTGTGTGTGCATGTAAACCCAGAAGACAACATCCAGAACCATTCCTCAGGCATTGTACACTTTTTGAGACATGGTCTCACTGCCCTGGCACTCACCAAGTAAGATAGGCTGGCTGGCCACTGAGCCACAGACTGCCTGCTTCTGGCCCCCCAGTGCTGAGATTATAAGCGCATGCCATCACACTTGACATTTTATGTGGGTGCTGGGAACCAAACTCAGCTTGTGAGGCAAACGCTTTACTGACTGAGCCATCTGCCCAGCCCTAGCCGTATTAATTTTGAGATGACTCCTCATCATTCTCTGCCTATGTTAAGCATGTGGTTGGATCCGCTAGTGAAGAATGTGGGGGAGAGGAAGGACTGGAGATGCAAGTCATGGCAGGGTCAAATGCAGGAGGCTGGAAGTTGATACAATTGGATGCGATGAGGGTATGCTGGGACAACTCAGAGGTAGAGAACGGAAAAGAGCTCAGGGCCAAACCCGGAGTCAGCGGGGAAACGGAAGCATAGTTGGCAAAGGAGACCGAGAGAAAGCAGGCCTATGTGACAAGTGTTGCAGGAAGCAGGCAAAGGACTTGTGTCCACCACTGCCCAAAGCCAAGGAAGGGAGAGGGAAAAGGAACCACGGCACCTGGGCCTGAGGGGCCAGAGGTAATCTACTGGATGTCAAGGACACGAAGCCCTGGGCTGGGGGTGCCACTGAGAGAGTGTCATAAGGGCCTATCGATTCTTTTTAAAGTTTTTATTTATTTGTTTTTATTATGTTATGAGTGCTTTGCCTGCATGTATGTAAGCGCACCACATACACACAATGCCCACAGAGGCCAGAAGAGTGTATTGGATCCCCTGGAACTGGAGTTACAGACAGTTGTCAGTTGTCGTGTGGATGCTGGGAACTGAACCTAGGTCCTCTGCAAGAGCAGCCAGTGCTCTTAACTGTGGGGCTGTCTCTCCAGCGCCCTTATCAATTCTTAAGGCTGTAAAAGGCAGCAGAAGAATGGGGTAGAAAATGGAGAGAGAGGTGGAGACATGTGGAGTGAGTTCCCAGAGCATCCTGCTTGAGGGATTAGTGGAGAGGGGAAGTTGAGGATGAAGAAGGAGGAGACAGTGCAGATCACATGATAGAAGAAGAATCCACAGTCCACATATAGAAAGTGGCCTTGCCCAGAACAGTGGCCTTCATGCAGAGGAAGAGGAGGTAGTGCAGGTGTATGGGGCTCCTAATGCAAGACAATCCTTGTAACATACTATTTCATAAACAAAGCATGAGCCAGTGTGGTGGGCAGTGGTGGCAGCGGGGTAGGCAGGGGAGAATGGAGAAGTACAAAAGTGCACAGCCACAGCACCACAGAGGCAGCGGTCCACTGGGACCGGAGGTGATGAGTGCGGAAAGAAGCGGGTTGGATTTCTAGTTACATTTTGCTATGTGGCAAAATCCCTTGAACAGATGTACAGTTGGAATTAACTAAGCTTGGTCATGGCTTCTAAAGTCAAAGAAGGTAGGGAAAGGAAAAGGGGCTTGGGAGATGGTGTGGTCAGTAAAGTGCTTACTGTTCAAGCATGAGGACCTGAGTTCAAATCCACAGCACCCATGTAAAAGCTGGGTATGCAGGGTACCTGAAAGCCAGCACTGGGGAAGTGGAGACAGGAGGATCCCCAGGACTTACTGGCCAGAAAGTCTAGCCTTATCAGTGAGCTCCAGATACAGTGAGAGATGCTGCCTCAAGAAACAAGGTGGGGCGCAATTGAGGAAAACACCTGGCATTGACTGCTGGCCTTTCCATGCATGTACACACAGACACATATAAACACGTACACACATAGATACAAACAGAAAAATAGAAAGAAAGAAAGAAAGAAAGAAAGAAAGAAAGAAAGGAAAGAATGAAGGGAAGAAGGGATGGATGGATGGAGGGAGGGAGAGAGGGAGGGAGGGAGGGAGGGAAAATCTGTACATGAGGGCAACAAACGTGTAGTAAGTAACAAAGATAGTGGCCAGCCTGTGGCCAGAAGGCTCCATGGGCAGGATTGGTGGTCAAAGACGACAGCAAATTGTCCCCTGGCAGGATGTGTGAAGTGAAGAATGTAGTTGGTCTGGTTTCTGAGATGGTAAGGTCAAAGGTGTGACCCCCATGGGAGTAGGTGGGCAAGCAGTGTTTGGACATGACCAAGTAGAGGAATAAGAGGGACACAGGATACCCCAAGGTTAGATGTATCCACAGAGCAGATGTTGAAGTCGCCAAAATTGCTGACAGGAGGGGGGTGGAGGGGAAGACAAGGGGCTGGGGTGTCAGTTAAGTCTGTAGTGAATAGGGGTCCAGGGAGAGCAAGTCTGTTGATGTGGAATTCAGAGCCGCTGAGCTTACTTTTGTACTTTTAAGCTTTTGTTAGCATATATCAGTTATACATAATAATAGATTTCATTATGACATTTTCATACACATATATAGTGTATTTTGATCATATTTACCCCCATTCCCCTCTCTGGTCTCCTGCTCCTCCTGCTGATTCCTCTCTCTTCACAACTAGTCCCTCTCTATTGTTATATCTTTTAAAAATTATTTTCATTTTTATTTTCTGGTGAACCAATGAGTTTAATTAAGGTTACTCACAAGAGCATAGGTACCTTACCAGTGGCTATACCACTGAAGGAAATGTCTCTCCCTCTCCCATGGAGCTGAGCCTTTGAAGAGGAAGGAAGATAAGCTGTGGGGCGGGGTAGCAGGGAGCAGAAAGGATGCCCACCTTGCCTCCTGGTCCAGGGAATATGGGCTGTGGGAGCAAAGTAGCCTGTTCTTTGGAGGGACAGGGATGCCACATGTTTGTTAGGGCAGAGTTCAGACATGCAGTGGGGATGTGGGTATTCGTGATGACCAGGCCTGAGTACCAGCACTCACAGGCCCAGGCCTGGCCAACAGGCACTGTCCAGTCAATGGGTAATGGGCATGGAACATCCAGCCAGGCAAGCCCACCAAATTGATAGACCACACTTGGGGATCGCTTTGCTCTTCATGCTGGCCAAGCTTGCAGGTAAGCGATGGAGTGTATTTTGAGGGCAACTGAGCACTGGAAGTCGGGCTTGACAGGCACCCATTGTGCAGGTGTGTGAGTAACTGTGATACACAGGGAGAGGCAGGAACCACCAACCCAGAACTAGGAGCATCCAGGGACTGGGCACAGGTGGGCAGTTGATCTTACCTTGTGATAAAAAAAAAATCTCAGGGCACAAGTCCATGGGGGTAACCACATTTGGTTTTCTTTAAGTTAAATTATTTCCTGCTGAGTCCCTATGCCAGATGGGGAAAACAGTCTGTGGGTACTGGTTTCCATGGAGATGCCCACTGGCCTGGCCCTATGGCCCCTTAGAGCCAAGACTCTACTATGTATTTCTCAGGGATGCGATGCCTAGAGCCACTAGGAACACCCTGCCACCTTTACCCAAATGTTTTACAGATGACGTGGTGGATACCCAGAGCTGATAGTGCTGTTTGGCTCTGCATCTACCCAATGCTTAAAATCTAGGGTGAGTCACCTGTAGACAGATAATGAGCCCCATTTGTAGTGGGGAAGGTGGGCAGGCTGTGGCAGGTGAGGGCATTGCTGGAGGGCATGGGGTATGAGTGGGCCTGGGGGAGGCAGCTGGGCCTCGGAGCTGAGGGAATGGGAGGACAGTTCTAGGGAGAGAGAACCAGTGGGCAGGATGAGCAGTAGAGTGACCCAGCAAGTTGCTTAGAAACAGAGCAGTTTGCCCAGTCTACTGCTGGGTCTCAGAGTCGGTCTAATGTGGATACCTCTGGCAGCTAGGGTCAGATGACCTCTGGGGCTGCTGTCAGCCCTGCCACCCTCTTTGGACTCAAGCTTGCTGACTGGAAAGGAAGGGACCTTTGTCTGGTCCACTGGTGGCCTGTGCCTTCAATACTTCTTACTTCATCTTCGCCTCCAGCTCTAGAAACACAGGTTATAGGTTGCAAGGTGCAGATAAAGAAGTAGTATCCTCAAAGGTCTTAGGGTTGCACCCTGACTCTCCCACCATCCCCGGGGCTATGCTCAGAGCTAAGAGTGCCCATAAAGATGGGAGGAGTCCAGTGAGTCAGAGGGAAGCCCCCTGGGGAGTCTGGTGGTTGCCTGACCTCTTTAGGGGATATCATGTGGCACTGAGAAGAGCTATAAAGCTAGTAAACCCTTACAAGGACTGCACTGACCCTCCTGGGCTGAGCCTCAGTTCCCTCTCTGCTTTCTGTTCTAGCAGGAGGAGCAGGGCTAGACAATCTCAAGGAGCAAGAGGAGGAGGAGGAGGAAGAGGAGGAGGAGGAAGAGGAGGAGGAGGAAGACTAGGAGGTGTATGAGGAGGAGGAGGAAGAGGAGGAGGAAGAGGAGGAGGAGGAAGAGGAGGAGGAGGAGGAGGAAGAGGAGGAGTTCTCGTCATCTCTATAAGCCAGGGCCACGCTTGTGTCTTTTATTTCCTTCCTTCCTTCCTCCCTTCCTTTCTTCTGCTCTTTCTTCCTTCCTTGCTTTCTGTGTACTTGTGTGTTCATGTGTCTACACGTACACATGTGTGCATGTGTGTGTGTGGAGGCTAGAAGTCAACATTAGGTGTCATTCCTTGGAATGCCAACTACCTTATTTTTTGAGACAGGGTCCCTTATTGGCCTGGAGCTTGCTGATTCAGCTTAACTGGCTGACCTGTGATCCCCAGGAATCTTCAAGTCTTGCCACTAAGCCTGGCTTTTCCGTGTGGGTTCAGGGGATCAAACTCAGGTCCTCAGGGCTGGCACTTCACAGACTGAGCTGTCTTGCGCTCTTGCTTCTGTCTGTCTCCAGCCTGTGAGAGTGACAGCTTCCCTTCCCTTTGCCTCTCTGACCCCACCCCACCCCCGCCATGCCCTGGTTCCTTCCTGGGGCTTCTCAGGCTTAGACATGTCAAGAGTGGAGAGCTGTGTCAACATAGCTCCTGCCAGTGGCATGTGTCTTCTGATGGATTTACCTGCTGCTCCAGCCTTACCCATCATTTCCCCATTGGAAAGAGACATTCACCTAACACATGTGTGGGGCCCACAAGGGTTCAGGTAATAGTGGTTGCCTGTTTTTTTTGTTTGTTTTGGTTTGGTTTTTGGTTTTTTGGTTTTTTGCTTGATTTATTTTTATTTTATGTGTATGAGTGTTTTGCCTGCATGCATGTAAGTGGGACAGTGTTGTGCAATGCCTGTTCAGGCAGGAAGAGGGCATCAGATCCCCTAAAACTGAAGTTACAGCCAGTTGGTCCTTACAGGTGCTGGGAATTGAACACAGGTCCTTTGCAAGAGCAGCCAGTGTTCTTAACTGCTGAGCCATTTCTTCAGCCCCAGCAGTTGCTTTTGACTGGATACCTGCTCTGTGCTGACTCACGCTGCAAGCTGTATTCATATATTATTTTACATCCTTGCCCTCTCTCTGCCAGATATGGGGTGATTTCCCATTTTGTAGATGAGAAACCATAGCCCAGAGAGGTTAAAGTGACTCAACTAAATTCTCACAGTGTGGGAGTTGCAGATCTGGGATTAGAACCTAGAACTCTGTGACTTCAAAGCCTGGCTCCTGCCAAGCATCCCATCACTGAGCTGCCCATCCCTGGCTGTACACCAAGTTGCACACAAGACAAGCAGACTCCATGGGTGGTCTCAGTGGCAGTGGTAGGTGGGCAGGTCCTTCCCCTCTGGCCCTCTCTGGCTGGAGCAGGCCCCTGCATGCGGCTACAGCCTCCAGGCAGCAATAGGATGAATAACTGATGGTGATTAGCTAAATCATAACATCGCTCATGCCACGCATAAGTAATGAGACAACTGGTGCCAGGCCGCGATGAGCGGGCACCCCCACGTCACACCCCCACTCCCCAAGCCCGGAGAAGCCACCGCAGCGCCATTGCCGCCCTGTGTTATCTGGCACATCAAGCACTGCGACAATGAATATAGATTGACCTTATTATAGCAGCCGGCTGCTGGTGCCAGGCGCAGCCAGGCATACTTTGCACAAATTAAAGGTGTCAGCATGTAATTTACGGTTCATGGAGGAGAAGGGCTGGTGGGGGTGGGAGAGGCACCGAAGTAGGTAGGAAGGAAGGTGGGCTGCTTCGGGGCTGGCACAGGGGGCCCATGCACACTAATGACAGGAGGTGCAGCTGAGGTGTCATTCCCATCTCTGGCTTTGCTCATTTTCACTATTCATTGCTGGAAGGGGGCGGCCCCCTCCCTGCAGCCTCCCCACCCCCGCACTGTGTGCATGTGTGTGTATTTTGTAGCTAAATTACTGGTTTTACCTGAAGAGTGTAAAGTAGGTGTGCTAATTTACGGCTCGGCAGATAAAGCCTCAGAGTGGGGAGCTGTCTGGGAGGCCTGTGATACGACATCATTTGACTAACACACCCCAGAGCGGCTTGACATCTCGAGTTGGGCCTGTGATTAAAGTTGTGGGATTCTTCCCCTCCCTCTCCCTTCTCCAGCACAGAGAACAGATTAAACTCTAAGTAATAGATCTTGGGTTTCTTGCCATCCCACTGATATACACAGTACACAGTTTGACACAAAGAGTAAGTTATACATCACAAACAACAGCCTCTGCCCTTCACCGCCCAGAATTAATTTCCCATTTGCTAAGCTTCCCTGTTCTGCAAGCCCATTTCCTGACGAGCAGGGCCGGCTCCCCTCCTGCGACCTAAGGGAGACAAATAGCAGGATGCAGGAAAAGACAACCCAGGACAGGTGCTTTAACCCTTGAGACTTTCAAATAGGACAGCTGAGGGTGGGGGCGGAGACCTGGCTTCCTTCTGTCACCCTGTGTTTGTCCAGGGGATGGGACTCAAACCAGGTCTTCTGATTGATTGGGCTCTGAGGGGTGGGGGCTTCACTTGGGGTGCAGAAGTCTAGGTGATGCCTTGAACACCTGCAAGCTGCTGTGTAAAGCTCTCTATCTCCTCTGTCCTATCTGAGAGGACCCCTAGGGGTCACTGATGTCTGTCTGCAGACGTGTTCCGTGTGGGTACTGGCAGAAGATGGTGGAGAGCTCAGACAGGTCTCCTCCTCTCCTGTGTGATACCTTGCCCCTGGGTAGAGTGGCTTCCTTTGGTGAGGGCAGCTCTCCTGGCTCCAGCTCCCACTGCCCCTTAGCTATGCCTGCTGCTGTTTTTCTCTAAGCACCTCACTGTCCCTTTTGGTTCCTTTAAACCTACCAGCTCCATCAATAGCCCCTCTCTCCCTATTTCTTCAATTTGGTTCCTATGGGGACCTTGACTGGTGTCTGGGGTATGTATTCTTCCCTGAGAACTCTGCTGGTCCAATCGTCTGCCTGAAGACACACTGGGGATGGAAGGTGTCCAGCTCTCCATGGAAATATATTGTCCAGCTGGGTCATCATGTCAGTCACCCAGCTGAGGGCTTCATGGGCAGCCCTATGAGATACTATCTGGTTAGGCCCACTGAAGAGGGATGGGAAGTGGAGGCCTAGAGAGGCAGAGCCACTTCCCCAGGGTCACTCAGTGTTAGCAGCAGACTTCGGGTATGAACCTAGGGCTGACTGACTCTGACACAGAGCAACTTCTTCACTGCGCGGGACTTTGTCTTGCTGGGATTGCATGTGTGCACACAAACACATAGGCATGCACACACATGTGCATGCATGACTACATGTCTGGGGGCAGAAGATGAGTATGGTCAGGGAGGCAGGTCCAGTAGTGGCAAGGGCTAGAGCTGACAGATGAAGCTGGGGGAAATCGAGGAGGACTTCTTAGAGGAAACAAATGGGTCCTGAAATGAATTAGACTCAGAAACATATAGTACCAGGATCAGCCAGGTAGCAAGGGGGAAGGGAAGGCAGAGAAATATTTTAAAAATACAAAAACCAGGGGCTGGGAGGATGGCTCAGTAGGTAAAGTGCTTGCTCTGTGAGCACAGGACCTTAGTCCAGATCCCTGGTACCTACATAAAAGCAGGCAGAGTGAGTGGTACATGTCTATAACCCCAGTACTATGGGGAGCAGGGAGACAAGTGGATCCCTGGAGCCCACCAACCAGCCAGCCTAGTTGAATTGGTGAGCTTCAGGTTCAGTGAGAGACCCTGTCTTAGAAAGTAAGGTGGAGGGTCCCTATGCTCTGTTAGCAAGTCCAATAAACTTGTTAGGATTTTCCAAAAAAAAAAAAAAAAAAGAATAAAAAAAAAAACCCCTCTATTACAATTTTGAATAATTACAAAAAAAGGAAAGAAGGTGGAGGGTGATTGAGGAAGACACCCAATATCAACCTCTGGCCTATATAAGCACATGCATACACACACCTATATGAACATGTGCCCCCCCCCTCACACACACACACACACACACACACACACAGAGTCACAGATCCCTAGCCTGTCTCCCTGAATCGGACTTCTAAGGTGCAGCCCAAGAATCACTTCAGTTTTCTTTTAAGGCAACACAGATATGTGACCAGTTTGGGGAGCCGCAAACCCTTCCCCCAGATCTCTGCACTCAGTGAGGCACGCAGAGCAAGAACAGAGAGGTTGAGGGACTTGCTTGGGGTCTCATAGCAATAGTTCCAGAGCCAGGACAGGAACCCTGGTTTCTCTGCTCTCTGCTCCCAGCATAGTGCTCACCTAGGGCGGCTGCCCACTCATCTTCCAGCTTCCTAGTGGGAATGCAGCCTCCCTGGAGACCCAAGGCTCAGCTTCCTCCCCCACTCTGCAGCCGGTTCTCAAGATGGCAAGTGGGGGGTGGATGAAGGTGGAGGCAAAGCGAGAACACGCCTGGAATAACATGACATTTAGAAGCATGAATCACTGGCACTTTCTGTTTTCTCCTGCTCTCCCTCTGCATGCCCCCACCCCCCAGGCGCTCTGAGCTGCAGGAACACCAAGCCTGGACAGAGCTTCGGGGAGTAGACTCTGCCTCAGGGCTCCCACAGGAAGAGTAGCTGAGATGGAAGCAGAGATGTGCTCTGAGCACTGTGCTCTTTTGCTGGGTGACTTTGGGAATGCACTGTATCTTTTCTGGGGCTCAGCCCTGGGACCCTCACCATCAGGCTTGTCTGTGCCCTTGTGCCACCATCTGGGAGACCTTGTCAGGCTCCCTGCTGGCTGAGAGCCCTGCTGCTCTAACTTACATGTTTCTAGTTTTATTATTTTTACTTTGCATGTGTAAGTGTATTGCCTGCATGCGTGTAAATGTACGTATAAATGCCCCCATGTCGTGCAATGCCCTGAGAGGTCAGAAGAGGGCATCGGATCCCCTGGAACTGGATTTACAAATGGTTGTTAGCCACCATGTGGGTGCTGGGAATTGAGCTTGGGTCCTCTGCAAGAGTAGCCAGTGCTCTTACCCACTGAGCCATCTCTCCAGCCGAGTTGCTCTGACTTATCATGGAGCATAAGTCTTTGAGCCTGGGATGGCTGGGGAAGGAAGGAAGGTACACAGGTCAGGGGCTGGGCAGATGACAAGAGAAGGCCCCTCAGTGGCATGTGTGTCTCAGCCAAGACTCTCTTCTCACCCCTGGGCTCAGTAGCCAAGGCTTTGGAGGCAGGTCAGCCTGGATGTCTACATGTAGGTTTGGGGGAAGGGCAGTAAATAGTACCCTGGGCCTCAGTGGCTTGTGCCTTCTGTCTACAGTGGTGAAAGTGGCTGGGCTAACCACCTGGTCAGCTGGGCGCACAGCAGGTGCCACCCCCACCCCCAGCCTCAGCAAGCATGAGGCTGAGTCTCAAGAGCAACACCTTTTGTTGAGGCTTCTTTGTAAACTTCAGTAGTGTAACCTGGCTTGGAGTGAAGGATGCTGGAAGTGAGGGATAGAGAACACCAGAGAAAACTCTAGAAAATGGATTTGAGAGACTGGGGACATTTGACCCGAATTCTTCTGACCCCCTCTTTGAGCAGTCCTCTAGTAGCAAGAGAAACCCCAAGCCAAGCAAGGCCTGGGCCAATCAGCAACTCTAGAGTGTTCTGTGAGGGTCCCAGCTGGGGTGGCTGTGTGTCTACAAAGGACAACCTTCTTGTGGTTTGCCTAGAGTGAGGGTGGAGGTGTAGGGTGAGGCTGGAGGGAGCAATGCACCCAAGAGCGTGGGAGATCCACAGGTGAGGGGAGTTTCCATGCCTGGAAGCCCGAGCCACTTCTGGTGGCTCACCACACACAGTCACCTGCCCCAGCTCCTAACCACGGGTCTGAAGTTGTTCTCTGCGGCCCCTAGGTGTGACCGGTGTGTGGTCAGAGCACCTCACCCTGGCTGAGTCTGGTCTCTACCGACATCCTGGCTGCTTTGGTGAATTCAACAGGACGTGCTCAGAGGTGCCTCTATGGGTGACAAGGGCATGCCATTAGCTAGCAGGGACAGTTTCATTGTCTTGTGATTCTTTGTTTTCAAAGTGTTTTCTTCCTTGCGTTCTATTCATCTTATTTCTCCCAAAGGCTGCCCGGGAAGAGGATATGCCCAGGAGTGTTTTCTGTTCTTCTCTGGACATGGATGTGGGTGTTCTTTTACAGGGGCATAGGGTCTTGCCTGGCATGGTGGGTAGGGGAGACATGGGAACAGAGTGCGCCTTACTTGGAACCCAAGTCTCAGCAGACTTTGAAGTCAACAAGAAATCCTGGGCAGTTATAACCAGGACGTTTTCCTAGAAGCAGGAAGTCAGCTAAGTGAGTCACCCATATTATTCCCATCTTATAGATGAGGACACAAGTCTTAGGGACAATGTGACCTTCTCAAAGTGGCACCTCTGAACTTCGTGGTTCCTTTCCTGACTTCCCGCTGGAACTTGTGTGTGCAGGTTATCTACATATGGTAGATAATTGCTCTGCAGTAATGCTGGGATGTGGAAGGCCCTGTGGGGGCCCAAGGGCCACACTCTCGGCAGGCTTTTCAGACTGCCCCTGGCCGTGGGAGTCCTTCCTCCTCCTCCTCCTCCTCCTCTTTGTCCTCTTCATCTTTGATTTCATCACGACATTTTCACAAATGTATACAGTGTATGTTGATCATATTCACCCTTACTTCACCTGCTCTTGTCATGTTTCCCTTCCCCTCAAGTAGGCTTTCTTCTACTTTCCTTTATGTTATCATTATCATTATTATTGTGTGCATGGACATGTGTGCCACAGAGGTCAGAGGAAAGCTTTGTGAATCGTTCTTTCCTTTCACCTTTATGTGGGTTTCAGGGATTGAACTCTGGTCATTAGACTTGTCAGACCCTAATATATATATATATAATATTATATTACATATTTTATAATATATAGACAGTATAGTCTACTTTCTACATATGAAAGAAAACACATGGTATTTGTCTTTCTTCATCTGACTTGCTTCACTTAATATGATGATCTCCAGTTCATTCATTTTTCTATAAATGATATTGTAGGGATGACATAAAATAGATAAAATCTGGACTAATGACCTTTAATTAACCTTGGCAAACCCACTGAACCACATGCTCTTGTGACCTGGGCACTGAATCTTGTCTGAGAACCTCAATTTGCTATTTCACCCCAAGATAGCGAATGGACGTGGGTATGCTTGAGAGTTAATATATCAAAGCTGTGGAAATCAGTACCCCCATCTTCACTGAAAATATGAAGATTGAGAAAAGACACTCGACAATGTGTGTATGAGATATTCTATAGCTAGGGATGAAAAGCGGGATGGTCTGATAAGGTAAGGTTGGATTCAAGTTTGCGGGAGAAACCATTTTGAATAAAATTATGCATGAGGCTTGGCTCAAGGAGACAGAGCACAGCTCCATGGCACAGTTCCAAGAGTCATCTGAGGAACAGGTGTCCTCTGATTTCGGGCCCACTCTTAAAAACTAAAATTAAGGGGCTGGAGAGATGGCTCAGTGGTTAAGAACACTGACTGTTCTTGCAGAAGACCCAGGTTGAAATCCCAGCACACACATGGCAGCTAACAACTGTTCAAAACTCCAGTTCCAGGGGATCCGATGGCCTCTTCTGTCCTCCACAGGCATTGCACGACACAGGTGCACTTACCTACATGCAGGCAATACATGCATATACATAAAATAAAAAAATACAATAATTAAAAAAAAACTAAAATTAAGAGTCAGGCTGCTTTATTCAGGTAATTGTAATGTTGGAATAGTAACATTGCATGACATAATATCATTCTTCTTTATTATTAAATAATATTCTGTTATATATAAAAATGTTTACCAGTCATATATGTATATGTATATATGATTTTTCTTTATTCATTTGTCCATTTATGGGAATCTATGCTCACTCATATCTTGGCTATAAACATGGATGTGCAGATATCTCTTATATGCTGATTAGATTCCTTTGGGTCTATAACTAGAAATGGTATAGCTGGTTAATACAGTCATTCTATTTTTGGTTGTTTAAGGAACCTCCACACTGATTTCCACAGTGACCATACTGATTTACAGTCCTACCAGTAGTAAATAAGTAGTCATTTTGCCCCACATCCATGCCAGCATTTTCTGATGTTTATTTTCTTGATGACAGCCATTTATACTCAGGTGAGAAAGAATTTCAGTAAATCTTTGATATGCATTTCCTTTATGGCTAAGGATGTTGAATGGTGTTTTTCATTTCTTCACTGGCCATTTGTACTTTTGAAAATTGTGTGTTAGATTCATTTGCCCATTTATTGACTGAGTTCTTTGTTCTTTTTTTGTTTAATTTTTTGAGTTCTTTATATATTCTGTGTACTAATCCCTCACTGGATGCATAGCTGGCAATGATTTTCTCCCAGTCCACAGGCTGTCTCTTCATTCTGGCAATTGTTTCCTTTGCCGTGCAGATGCTGTTCAATATGATGCAATTTCATGGCTGCACTATTTTGAAGAAGAGGAAAACAAGGGTGAGAGAAAGCAAGGAGAACTTGGTGAGTCCTGAGCAGCATGCACAGCCACTGATCCTAAGTCTCCCAGTGAGGCAAAGAGGAGTCATTCGCCTAGGTCTGTCCAGCTCCATGCCCGGAGTGCTCTGCTTCCTCAGCTACCTCCACATGGTCACTGCCATCCTAGACTCACAGTCTTGGTGCTGTCTGATTCAGCTCTAAGTTCACTGATAATGGAGGACCTTCCCTTGTGTACTTCTGGCAGCAATACAGGCTTGGCCCAGGTAGAGCGTTAGCAAGACCCTAGGTCTTAAGAAGGAAATAGAGAGCATAGGGGTGGTTGGCAGATTTCTAATCCTCACTTTGGCATTTCTTGAAAAATGACCTTGGGTTCTTAACTGATTTGTCAGAACCTCAATTTTCTTTAAAGTGGGGTGATATTACCATGGAGGGTCAGGCTTGC
This sequence comes from Nannospalax galili, assembly GCF_000622305.1. NCBI lineage: Eukaryota > Metazoa > Chordata > Mammalia > Rodentia > Spalacidae > Nannospalax > Nannospalax galili. Next base: position 10,089,968 of record NW_008341028.1, read on the forward strand.
TGAGTGAAGGCAGAGTGAGACAAAGGGTTATAGCTATCTGGGGTCTGGCACAAGCCTGGCATGTGTTGGGTATACAACAGGAAATGGCAATTATTCTTGTCAGTTCAGTCTTCATGGGACATCTCTGAGGTGTTCCCTTCCCCCAGAATCCATCCTAGAGGGAGCTTGCCTCTGTTGGGTCCTAGGCATGCAGGGCCTGGATCTAGATGACTGATGACAGGCATAGAGGGTAGATACATGTGTGCCTGTGTCATCTGCTGTTAGTGGCAGTTATGCGTACTGCTGTCTGTATGCCTACACCTCGTCCGCAGTCCTGAAAGCCAAGGCTGAGTTTCTCAGGCCTTCATATAATAAAGCTAGCATCTTACCCATGGCACCAGCTTCCTTGGCTGGCTTGCTGGAGCTCAAGAGGAAACTAATGAAATGAGCCTGGGATTTTACAGCCAAGATCAGCAAGTGGCTGCTGAGGGCTGGAACACAGCCTTGCAGACAGGTGCTATAGGCTTCTTGTCACTCAGCTACCTAGGCCTAACCATGCTGAAGGAGGCTACTGAGGGACGGAGCCAATCTGTGAACCACCTCCTGTCAGATAAGTGAGTCTGGTTATGCAGTCGGAACTTCTAGAAAAAATTCTCTCAAACTATGGACTTAAACAACAAAGTCACTCTGAGTGCTCAAACCAAGCAGACCTCTCAAAGGGCAACTGTGTCTGCCTGAGGCTGGGGAAACTGAGGATGAAAGTTCATGTGTGCGCGTGCGTGTGTGTGTGTATGTGTGTATGTATGGTGTATGAATGGGGTGGGTAAAGGGGTGGGTGTGCACACCTAGGACCATGAAGAGTCCAGAAGAGGATGTAGGATGTCCTGATTTATAGCTCTTTGCCTTATTTCCTCGAGACAGGGTCTCTCACTGAGCCCTGGGCTGGGATGGTAGCCTGCAAGCACCAGGGATCCTCCCGTCTCCACCTCCTGTTGAGCTTGGGCCACAGGTGCATGTGACCATGCTCGGCATTTTTACCTGGGTTCTGGGGGTTTGCATTCAGGTCCCTACCCTTGCACAGCAAGTACTCTTACCCTCTGAACCAGCTCCGAGTCAGAAGTTTTGGTTTTTGCATTGAGTTATCACCTGAGATGAGGAGGGAGAGTGAGGAAGGGACTCTGACCTGCCTCCTTATAATGGGGAAATTCATTTGAGTGACCAGCTGGCTCCATTCCTGGCCCTAGTCTTCCTGATACCATGGGGTCTTTGTTCCCTCTATCCCAAACTGGTGGATTTTCTTCTGCTCGTTGAATAAACCTTTCCTTCCTCTGAGCCTTGGCTGTTCCCTCTACTTGGGATGCTCATCCCTCCCCCTTACATAGGGTCTTTTCTTTCAATAGCACCCTGCTCCTGTGGGTCTCCATGCTCTGGGAAGGTGGCCTCTTAGGTCCATATCTCTAGTGGGAATTCCACTATTAGACTGTTGCTTCTCTTTATTTGTGCATGTCTTTATGTGAATGTGACCCAGAGATCCATCCACCTGTTTCTTCCTCCTCAGCACTGGGATTGCAAGAGTGCTCCATCATGCCTGGCTTAAAAAAAACAACAAACAAACACACATGAGTTCTGGGGATTGAACTCAGGGCTCCACACTTGTGTACAGAACGAGCCATCTCCCTAGCTCTCTTGCTTCTTTCTTCCTCCCCTGCAATAGTGGGGACTCTTTGGAGCTGAGATTTTGAGGGTCTGATCTCTGCCCAGACCACAGTGCCCAGCTCTGTAGGTGCTTGGCAGAGATCTGGATCCATGCTGATAGATGGGGAATTACGAGGGTCATCTAGAAAGTTCTTCTGACTTTTCCAAAGGGGTTCATGGCATATAACATGTAGCTCACAGTTAAGGGCAGAGAGAGATATGTTACAGCTAAAAGGACAAGGTTGGTGGGGAACAGGAGCAGGAGTATGTCTTGTCCAGCGGTTACAATCAGATTATAAAGCTGTGCATAAGGAAGGCACATTCCTACCTGAGACGTGGCCTTCAGTCTTCTGGTTCCTGAAGATGCAGGACTGCAACATCAAGTCGACAGAGGCTCAGGTGGGCACTGCAGCTGACAGAGGTCCCACAGCAAACTGAAAACAGTCTTTGGAGTTCAGATACCTCTGGTATCATCTGCCAGTTGGTGGGATGGAGGTGTTGGCAGAGTTGTTAAGAGTCAGAGCTTGGGCCCTGGCTTCCCTAACATCAGGCTTGGGCACCTGTTCAAAACAGGCCAATTAAACAGGCAAGGAGTAAATGAAAGCAGTAAAGGGAGATATAGTCAATGTGGCTACATTGGGAAGAGGATCAAAGAGGTCCAATGAGCCCTTCTAAGTCCATCTCTGGAGTTCTGATATGAGGTTTAAGTAGAGATAAAAAGCTATACATAGCTAAGCAGTCCTGGTCAAGATGCGGTCTTTCCCATCACTGACCCATCATTGTCTGGGCTTCAACCTGTCCTGCAAGTGGCCTGACAAGCTGTCAGAACTGTGAAATCTCTTACTGGGAGACAAGCTCCCCCTCTGGCTGACTCCAGGCTTTACTTTTCCTTCTCCCAGCATGAGATTCCTGGGGGAAATTCCAGTATTTGGGGATGCACTGTCTCAGTCATCTGATAGCCAAATAGAGGGACTCTTTGGAGCTGAGATTTTGAGGGTCTGATCTCTGCCCAGACCACAGTGCCCAGCTCTGTAGGTGCTTGGCAGAGATCTGGATCCATGCCTGGCTGGAGCTGATGGGTCGCAACAGGGATTCAGAAAGGGTCCAAGGTCAGACGACTATCCAGAGCTCCTTTGGAGAAGCCCCTGGACAGGGGGATGTAGTCAGTACAAGAAAAGTGTTAAGAGCATTATTTTCTAAACATTTCAGCTTCAACCCATGATGAAGAAAAACAAATTGTGTTCTAGGACCTTGACCACTTGTCTATGTGTTTGTTTATTCATATGTAGATTCAAAGGAAATACACAGTATACTATGAAAATGTACAAACTTCCACTCCCTGGTGGCTTTAACCCCTGTCTCTTCCTCGGTAAAATGGGACTATCATTCCTTCTTGCGGTGGCCTTAATGAGGTAATACACACACGGTCGGTGCGTCCGTGGTGTCTGGGACAGCGCTGCAGCTGTTTGGTAACCATGGTGATCTTTATCATACCAGGCCTGCCCTTTCTTGCTAACAGGAACCAAACTCACCTCTAAACATCAGAGGCCAGCAAGCCTGTTGTCTGGACTGCCCCACTGTCACCAGAGATGCCAGGCCATGGCCAAACACAGCCTCATAAGTTGTCAATTTCCTTTTACTGACCTGATACTCTGCCATCCCCAGCATGAACATGTAATGTTAGACCTGGAACCTGGCTAAGGGAAAGCTGCCTGCCTGGTGTCTCCCCCATCCCCCAGGATGAGACTGAGAAGCCAGTCCAGTTTCAGCTTCCTCTGTTCCTTCTGAAATAATTGAAGTGTCAGCTTGGGTTCACAGGCTGGTCACGGTTTCGATCCCTCCCTAACTTCCTAAGGCAAGCCCATGAATTATACAGTGCAGGAGCAGACGGCTCTAAGTAAGGCTGCATCACAAGCCAGGCTTAATAAGGACAGTGCAGCTATTCTTGGAAGGCATTTGCAAGTCAAAAATATGGCGTACAGAGCTCTGATGTCGCCTTCAGATTCGGAGCATTTCAGCTGGGTCAGCACTATTTCATGTCACATGGCGTCAACAAGAAGTGAGGGGGGGGACGTGGTACTTTGTTTGGCTTTGTTTTTAATTTTAACTTTTTTGGTGATAGCACAAATGGTCAAATGTGCCTTCCTCCTCCTACCCCCATTCCCAGTCCTGTCAACACATTGCCTCTGGACTCAGATGGTGTGGAAAGACGGTCCCTAGCTGAGGAAAGAGACAGTTTTGGGCAAAATGGGGAGAGGATGAAAGATTTCTATTTTCCTTCTTATGTTTCCATATGACTTCACATGGCCCCTACCTGCTGGTCTCTAGAACACGCTGGAACCATGTTAGAGACTTGGCTGAGAAAAGGGAGGGAGAGCAGAACAAGTATTATATCATTTATCCAAAGCTAGCAATTGATATCTAGCGTGTATGTGCGTGTGTGTGTGTGTGTGCACGTGTGTGCGTGCGCGCGAGTGCATGTTTGTGTGGGGTGCACCTGTGTGTGCCAGTGTGCATGTATGCAGAGGTCAAAGGCCAGCCTCGGTTTTTGTTCCTATAGTTGCAGCTCACTTTGTTTTTTGAGACAGTCTCTCACTTGCCTAGCACTCCTCACACAGGCTAGGCTGGCTGGCTAGGGAGCCCCGGGCATTCACTTGTCTCCACCTTCCCAGTGACGGGATTACAAGCTTGTGCCGCTATGCCGGGCTTGTTTTTGTTTTTATGATTTTTTATGTAGTGTATATTGTATCTCTCTGTGTGTATGTGCATGTGAGTGCAGTTGCCCTTAGTGGTCAGAAGAAGACATCAAATCCCCTGGACCTGGAGTTACAGGTGGTTGTGAGCCACCTGACTGTAAGAGCAAGTGGTCAACCACTGAGCCAGTACCTAGTACCTAGTACTATATTGGGTTTACACTTGGGATTTGTGCTGGGTAGCTTCAGTGTCAACTTGACACACCTGGGTTGAGGGAGCCTCAACTGGGGAATTGCCTTCTTTGGACTGGCCTGTGGCCATGTCCATGGGGCACCTTCTTGATTGTTGAGTGATGTGGGAGGGCCCAGCCCACTGTGGGTGGTACCATCCCTGGGCAGGTGTTGCATAAGAGAGCAGGCTGAGCAGGGGCCAGGCCAGCAAGCTAGTAAGCAGCAATCCTCCATGGCCTGTGCTCCAGCCTCCAGGTTCCTGCCCTGAGTTCCTACCTTGGGCTCCTTAATGAACTGTGACCCTGAAGATGTAAGCTGAATAAACCCTTTCCTCCCCAAGTTGGTAATGGTCAGAGTGTTTTGTCACAGCAATGGAGAAACAAACTAGGGCAGGATTAAATCCCATCTATGTGACTACAAAGATGTTACCAGTTCTCTTGTGTCAGGAAGTGTCTCCAGCCCATCCCCCCTTTTAAAACATGAGCCTGGAGATCAGGTACTCATGTTTTCAGACAATAAGTATTTTACTGACTGGGCTATTTTCCCAGCCCCTCTGACATCTATTTAAAAAAAAATAGCACTGGAGGAGGTGAACAATGGTCAAAGTGGTCAAGTAGAGGTTGACATAAGATTACCCAGATGATGGCTCTTTTGAGGCTTTTAGGAGAACGGAAGTTTCCCTTCACAGATGCTGTACTCTAGAGATACAGGATTCCCACTTAAACTTCTTGATCCATGGGGGTCTGTTTTCAAATTCAATATTTAAAGGAACAAGCAGGCCTCATGCATTGGAAGGTGAGGGCAACTCAGACACGGGACTACCCAAGAGACCTCTCTGAATTCATGTCCTGGCCACTGATGGCAGTTAAAGCTCACAACTTCCTTAACTTCCTGACACTGGAGAACTGGTAGCATCTTTGTATTCACATAGATATGGTTTAATCCCAAGTGTAAACCCAATATGGTACTAGGGAGAGGATCTACCTGTTGCCTGTGAGCTGGACCCATGAAGTCAGGACAGCCCACATGCTCAGCACAACAGTTCTTCTCAAACCTATGTGCATTCAGGAAGCTCCTGAGGATCCTATGGGAAAAAGACCCTGAGTTTAGGGCTGGCAAAATGGGTCAGCAGGTAAAGGAGCTTGCTGGAGACCTGGATTTGATCCCTAGAACCCATGTAGAGGTGGCAGGGGCGAACAGACCCCAGGGAGTTGTCGTCTCACCTTCATACAAGCACTACGGCATGTGCATTTCCCAATCTCCCCTCTCCCTCTCCCTCCACCCTTTCTCTCCCACACAGTTTTGCAAAGGGTCTCAGAGTCTGCATTTCTGAAAGTTCCCAGGCTGTGCTGCTGCTGTTGGTTGTGGCCCACAAACCTCATGTTTAGTGAGGGGATGAACTAGTCTCATTCTAACACTTGGTTCACATACCTAGGTGTGAGCTCTGGGCTCAAGGGCTCTAACAGAACCACCCAGCTTCACATCTGCATCCAGAATGTGTCTCAGGTGCACAAGGTTGGCCTGCGTAGAATGCTAGGCAGGCATGGGGAGGGGATGAGCAGTGGGCCATGAGTCAGGAGGGCCAGCTTCTCCTGCACCTTCGGGCTCCACTACTGAGTGACATCTAGCAGTTTGTCAAAGCTACTTTCCTTCATCTGCATATCTGCCCTGCAGTGAGGGGGCAGCTCCACAGAATCCCACAGTTGAATAAAGTCAAGATTCAGGAGCTAGATGTGCCCCAGGCAACTCACAGCTCAAGGACAGACAGCATAGCCTTGTGGTACCAGACTGAGTTCTCAACTTATCTCCCCAGTCTCAGTGCTGAGGACTGACTGGATGATGGATGGGTCCCAAAAGGCCCAGGGCCATTTAAGAAGAGAGATGTGGAATCTACCTACTGCCATATCTCTTTCTTTGTGGGTCTCCTAAGGATCAGAGATGGTGACATTTCCAGAACTGATACAAGCCAGGCCCCCAGGCCAGGTATCCCAGCTAAAGTCTCTCTCTGATTTCATATGCACATGTGTGCACATGGATGTGGAGGCTAAGGGTCAACTCTACTTTGTTTTTTTGAGTCAGGGTCTCTCACTGGCCTGAAGCTCCCAGATTCTGCAAGGCTGGCTGGCTGGTCAGCCAGCCCAGGGATCTGCCTGATCCTACTTTCCTAGTGTTGGGATTACAGGCACATGCTCTTTATTATTATTATATTTTAATCTTTTCGAGACTGTGTCTCCTTCTAGCCCTAGGTGGCCTGGAACTCACTATGTAGAGCAAGCTGGCCTGGAACTCACAGAGATCCAACTATCTCTGCCTCCTGAGTGCTGAGGTTAAAACTATATGCCACCATGCCTGACTCACACTTTGGGGGTGGGATCCTGGGGGTCAAACTCAGGTCCTTATGTTTGCGAGGCAGGCACTTTACTGACTGAGCCATCTTACCTACCTTCTTTCTTCCTTTGTTCCCACCAATATTACAACAGAAAATGGAGTAAAGTCCCTGCTTCCCTTCTGATAAAATGAGGTGAGCCCAAGGAAGACAGTGGGAAGGGATGCTTGCTAACTAGCTGTAATATTCCCCTTCCTCTGAGACTCTTCCAGATTCTTTCATAGACACCACCCCAGGATCTGTTCTCTCCCTTACAGGGACCCCTCTACTTTTATTTACAATTCTGCCCTTTCCTGCTTTGCTTCACAAAGTCTAGTGAAGACTTGAGCCTTAGCTGCTCCTGGAGTGAATCCCAAGCGCAGACCTCTGGCATCAGCACATGCTCTCTCCAGCCACAGGTATTGGTTCAGCAGCCTGGGGCACATGACATTGGCTCATCCAATCAGAATGAGTCTCTGTATCTCCTCAGTCATCCATCACTGTATCCTTGTTGTAAAGAGACTCTCTCATCAGCATCTGTTCCCACGGAGTGCTGCTGAGACCTGCCATCCAATCCATTCTTTGGACAATTGTTCCCTGTCCTTGCTGACATAAGCTGGGACATGACAATGTCCTCATCTGAGCCCAGATGACAGCCTTGCCTGCTGTTGCCATTCCTCTGGGAGGCTATGCCTCTCAAGTTACCCCTCTTCTCTCCTCAGGCGTGGAGAAGCCCATCTGCTCTTCCTGCACCAGGCTGGAGGAGTGCGGCTCTCTGGGTACAAATGTCTGTATTCTTGTTCCTCTTCAAGGCATGCCATCACCTCAAGACCCCTCCCTTCTAATTTCTTAAACTTGCTAGAGAGTTCTGGTTCTGTGACTTCCTTTCAGCCACAAGAGGCATAGGGACTGTGGCTCCTTGTCCCCATCTGGCACATCGTATGCCCCCCTCTCTGCTGGTCTCCACTTCCTGCACACATATTGTCTGTCTCTAGTCTCGCCAGCACGGTGGTTTGGGTTTTTAGTTATACCTCTTCCACACTCAACTCAAACCCACAGGAGCTTTGCTTCTGCCGATGCTTTGGAATGGGCAGAAGAGTCCTTACAAATCCAATCTCAACATCCCAAAACTTGGCTCCACTGTGAGTACCCCAAATCTCCTCTGAAATGAAAGGTGTTGACTGATTCTTCCATTTGTATTCTTGGTATGACAATCCCAATCTCCCCGTCCTCCCACTCACCCTCCCCCCCAATTTTAGGTAGCCCAAGCTGTCCTTAAACTTGCTATACTAGCCAAGAATGACCTTGAACTTTTCGATCATCTGGCCCCACTGTATATTAGTTGGTGGAGTGCTTGCCTCGTATACACAAAGCCCTAGGTTCTGTCCCCATAAACTGGGCAAAATGGTACATACCTATAATCCCAGTGCTTAGGAAGTGGAGGCAGGAATATCAGAAGTTCAAGATCATCCTTGGCTGTCTAGAGTTCAATACCAATCTGGGTAGAGGAGACTGGTCTTAAAAGGGAAGGATATGTGGCTGGAAATACTCATTACCCCAATGTGGTCATTATGTCAAATCTTCATGCCATAACCTGTATGGACACCCAGGTCATCAGGAAGAAATGGAAGTCAGAGGACAATGTGCATGAGTTCTCTCCTTTACTTCTGGAGATCCAAGGTATATTAGTTACTTTTCTAAAAGTGATAAAAACACTGACCAAAAAAACTTATAGAAGGAAGAGTTTATTTGAGTTTACGGTTCCAAAGGGGCAAGAGTTCATCATGGTGGGGAGGCATGGCAGAGGAGGTGGCTGGAGGATGAGTGGAAGCTAAGCTCTCACATCTTCAAGCAAGCACAGGAAGCAAGAGAGTAACTAGAGATCCAGCAAGGCTTAAGAACTCTCTAAGCCCACCCCCAGTGACATGCTTCCTCCAGGAGAGCCACACCTTCTAAGACCTCCCAAAACAGCACCACCAACTGGGGACAGAATGTCCAAATACTTGGAGCCTATGGGGGATATTCTCATTCAAACCATCGCACATGTCATGTCATTACATTTAGTGGTGAACACCATTACTCACTGAGCCGTCTTGCCCCAAACTGTTGTTTGATTATGTTTGATCAAGAAAGGGTCTGGGAAGATGACTAGCAGTAAGCAATGAAGACTCTGATGGTTAGTTCTACCTGCAGGAAAAAAAAAAGAGATCTTGGAGATAAATGCCTACCAGAAGACAAGGGTTGGCATGAAGCAGGGGCAGGGATGCCAAAGGATAAGAACTGCTGGGTGAGACAACATCCACATGTGTGCTGAGCTCTGCAGCTGTCCAGCAACTTCTCATTATCCTTCCGGAAGGAGGCCTCGCCTGTTGACTTCCAACTTGGGCATGTGACTTGGTTTGGCCAGTGACTTGCGACTGGAAGTGACATCACTTTGGGCAGACACTTTTAGAGTGAGCATGGCTTTCTCCTGGCTCCCCACTGTGCCTGCTTAGTCATTCTGAGTCCCAGAAAGAAGACAGTATGACTTGTGGTTACTATGGAGACTGAGAGAGAAGCAAGATGTGGGTGCCTTAAACCATTGCCATTTAGGGGCTCATTTGTTGTTGAACTACATCCTAGCCTAGCCTGACTAACATACTATAATTGGGTAGATTTGGAAGGACCCTTTTGTAACTGGATATCAGTTTGTTTCCTTTTAAGTTGGTTCATATGGGGATCTCTGGGAGATTGTAGCTAGAGAAAGACCAGTATGGGGGTGCTGGACACCTCATACTTGAACTTGTCCAGCAAGTTCCTAGAGATTAAGGAATCAGGAATCAGAATGAAAAAGTGAGGTTCAAAAACATTCCTTCTTCTCTTTGGTTATGATAAAGCCAACCTTAAAGAAAGATAATTTTTTTTTGGTTACCACAAATGTCACTATTATCACAGATGACATTAATTTTTAAGAGAAAATGAAAAAAATATGTCACAATTCTGTTTTGTGCATATGCTGATTGAATGAAAAGTTTATAACAGATGCCAACTTAAAATGAGGACATATAAATATTTAATTGTTTGTATGCATGTATACATCTCTGTGTACACTGTCTACATACACAGAGAGCACTGGTTCCCAAGTAGGGGGTGATTTTACTTCCAGGGGACATTTGCCAATGTCTGGGAACATTTTTGTTTGTCTTAGCTGAGGGTTGGGGGTGCTTCTGGCATCTGTGAAAAGAGGCCTGGCATGTTGCTTAATTATTCCCCAAATCAGAGGACTGCCCAGGTCATCTGGCCTAGATGTCAGTGGTGCTGAGGTAGAAGCTGGATGTTGTGGTGCATGATCCCACTTGGGAGGTAGAGGAAGGAGGATCAGGAGTTTAAGATCATCCTCTGCTACATAGCCAGCATGAGATATATGAAACATTGTCCAAAGGAAGAAAAAAACCTTACAATTGAGTGAAGAAACAAGCAAGGTTGAGGGATCCTTGTCTGGGTCCACATCTGAGGGCGGAGTGTATAATTCTATGGGGTGCTGGCACTTTCTTTAAACATGGCTGTTGTTCATGTACCTGGTGGATCAGCTAATGCCTTCCTCTTGGCTGACTCCCCTGAAAGAAACCACCAATCACAGGCTAGTGGGAGGCCATTAGCCCTCATATGAGGTCTCCAACTCACAGCCTCCACAATCTTGGTGATAGTCTGGGCTCCTGGAGAAGACCCATTGGGTCAGCATAGAGTCAAGCTAAAGTGGTCCTGCTGGTTTCTTATGATGAGACCTACTGATTTACACCTGTGTGACGTGTGACATCCATGGGCTGGGAGTGCAACTGTGGAAATGTGGCACTATGGAGACAAGGTGATGGGAACGGCAACCAAAGATGGAAGGGCAAGGCATTTCCCATGCTTATGAAGCTATTGATTTTACTGTTTATTATTTCATTATTTTTGTGTATGTTTATGTGTGTGCATGTTTATGTATGTGCGCGTACACATGTACACGTGTGTGTGTATGTGTGTGTGAGAGAGGAGAGAGAGAGAGACAGAGAGAGAGAGAGAGATACGGAAGCTAGAGGTCAGTCTTGGATGTCGTTCCTCAGGTATTGTCCATCTTGTTTTCTGAGATAGTCCTTCACTTGGACCAGGGGTTCACTGATTAGGCTAGACTGCTGGCCAGTGAGCCCCAGAGATTTTCGTGTCTGCCTGTTCAGTGCTGGGATTACAAGGGCGTACCAGCATACCTAGCTTTTTGTTTTAAGTGAATGCTGGGTATTGAACTCAGGTCTTCATGCTTACATGGCAAACATTTGACTCACTGAACCATTCCCCCAGCCCTAAGGTATGGATTTTAATGTATTGTCTTAAAATTACACCCTAAGGTATGGCTTAGGTATGGCTTGCTTCTGTGCAGACACTGAGATGCCTAATTTTGTGGTTATAGGTAAACGGTTTCTAGATGTATATGGCTTTGATACATTAGTAACAAGGGGAGCTACGTGTTTTCTGAACAGCCAGCACCAAAGTCCCACAGGGACAGGAACTGTCCAGGAACTCTCTTGAGCAATTTTCTTGAGAAGTCACTGACTAGAGAGAGACTGTGAGAGCAGACATGTCAGCTCGACCCCAGTAACAACGAGGTGATCTTCTTGGGGAGACAGGAAAGTCTTAACTTTCTGCTTCTCATTTGGGGGAGTCAGAAAAAAATGCAAGGGAGACACCAAATGGAGAAAAGGGAAGAAAGAGCAGCCAGCAAGGTGGTAAGGGCTGGCGAGATGGCTCAGCAGGTAAAGGCATTGGCCAACAAGCCTGATGACCAGAGTTTGATTCCTGGGACCCACAAGGTAGAAAGAGAGAACTGGTTCCTGAAAGTTGTTCTCTGACCTGTACACACATGTCATGGCATGCTCGTACCCATATACAAGCACATAAATAAACACGTGCTCTAAAAATGGTGAGCTACTGGGATGCTCTACGGCACGTGGAGCCCACTAAAGATGGAGGGCGGCCATGGGGCGGGAGGGAAACCACAGACTTTTAGAGTCAGAATGCAGGCGGTCATGGGGCGGGAGGGAAACCACAGGCTTTTAGAGTCAGAAAGCAGCTGTGTATTCTGTTGTCTCTTTTCTAAGTAAAAAAAGAATAACAAGAGTGTGCTTGTCAGAGTCATGAAAGACACATTTGTACCCCATCTGATGTGTGTGTGTGAGTTGGCGTCATACTTCATTCATATGGTCTGAGCAGAGGGAGGAGTCTAAAGTTGAGCTGTGCTGGGGTCTTAGGCCCCAATGGGAGAAACCAGTTGTTATGCTTTGAATATGAAATGTCTCCCACAGACTCATGTGCTTTGAAACTTGGTACCCAGCCGATGGTGCTGTTTGGGGAGGTAGAGGCTTGCTGAAGGAAGTGGATCACTGCGGCAGTAGCCTTAAGAGCTTTTAGTTTAAGGCTTGGTTGTGTCTTGTCCAGATGGCTTAATTCTTCTGCAGGTCCTCAGTCTGCAGCTCTTCTGGTGGTCTGTGAATTCATGGAGACAGAATGCTGTGAGGTACGACCATCAGATTTGCCCATGCTGGGAACCAAGTCTTCACTAACCACGGGGTCAGATTTCCCCCAGCCTCTCTCCACTAACTTGCAAGATCCTTTAAACCTTGGTCTTGAGTTGGAATCATCACAGCTCTTAGCCTCCATTCCAATCCCATGTCCTTCTAACATGCCTTCCTGGACAGCAGAGGCAGCAAAGACAGAAATGACATTTCTACCTGGTCTAGTGGCACAGGCCTGTAATTCTAGCTACTTGGGGAGGCTGAGGCAGAAGGATCGAAAGTTCAAGGTTCACTTGGGCTATGGAGCTAGTTCAAGGCCACCTGGGCAACTTAGTGAGATCCTGTCTCAAAACAGAAAGTAAAACAAACAAAAAACCTAGGGGGTGGGGAGTAGAGGGATAAGGGAGGGTTGGTGGGCTGGGGATGCAGCTCAGTGACAGAGTCCTTGCTTAGCAAGTGTGAAGCCCTAAGTTCTATCTCCATTACAAATCAATAGATACATACATACCTACATAAATAAGTAAATGCATAAATAACATATAGATAGATAGATAGATGATAGATAGATAGATAGACAGATAGATAGATATAGACAGACAGACAGATGAGAGCCAGGAGTGGTGGCATGTGCCTGAAAAGGACTTAGGAAGCTGGCATTTCTCAGACTCCCTTGTAGCCAGAGCTCTGACAGTGAATTACTTCTTTCCATTAGATGCCATCAGCCTGTGATTTGGAAGTAGAAAAGGTGAGATCAGCTTAGTGCTGCTTGTTACTGCACGGAGGTCAGAGGACTATTTTATGGAGTCAGTTTCTCTCTTTTCACCTTTACATAGGTTCTAGGGGTGAAACTCAGGTCCTCAGGCTTGTGCAACAGCACTTCACCTCACTGGCTCCTCCACCGTAGTTTTTGAGACAGGGTCTCTCACTGAGTGTGGAACTCACTGGCTAGACTAGCTAGCCAGCAAGCCCCGAGGACCCTCCTGTCTCTCCCTCTCCAGGGCTGGGATTCTGTGGGTACTGGGGATTGAACTCAGATCCTCATGCTTATGTGGCAGGTGTTTTACTGACTGGGCCGTCTCCCTAGCCTTTGCTTGCATTTTGGTTAAAAAAAAAAAAAACCAACCTAAACCTGTATTAAATCTCTTTCTGTTGAAAAAGACTACCCTACTCCTGTTTCTTATTGGCTAATACAGGATCTTCTAGACGGTCAGAGGAAAATTAGAAGCACTGAGCTGACATCCTGCACTTAGAACTTCGGAGTCACAACCACAGCCAGCCACAAAGGAGGTAGAAGGAGTTCCAGTTAATCAGCATCCCCTCCTCATTACCAGGGTGACTCTATGTTCTCAGAGTCAAGGCAACGGTCCCTAGTGCTCTGGGCCCCTCTCAATTCTGGCCTCTGGGGCCAGGTGGGATGAAGGTAAGGCAAAAGTGCCTAGACACAGCATTTAAAAAAGCACTTGTACACCCTCAGGGTCACATGAGTGCAGGCCTAGTCACAGAAAGAGTACAGTCTGTAGGAACTCTTTAGAGGGCTTGCAAGTGTGTCTGGCATTTCCCCACATCTGTGTGGGGATGTAGCTCTCAAAGGCCTCTGCATTCCTTTTCTGTGTCATCCTGGTCTTGTTATTAGAACTGAGGATCACTGCCCCCAAACTTCAGAAGGGGGCCTCACCATGTGGCAGCACTTCATGCCAGGACCCAATCACAAGGCTGTGTGAACAGAAGCACTGGATGAAAAATGAGAGAGGAGGGAGCTGAGCTCTACTCCCCCGGTCAGACATGTCTGGAAGGAAACCAGGGGGCTGCACGTATTGTTGACAGGAAAGCAACTGGCAAATGGCCAGTCAGGTGTTGGAAAGAGATTCAACTTAAATAGAAAAGAGGGAAGTGTGAATTGAAGTGGCAGAGTGGGGAGGGACTTTTCTTATCTGTCAGACTGCCAGAAACTAGAACCCTGGGTGGTCCCAGGCATGGGAACCTGAGCTAAGTGCCTCCCTTCTCTCAGCTGATGCCATTGGCCAAGAAGTTGCGGGGGAGGCAATGCCAAGATCAGGGGCAAGTTTGTTGTCTGTTTATTTGACACAGGGTCTCATCTCACATAGCCTAGGCTAATGTCAAACTTACTACGTACCCAAGGTTGACCTTGAACTTCTGATCCTCCTGCCTCTACCTCCCAAGTGCTGGAATTAGAGGTGTATGACACAACACCCAGTTTATTCAGTGCTGGCAATTAAACTTAGAGCTTTGTGTATGATGGGCAAGCTCTCTATTAACCGAGCAACAGCCCTAGTCCTCCTAATATTTTTAAAGTTTTATTTATTTTAATTTTATGTGTATGAGTGCTACGCCTGCATGTAAATACACACATGTTATTCAATGCCTGTGGAGGCCAAAAGAGGGTATCATCTCCCCTGGACCTGGAGTTACAGATGGCTGTTAGCTACCATGTGGGTGATGGGAACGGAACCTTGGTCCTTTGCAAGAGCAGCCAGTGCTCTTAACTCCCTGCGTCATCTCTTCAGCCCCTCTTCCTAGTATTTTTTTAAAGTTTATTTTATTTTTAAAAAATTTTAAAAAATTTAAT
>NW_008341028.1:10105520-10107857 GCF_000622305.1 Nannospalax galili
TTTACCTTTTAAAAAAGATGTCCATTTCATTTTAGAATATATTATTCCTTGCAGAAAGACTCATTGTTTTTGCTACTAACACTCAGATGTTGATGCTTGCATCTCTAATCTGCATGTATCTAATTATTACCAGTCATAATCTGTTGCACTCAGATCCTTGGCGCCTGTGTATGCCTATAAAGTCATCGGGTAGATTTCAATGGTAATGTTTATCACCTCCACTAATTAACATGACATAAATTTCCATGCTTCCTCCTCAAATATAATAAAAAATTCATTGATTTTTTTTTTTGTGTGTGTGTGTGTGTATCACACAAGAACATCCCAAATCCTCTTATTCAACTATACACCCACTTCCCAGATGGCACCCTCCTGTAGCCTCCCTCCCCGACTAGAGCCCTTATACTCTGATATCCCTGCTACTGTCTGTTGTGTTGTTGGCACCCCAGCCATTGCCCACTACTTGCCCTTCTGGTGAATTTAGCCAGTCTATCTAGAGGGCTTTGTTTTAGGAAGGTCAGCTGTTCCTCACCTAGCAGCAATCAGTTGTCAATATTCCTTTAGATAAGATTGGGGTCTGCTGTAAGCATATTGGTAATACATCCACAATACTCACAGGGCTCTCACTTCTCTGACTAGCCTGTACTGGTATGCAGGGGAACAGCAATTGCTTTCATTTTATCACATTTCTAGGGATGTTTTATCATTCCTCACAGATTATCCCTCCAGACATCTTTACTGGCTATTTTAAAAAATATTTTATGTATTATTTTTATTTTATGTGTATGCGTGTATTGCCTGCATGTAGGTGAGTGCACCCGTGTTGTACAATGCCCATGGAGGACAGAAGAGGCTGTCGGATCCCCTGGAACTGGAGTTATGGACAGTTGTTAGCTGCCATGTGGGTGCTGGGATTCGAACCTCGGTCTTCTGCAAGCACAACCAGTGTTCTAACTGCTGAGCCATCTCTCCAGCCCTTCACTAGCTATTTTTGAATTTGATTTGATATATCCATATCCTGTTACTATGAATAGAATATCTTTGAATATCTGACAAAGTACAGAGGAATTCTTTTGGGGAACACTCAGTGAATCAATCTAAAAATCCTTTCCAGAGAGACATTAAACGAGAAACATGATGGAAAGGCAAACTCCCCTCAGCACATCCTGTAGAAAACTGAAAATCCATTCCCATCTCCAAGGCTGGGCCTGTGGTCTCCTGCTTTCTCTCAATCTTGGTTGAGTCCTTCCCCTCACCATAGCGGAAGGAGCAGGACTCAGTTTAGTCATGGACTCACCAAGTCTACCCATTTGTAATCTCATGGTACAATGGAAGCATGCTGGCTGGAGACTTGGAGTGTCTGATTTCTTCATGGCTGAGAATCTTCTGTGGGATTAGGGCAGGTCATCTGGTCTCTGTGCTGCAGTTTGTGATTTACAATGATAACACATGCCACATGCTGGGATTCACTGCTCCTGTAAAAGCCTTTTTAGAGGTGAGAAGCTGGAGATGCAGCTGGGCGGGGGCGGGGGGGCGTCGAGCTCCTGCTTAACATACGTGAAGCTCTGGGTTCACTTTCCAGCACCCCGGCATGGTACCTCATGGTACCAAGACACATAGAGGCCTCCTGAGACCAGGGACCATTCTAGAACATAGAGTTTTAAAAAATTCATTGATTTTTTTTTTGTGTGTGTATGTGTGTGTGTATCACACAAGAACATCCCAAATCCTCTTATTCAACTATACACCCACTTCCCAGATGGCACCCTCCTGTAGCCTCCCTCCCCGACTAGAGCCCTTATACTCTGATATCCCTGCTACGGTTTGCTGTGTTGTCGGCACCCCCAGCCATTCTCCAATACTTGCCCTTCTGGTGAATCTAGTCAGCCTATCTAGAGGTCTTTGTTGTAGGAAGATCAGCTGTTCCTCATCTAAGCAGCAATCAGTTGTCAATATTCTTTTAGATAAGATTGGGGTCTGCTGTTCATTTTCCCAGTTCTATGCTGGGAGTCCCTTTGGCCACTCTGGCCAACAACTCAAAAGAAGGTATCTTCTATCTGGCATTGTTGCTTGTTAATGTAGCCTTTAGCTATACATATAGATTCTTAAAAAATTATATTGGCCCTTTTAATCTTTGGTTATACTTTCCTTTAAAATTTTTTTATCATTTTTATGTGTATGCATGTATTGCCTGCATGTAGGTAAGTGAACCCATGTCATGCAATACCTGTGGAGGTCAGAAGAGGCTACTGGATCCCCTGGAACTGGAGTTATGGACAGTTGTTAGCTGCCATGTGGGTGCTGGGATTCAAACCCGGGTCTTCTGCAAGAACAGCC
>NW_008341028.1:10108201-10108488 GCF_000622305.1 Nannospalax galili
TTCTAACAGTTTTAGAGTTTCGGGCTTTACATTGAGGTCTTTGATCCATGTGGAATTGACTTTTATGAAGGGTGAGAGATAGAGGTTAATTTCATTCTTCTACAAGTGGAGATCCAGTTTTGCCAGCAGTATTTGCTGAGCATGCTGTCTTTCCTCGAGTGAATATTCTTGGCCCTTTTGTCAAATATCAGGTGGCTGAAATTATATTTACTCATATTTGGGTCTTCAATTGTGTTCCATTGATCTATGGGTCTATTTTTGTGCCAGTACCATGTTGTTTTTATGAT
>NW_008341028.1:10109877-10110232 GCF_000622305.1 Nannospalax galili
ACTTGAGTTTCAATGTTATGTCATTTATTTGAATTCTTTCCAATTTTTTGATGTAGCCACTTAGAGCTATAAACTTCCCTCTAAGGACCGCTTTCAACATGTCCCAGAGGTTTTGGTTGTGTTGTATTGTCCTTTTCATTTAGTTCAAGGAATACTTTTATTTCTTTCTTAATTTCTGTTTTGACTCATTCATCATTGAGGAGTGTGTTGTTTAATCTCCATGTGTTCATGTGGTGATTAGGGCTTCTTCTGGTGTTGATTGTAAGCTTTATTGCATTGTGGTCTGATAGAATGCATGGAATTATTTCAGTCTCTGTGTATTTGTTGAGGTTTGTTTTGTGCCCCAGTATATGGT
>NW_008341028.1:10111115-10111470 GCF_000622305.1 Nannospalax galili
GCTGGTGCTGTGTAGTACTTCAAGAACTCTCTGAAGGGCTGGGTTTGTGGACATGAATTCTTTCAGCCTATTTAATGTCATGGAAGATTTTTCTTTCCCCTTCAACTATGATAGACATTTTGGCTGGGTAAGGTAATCTGGGTTGGCATCTGTGGTCATTTAGAGCTGGGACTACTTTGGTCTGGGCTCTTCTGGCTTTCATAGTTTGCACTGAAAGGTCAGCTGTAATCCTAATGGTTTTCCTTTATATGTGACTTGTTGTTTCTCTTTTGCAGCTTTCAATATTGTCTCTTTGTTTTGTACATTTAGTGTTTTTACTATGATGTGCTGTGGAGAGTTTCTTTTCTGGTCCTGT
>NW_008341028.1:10112358-10121809 GCF_000622305.1 Nannospalax galili
TTACTTTTTTGGGCATGAAAATATGGTTCATCTAAGCTTCTGGTTTTCTTTTTTGATTTTATATTGGAGTGGCCAGGTTGCTTTTGTCTTCAGGAGTTCCCACAGAGGCCCAAGTAAGATGAGGCTCAGATGCTCTCAGGTTTTCTTCTAATGTCTGGATCCCTCCAGGAAAGATTTTGGCCTCAGGAATTTGAGGTTGGACTGGCCTGGGAGCAGGGTCCAGGAAAGATGCTGGTCTAGGGGAGCTGGTGGCTGTGACACTCAGAGATGCAAAGGGAGATGGGGGCAGGAAGAGGCCCCAAGGGCTCCTGGGGACTGCACTGAGGAACTGGGTTGGTCTGGATGCAAAGGATCAGGAAGTGGAAGGGTCAGCCCTGGCGCCCAGGAAAGAGGCTGGTGGGTTGTGCAGCCCAGGGAAGCAGAGGGAGGTGAGGACAAGACCAGGTCCAGAGGGCTCGTGGTGATTCCCCCAGTGCCCGGGTGCCAAGACAAGGAATGGGACAGGTCCCAGGCTAGGAGGAGAGATGGGCTGGGGAGAAGGGAGGGTGAATGAGGCTGGGGGAGTCAAGGCGTGGAGGGCAAAATCGACTTACCCCGGAGAGAGGCCTGTGGGTCAGAAAGAGCCCCTTCCTAGTATTTTTTTAAAGGGAGGAAATGGAAGTACATTCTCTCTCTGATTCATAATGTCCACAGACCTAGCAAGAGGCAGCTAAGCAAGCATCACTTCCCTTTCTGTCCCATTTACAGTCACTTCTCTCTACTGGGAAGGCTCATGGAGTTGTCTAAGAGGTAGCAGCTGAGGAGGCCCACAGGCAGGAGACCTGACCTTTCTCAGCTTGCCTGCACCAGCCCTATAGCCTGTACAAATAGAGCATGCTGCTCCAGAAAGCCCTGGAAACTACTGGAAACCCAGTGGAGGCCAGTCTGCTGTAGGTTACTTTACTTTTTTTCATTCCATGGGTATTGAGTTACTGGGTGCAGTGGAGCAGGGTGTTGGGGTGGTGTGGGAAAGAGGGGGACCTGAGCAGGGGTATCTATGCTATAGGGAGCAGTGTGGATCTCTAGGAAGTCTCATGTGCACCTGGAACGCAGCCATGGTGAGTGGAGTGATGCTGGTGACTCATGGGGAACCAAGGCAAGGATAAAGGGGAAAGGGACGTGGTGACAGGGCACAGTGTGGCTCTGCAGTGAGAAGCCTTACCCTAGTGTTTGAATTGCAGTGTGACTTGGATCTATCCTGTCCACCCTGAGCCCCATGGTGCTTGTGAAATGCAGTTGTGCTCCTCCTCAGAGAACAAAGGGAGACAAGAAACCATGGCAGATGTCAGCTTGAGACCTTTCCTTTATTGCCCAATGCAAAGCATTTGATGTTGCATCCTTTTCTTCCTAACTGCCTGACTCTTTCCACTCTCCTTTAGCGCCATCCTCCTCACTGCTCCTCCTTACTCCACCCCCAGCCTCACTGGCCTTCATTTAGTTTCTGAAATGACTTCTCTTTCTAGCCTCAGAGCTTTAGTATATACTGTTCCCTTTCCTGTAGTGCCTTCCTCTCCTCACAAATGTTTAGAAGGGCCAGTGTCATTTCCCTAGGGTGGTCTTCAGTCTCTGTGAATCAAAGCATGTCTTTCCCATGGCCTTCCTCTCAGTATGAGCTCACGAGTATTTGTATAAGGAGTCAGTGGCTGCCTGTCTCCCTGGGAGTGTCATAGGACAGTTTGCTGGTCCCACTCAGAGGCTCCCATAGTGAGGGGCTTACTGTGTGCCCAGTTCTAAGTCACTGACACATGACTGAGCCACCCTAGAAGAAAGGCCCTCCAGACCAATGGAGCTTTCAGGGAACTATGGCTCAGATTGACATGTCCGTAACTTCACGAGACCTGTGCACCAGAGCTACCCAGCCAAGCTACACCAGTCCTGTCCCTCAGGGCTGTAAGAGGGATATGTGACTATTGTGGCTTCGAGTCACTATGTTTGGGGGTATTTGTTACATAAGATAGACGCCTAGGGTGGATTTAGGTACTGGAATTGTGGCACTGTGGTATCCAGTGTGGAAGTGGCTTTGGAATTGGACATGAAAGGAGTTGGAGCAAGAGAGTGCATGAAACTTGAGGGACTTCAAGAGATGCTCACAGACGCCCAATGGCCTAGCTGAGGGTGCAGCAAGAGCTCAGAAGAAAGAGAAGGTATGCTATTAGGAACTGGAGGAGAGAGGTTCTTCACTACACAGTGATAAAAGCTTAGCAATACTGTCATTTGTGATAACTGGAAAACAGATGTTCCTAAGTAATGGGTGGTTCGCCAAAGGAGTGCTCCAGGTCATGTGGAAGACACATGTGTTGTTGCTCCTGCACAGTGGTAGAGCTGGCTCCTGATCAAGTGACTATGGGCATGATATCTGAGCGGTTTCAGAATCCCTATGGACCAGTGGCTCCTGCATGCTACCTGTCCCTGCTTATTGAGTATGATGGTTGATATTGTCAACTTGACAAGATCTAGAATCACCTAGGAAACAAACCTCTCGGCATGTCTGTGAAGCAGTTTCTAGATTAGGTTAATCAAGCTGGGAAGAACCGCCCTAAATGTGGATGGCACCATTCCATGGGTTGGAGTCCTTGACTTAAGAGAAGGAGAAAGCAAGCCAAACATCAACATTCACCTCTGTTTCCTCACTGTGGATGCAATGGGACCAGCTGCCTCCTGCTCCTGCTGCTGTGATGGGCTGCACCCTCACGCTGTCAGCCAAAATAAACCCTTCCTCCTTTAAGTTGCTTGTATCAGGTATTTTGTCACAGCACAAGAAGAGTAACTAATACATTGAGTGAGGAGAGAGGGAATGGAGAGCCATTACCCTACTCTACGTCCTACGGTTGTAAGTTGAGGGTGGAGGGTACTGTAGTTCAGCCTCAGTTGAGAGTCCTTAGTTTGAGGGGGACTAGACTCATGGAGCTGTGCTGGATGTAATACTGAGCAAGATGCACAGAGGAATGCCATATAGTGATGGCTGAATTAGAAGTCCTTTATTGGGGCTGGAGAGATGGCTCAGCAGTTAAGAGCACTGACTGCTCTTGCAGAGGACCTGGGTTCAATTCCCAGCACCCATGTGGTGGCTACGAACCATCCTTAACTCTAGTTCCAGGGGAATCCAAAGCCCTCTTCTGACCTCTGCAGCATTGCATAACATGGGTGTGTTCACATACATGCAGGCAATACACTCATACACATAAAACAAAAATAATAAATAAATATTTTTTAAAAAAAGAAGTCCTTTATTTATAGCCAGTGGTCAGAGAGGGACCTAATGCCCCAAAGAGCTCTTGACCTGAGGAGAAGCAAGACTGGGTTTATAAAACTTAAAACCACAATTACATCATGCCAGGTGCAAAGTCAATAACCATAGTCATATCAGATCACCATAGTTATACCAGACCAAGGGTAGGTCAGTTAACAATAAGTTTCGGTTAGACTGGGTGGGAGGACATACTACCAGTAAGTTTCCCAGTATTGTCGAAACAATGTACTCCCTGAAACTGCCCGTATTAGATGTTCTGCTTGGCTGACTGCAGAGAAATGGCTGGGCAAAAACACAGGGTAAAGCAAAAGTCAGCTGTAACAAAATGGAGCTAGTTTTGCCTTCACTGGGGACTGCATTGCAGGGCTCTGTCTACACTGGGACCTGGTTTAGATGAGGAGGTCCTGGATCTCCAACTCAGGACACAGTTTTGTGCCTTCTTGGGAGTATCAGGAGCTTGGAGAGACTACATCATGAGATGAATGTGAATTATTGGGGTCAAACCATGATTGACAAGTGAATCTCATCTCAAGGCACTCACTCCCTTGTGGAATTGTTCCATCTCATAATGAATGAGATTCTCTATGGGTAGTACACATTGCACAGGATTACATGGCCAAAGACATCGTAGCTTTTGTGTGGGTCTCTCCTGAGTAGCTCTGCTGTGACCGGAAGTATCAGGAAGCTGTGCGAGAGACGTGGAGAGGAGCTGGGGCCTCCAGCCAATGGCTAGCAGCAACATGCCAGCTGTGGAATGAGCCACAGTGGAAGGCAGCATCCAGCCCCTGTGCAGCTTCCAGGGTCTCTGACTTTGCCAGCTCTTCCAGTACCTGTGGGGATTATAAACGTCTGAAGTCATTCAGTTTGGAGGAAGGTTGTCGGGCAGCAGTAAATAACTAATACAGCCTTGCTGCCCATTCCCTTTCCTTAGCCCACTTTTCCTAAATACGCCCGTATCTGGGGTAAGGTAAGGGTGGCGTCTAGGGCTACCATTGCTCTTACACCCCAGGTGTCTTATGTGTCTCACCTTTGTCCCCGTCCCACATCTGATTTCTGTGCTATGTGATAAAAGGTCAATCTTGACTTGTCCTTGACCTCACACAGCCTGACTCTGCCCTTAGCCCCTGTGCACTTGACTTGGCTTCCTGTGGAGAAATCTGCAGAGCTGGGTGGAAAGCCCTTTTTAAAATGTTGGGTAGGAGTTCATGCCTATAATGCCAGTACTTGGGAGGCTGAGGCAAGAGGATTAGCACAAGTTGGAGGCCAACCCCAGCTACACAGTAAGTTCCAGGCAAACCTGGGAAACAAAGTAAGGCTCTATCTCAAAACAAAACAAAACAAAACAAACAAAACAAAATAAAACAAAACCAGAAAGCAGGTATAGAAAGGGGGGAGGCTGGCTCCCATCAGGTAAGGACACTTCCTACGGAATTCTGGGTGTCAGTGAATGGAGTATTCTAAGGTGAGTGAGAATCTTTAGTGAATTTAGAAAACAAACAGGACCTGGGGCAACCCCCGAGGAAGTCACAAGAGAACACCTTTTCTGAGTGGAGGAGTCCCTTCAGAACATTCATGAAGAAGCAAAGGAAACAAACTCACACTAACAGCTCGGTGTGGTGGCACAGGCCTTCAATCCCAGTGCTTGGGAGGCAGAGGCAGGTGGCTCTCTGTGAGTTCCAGGCCAGCCTGATCTACATAGTGAGTTCTAGACCAGCCAGAGCTACACAGGGAGACCCTATCTCAAAAAAACAAATCACTCTAGCAACATAAGTGACTCCTTGCTCAAACGCTGTGTCTATGTCACTCAGTGTTCCCTGGACCCTCATGAGACACGTGCTGTTTTAGGTCCCAGGTAAAGCAAGTCCTTCACTCCCAATTCCAAAACACCAAAGAAGCTTTGATAACCAAAAGATTTGTCTAGCTCAGTCTGATGCAAGTGAAGCCTGAGCTGATGTGAGCTGATTTATAGCCTTAATTACCTGCTGATTGTAAATATCTGTATGTTTTCCCATTGAGGGATTAGTGCATTTGATTGCAGACCAGAACCTACGGGGTGTCACATAATTCACTGTGATGAAGCCTGGGACTCTCCTAAAGTCAAACTGTGTGTATGTCTTTATTTGTATGTGTCTATCTGTGTGTTGCACGTGTGTGTATATCTGTGTGCTGTACATGCGCGCACGTGTGTGTGTGTGTGTGTGTGTGTGTGTGTGTGTTGCCCATGGGTATAGAGGCCAGAGATCAATCTCAGGTATCATTCCTCAGATGTGGTCCACCTTGTTTTTGAGACAAGGTCTCTCAGTGGCATGGGGCTCACTGATGTGGCTAGGCTGGCTGGACAGTGAGCTCCAGGGACCTGCATGTCTTTCCTTCCTTGGCACTAGGATCATAAGCCTGTGCCACCACACTTGGCTTTTTCACGTGGGTCCTGGGGATCCAACTCAGATCCTTATGCTTGCACAGCAAGCACTTTATTGACTTATCTAGCTTCCCAGCCCCTAAAATCCAATATTTTAAAATGTCAAAATATCTGAGCTAATGCTGAGTATAGTGGACCTGCATTCTTTTCATGTTACAGATTAAAAAAAAAAAAAAACAACCAAGGTTCTCTGAAGAATGAAGACCTCACCCAACACTGCAAAATTGCCAACTAACAGTGCAGACTGGAACCCCCTGCCCTTTTAACCTGGGAACAAGCTGTGTGTCTCTTTTGTACATGTGAACACAGAAGTTGGAGTGACAGTGTGCACTCCTTGCACCTTGATGACCTCCCCACACTCTGGTTCTTTTTCTTTTCAATTAATTTTTTTTTGGTAGGAGGAGCAAGTGTGCCATGGTACAGATGTGGAGGTCAGAGGACAATTTGCAAGAGTCGGTTCTCTCCGTCCACCATGTGGGACCCAGGGATCGAACGCAGGTCATCAGATTTGACGGCAAGTACCTTCACCTGCTGAGCCCTCTCTCTCTCCAGCTCTCATATTATCATTCTTGGCAGAATTACAGCACCATGCTGAGATGCTACTTCCCACCCTCTACCCACTCCACAATCTTTGTAGAACCCTTTCCATTATTTTTAACAATAAACTTCCAAAAGCTTTTCTGTGGTTTGGATATTTCTTATTTCTGGGCCCAGTGGCAAGCAGACATTTATCCACAGAAATCCTGGAGTTTAATGAAGCTTTTGTACTACAAATATGTTCAAGGGATGGGACTAGAATAAGCCCTTGGGCTTGTCTTTGTGTTGGCCCCTTCACACTCCCTCCATCCCTCCCTCCCTCCCTCCCTCCCAGCCCTCTTTTACCCAGTGTCTCTGCCAGAGCATGTTTCTGATTCTCTCCTCACCCAGTAATAATTAATGCACTCAACAAACACGTATTGAGTCCTGTTTGTGGTATAAGAGGTTTTATAACTTATTGGAAAACACTGGTCTGACTGATGTAAGACTGAAGCCTGTTTGCTGTGAGTAGTGAGACAATGCTCTTCTCCGCTTTGGACTACGGTTTAACCATGTGTGAAGTAAGAAGAAAATCGAGAGAATTCCTACAAGGTGCAGAAACCTCATATTCACTGGATTTGAAAACAAAAACAGACTGTGGGCTTTGGCACATTCTGATCAGATCAGTTTCCTTCATTTTAGTTTTCAGGTGGCTTGCCTCATGATCACAAACACCTGCCAGTACTGCATATGACCATAGAAGAAAGGGTCCTATTTCTAGCACTAAGCACAGTGATCAATATGATTGCTCAAGCCAGAGCTGCTCTGACCGAACCTTCATTGAGTCCATCAAACACAAGTCCAGATTTCAAGCTGATTGCCTGAAGCCTGAGTCATCTAAGCTGCCCCAACTGCTTTGGAACAGATTGCCCCAACTGCATTGGAACAATTAGACTGGCCCCAAGAACGAGGGCAGAGTCAGTTCTGTTCTAGCTGTGTGGTTGCTTCCCTGGCAGGGATGGGGGGAGGTTTGCACAGGGTTGGAGCCCAGTCATGCCTCAGGAGCTCTGAGGTCCATGCCACTCTTTCTTTGCCTTTATTTTTCTACCTGAGGACAAGGCCTGGCAGAGGTTACCTCCCATCACCTCTCCTTTAGTTCAGGTTAGACTCATAGTCTGGGACTCCTACCTGCCTGTCAACTCTACCATCTTCAGAACTTCCTAGAATCTTCCTTTGAATCTGTGGATAAAGGAGGCATGGGAATCCAGGCGTGGACCACCACTGGTTTAAGATGTCAGCTTGTATGAGGCCTCTCTACCCACAGGGCTGCTCCTCATCCAGCACTCACTGGCATTGGACACTGACATCAACACAACTTTTCAAAATGCAGGAGTATGTGACTGGTGATGAGAACATCAGAAGTCTGTATGAAATACTCTCTTTCCCATTAATACTGCCAATTCCCAATTCTCAGAGTGAATCACAGCCATCCATCTTCCATGTATTTTCCCAGTCATGATCTATACATATCCCATTGTGTACAAATATTATCTCTGTGTGTATCAAATCCTCCTTCATACATAGGAATTATAGCATAAGCATGTTTGTTGAGTGAATAAACAGATGCTTAAAACCACTAGGGGCTCTGATTATGCAGGGCTAAAGGGACGAAGGTCACTTTTACCTATGCAATCCAGGATTGTCAGTGTGAGAAACAGAAACCATATGAGTGATTTTATTTTATTTTAATGTCTCTCCTTGTATATATGATGTGTGTGTGTGTATGTGTGTGTGTGTGTGTGTGTGTACTCATGGGTATAAGTGAAGGTGCCTGTGTCACAATTCATGTGTGGAGGTCAGAGGACAGCCTCAAGTGTCAGTCCCTGCCTTCCATTTTGTTTGAGACAGTTTCTCTTCTGTTGATTGGCCACTTTGTTTTTTGAAATATTTTATTTATTATTTTCCTTTTATGTGTATGAGTGTATTGCCTGCATATGTGTAAGTGTGCCTGTGTCATGCAATGCCCACAGAGGTCAGAAGAGGGCATCAGACCCCTTGGAACTGGAGGAATGGATAGTTATTAGCCACCATGCGGGTGCTGGGACTCCAACCTGGGTCCTCTGCAAGAACAATCAGTGCTTTTAACTGCTGAGCCATCTCTCCAGCTCCCTGATTGGCCACTTTGTATGTACTGCAGGCTAGCTGGCCGGAGAGAGTCCAGGGATGCTCCTGTTTCCATCTCCTATTTCACCCTAGGCACACTGGGATTACAGATTCCTGCTACCAAGTCTGCCATTCATGTGGGTTCTGGGGATTCAAACTCAAGTCTTCACACTTGCATGGCAAGTGCTTTACCCACTGAACCATCTTCACAGCTCAAAGTAATTTTATTTTATTTTTTAACATTTTATTTACTATTTTTTTATTTTATGTGTATGCATGTATTGCCTGCATGTAGGTAAGTGCATGTGTTTTTTTAAAAAAATATTGATTTATCTACATGACACACAGTAATTAAAAGTACCAGACTGGTGGAACACAGTAATTAAAAATACCAGACTAGTGGAACTAACCTTGGGTGTTTAACAGACATACTTTGAGGCCTATAATAATTTGGTCAAAGGGACATAAAGGACAGTTTTTGCTCCTTGCCTTCCTAGGTCGACTAGTTCCAGGGGACTATGAGCATCTCTCAAAATGTCCTGTACTTGTGGTGGGTCACCTGTCCTCTTGATGAAGAAGGCCATGGTGACCCCACGAGATGGACTTGTACAAAGAGGAATCATTTCCTTCATGCTTCCAAGCAAAGCCAGCCACGGTCGAGAAGGACCTCTGACTTATCTTCACATCAGTGGAACTGGTAAAAGAAAGGAGCCATGGGTGCCTCCCAAGCCCATGTGACCCCTGAGGAACAGATTCTCAAATGACCTTGAGAGTAAAAATAAATTCGTTTATCTGGGCCAACTCTATAGCCTTAAACACCCAAAAGGAAACTATAACCAAAGATCAAAGGAGCCAATAAAAATTTTTAAGAGTTCATGTGTATAGCTAAAGGCTACATAACAAACAACAGTGCCAGATAGGAGATACCTTCCTTTGAGTTGTTGGCCAGGGTGGCCCAAGAGACTCCTAGTCAGTAATCCAGCATAGATCTGGGAAAATGAACAGCAGACCCGAATCTTATCTAAAGGAATATTGACAACTGATTGCTGCTAGGTGAGGAACAG
>NW_008341028.1:10122440-10124183 GCF_000622305.1 Nannospalax galili
TAATTAGTAGAGGTGATAAACATTACCATTGAAATCTACCCGATGACTTTATAGATATACACAGGTGCCAAGGATCCAAGTGCAACTGATTATGACTAGTAATAGATACATACAGATTAGAGGTGCATGCACCATCTCAGTGTTAGCAGCAAAAACAATGAGTCTTTCTGCAAGGAACAATACATTCTAAAATGAAATGGAGATCTGTTTTAAAGGTTAAAAACTCATTCAATTTTATGTCTTACTGGGCTTATACCGAGTTCAATATTGTATAACTGTATTAACTCTACTGTGAACCTAGAACCTTAGAGCCACTTGTGAAAGAGATGTAGTCTTGCTCTGGAGTGTGTTACTGAATATGTTAAAGCTGTAATGAAATGCTTCTGCTAATCATGTAGTTATTAAATTTTAAAAAAATTTTTAAAAAATGTTTTTCAAGCCAAAAAAAGGAAAAAGTAATGCTGAAAAGATAAAGGTAACATAAAATATAAGTCAAATATTAAAAAATATATTTCATTTTGGCCAGGCGTGGTGGCACACGCCTTTAATCCTGGCACTCAGGAAGCAGAGGCAGGTGGATCTCTGTGAGTTCAAGACCAGCCTGTTCTATGTAGTGAGTTCCAGGCCAGCTGGGGCTGAAGGGAGACCCTGTCTCAAAAAGACCAAAAAAAATTTTTTTTTAATTTTAATGAAGCACTTAGAGCTACAAACTTCCCTCTAAGGACTGCTTTCAACATGTCCTAGAGGTTTTGTTGTGTTGTATTGTCCTTTTCATTTAGTTCCAGGAATACTTTTATTTCTTTCTTAATTTCTCCTTTGACCCATTCATGATTCAGGAGTGTGTTGTTTAATCTCCATGTGTTCATGTGGTGACTGGGGCTTCTTCGGGTATTGATTGTAAGCTTTATTGCACTGTGGTCTGATAGAACACATGGAATTATTTCAATCTTTTTGTATTTGCTGAGCTTTGTTTTGTGCCCCAGTATATGGTCGATTTTCGAGAAAGTTTTCCATGGAGTGCTGAATAGAAAGTATATTCCTTGGTGCTTGGGTAGAAGATTTGGTAGATGTCTGTTAGGTTCATTTGATGTATGGCATTGTTTAATTCTGATGTCTTTCTAATTCTCTGTCCTGTTGACCTATCTAATGGAAACAATGGGGTATTGAAGTCCCCTACTATTAATGAATGAGTTGGGATTAATCTGGGTCTTAAAGTCCTGTAGTACTATTTTTATGAAGTTAGATGCACTAGAGTTTGGTGAATATATGTTCATGCTTGTAATATCTTCTTGGTCAATTGTTCTTTTGATCAAAATGAAGTGGCCCTCTTTATCAGTTCTGATTAGTTTTAGTTTGAAGTCTACATTGTCAGATATTAGAATTGCAATGCCTACTTTTTTCTTAGTACCCTTTGCATATATATGTATATATATATATTTTTTTCCATCCTTTCACCTTAAGGTAGTGCCTGTCCTTGAAAGTGAGATGAGTTTCTTACAGACAACAAGAAGATGGGTTTTGTTTCTTAATCCATTCAACTAGTCTGTGTCTTTTGACCTAAGAGTTCAGTCCACTGATAATTAAAGTTATTAATGAAAGGTGTGTATTGATTCTTGTTGTTTTTATTTCTGTTCACATTCTTGGTGTATTTCCATAGTTATACCTTCATTAATTTTCTTTCTGTAACCCCTTGGGTATAGTAGTTCCTTTCTTCAGCTCTTTGTATTGCTCCCAGAACTCTCT
>NW_008341028.1:10124326-10156722 GCF_000622305.1 Nannospalax galili
GATCTTCTGACTTTCATAGTTTGCACTGAAAAGTCAGCTGCACTTCTGATGGGTTTTCTTTTATGTGCAACTTGTTGTTTTTCTTTTGCAGTTTCTACTATGATGTGGTGTGGAGAATTTTTTTTTCTAGTCCTATTTGGTGTTCTATATGCTTCTTGTATTTGTATGGGCATGTCTTTCTTTAATTTGGGGAAATTTTCTTCTACAATCCTGTTGACAATCTGGTCTATACCATTATCTTGAGATTCTTCTCCTTCCTGTATGCCAGTGATTCGTAAGTTTGGTCATTTTATGGTGTCACATAATTCCTGCATATTCCATTTTTGTGTTTTCTTAAATTTTTCATAATCTTTGCTTGTGTGGTCTAATTTGTCCAATTTATCTTCCAGTCTTGATATTCTGTTTTCTATTTCATTCATCCTGTTGGTGAGGCTTTCTCTTGTCATTTCTAATTGGCTTACTGAGTGCTTCACTTCCTTCTTCATTTCAGCCTGAGTATTCTTCGATATTTCTCTTTTCTGAATTCATTCAGAATTTTATCCCTTCTTTTAATTCTTTGATTTTTTGTTTGTGTGTTCTTTAACATCACTGAATTCTTTTATCATGTTTATAATTGTTCTTTTGAATTCCATGTCCTGTGTTATCTCTAGGGGGTTCTCATTGTACTCCTCTACAGGGCTGTTGGTACTTGGTGGGGATATATTATTTGGGTTTTTCATGTTATTATTTTTTTGCTGTGACTTTGACATGCGGATTTCTTTTGTAGTTTCTGATTCTTGTGTGAGACTCAAGCCTTCCTTTGTTGAGTTTAGGTCTGCTTTTTTTTTGCAAACTTTATTTGCCCTGTGGTTTACTTATTGGGCATGAAAAGGTGGTTGATCTAGGCTTCAGGTTCTCTCTTTTGATTTTCAGTGCTCTTAACTGCTGAGCCAGCTCTCCCCCCCCCACAAGTGATTTCTAATAGAGAGATTTTACTTTATTTTTATTAAACCATGAACATAAGGCCAGACAAAAGTTGTAGAATATAATTTATAATAATAATTTAAATTCAAGGTTGAATATCAGTACATACAACAAGGTGGCCTTGAACAGGAATTTAATCTGGATAATTAATATATTAGAATTTAAACAACATGGACTGAACTGGATGCCAGAAACAACCAGCAATGAAAATACAGAACCCCCTGGGGGAGGGTGGGAACAAAAGATCAGGGAAAAGAAACTAACTGCAGAGCTCTGGCTAGGGGCTTAGGAAATGGCTCAGTGAGTAAAACACTTGCTATACAAGCATGAAGACTTCAGTTTGATTTTCTCAGGTAAAAAAAAAAAAAAAAAAAATCAGGCATGCTCACGTATACGTGTAATCCCAGCACTGAGAAGGTGGAAATAGGTGAATCCCTGGGGCTTGCTGGCCAACCAGCTTAGCCTAATGAGTGAGCTCCGTGCCAATGAAAGACTAAGTCTCCAAAAGGCCTTCTTGAGGAATGACACCTGAGTTTATCCTCTGGCCTACACACACGTGCACATGTACACACAGAAACACACACACACACACACACACACACACACACACACACACACACAAGAAACTATAGAGCTGGGAGCTGAAACGTAGAGGAAAGAGGAATACAGGTATACTGGGGCTGATATGCCTGAGGACACATGCTGGGGTTGGTTCATTGGCTGAATTGGGATCAGCTGTGGCTGCTGAGGTGACAAATGCCTGGCTGAGGTGATGCTGCCAGGGACAGAAAGCAAATGGCTTAGATGCAGTCCCTCCTTCTCCCCTTGCCTCTAGATGTCTTCCCTCCCCCAACCCCATGTAGAGGAGGAGACTGGTCACTTTATGGCAAACAGGAATCAGAGAGAGCAGGAACCATCATGGCAGACATGCTTCTTGTTGCACTTAGCGTCAACTCCTTACAGCAGATACAGGCTCCCATGACTTGACTGACTTTGTCTCTGACCTCCATTTTTTCCGGCCTGCCATGTGCTGGCTGCACTGGCTCCCCCTTGATTCCCTGAGCATGCCCAGCCCATCATTGCCCTCTCCCTTGCAACAGCTCTTGGTTCTGACTGGAATGGCTTTCCCAGAAGGGGCCATGATTGGTGTTTCTAGTCATCCAAACCCAGAGCACAATCACATGGTTATTCAGGTCTCCCCTGACTATCCAGTTCCATTCTTTGTGTGTGTGTGTGTGTGTGTGTGTGTGCACATGTGTGCGTGTGAAGGCTAAAAGACAACCTTGATTATCCTTTCTCAGGTGTTCTTTAGCTATTTGCTTATTTATTTATTTATTATTTATTATTTATTTATTTGTTTATTTCTGAGACAAGGTTTCTTTCTGGCCTGGAGCTCATCACATAGACTAGGCTGGCTGATACTGACACATGAAGCCCAGGGTTAAGGCTAGGGTACCTGCCTTCACCTCCCCAGTGCTAAGATTATAAATCTACATCACCATGCCCAGCTTTTCTTCACATGGGTTCTGGGGATCAAACTCAGGTTTTCATGCTTGTAAGGTAAGGGCTTTACCAACCGAGCTGTCTTCCCAGCCCTTGGTGAGCTCATTCTAATGGAGATAAAACAGTCTAACTTGGAGTCAAGGCATAGTCCCTCTCTCACCATCTGGGGACTGATCAAGGCTGGTAGAACATGACCTGGAAGTGGGTGTCACCCCAGGATCCCAGGGCTCTCTGGAGACCTAGTTGACTAGGCTACAGCACATCCCTAGTGGTTACTGAGTAGAAGGAGCTCCAGAGGGTAGAACTCAGCCTGATTCCAAGTGAGTCAGTTGCCTCATGGAAAAGAGAAGCCTTTTACCACTGAATCTGTAATTACACCGGAAACTGCCCAGCCCTCAGCAGAACAATGAAGGAAAATTTGGTTACTTGGTCCACTAGCCTGGGGCAAGTAGAAACAACCATGAGGTTGGAAATATTTTTAATGTGTGTGTTTTCTTGGGTCATTAAAAGAGAAAAGCAAGCTCTTGAACTGTTTGAAGCAAACCACCATCCACTTTACAAGTAGTTACTGGGTTCTGGCTGTGGCCCAGTCATCTGGAGGCCGTGGGATAGTTTGGAGCAACTCGGGTATGATAAGGTCCCATTGGTCATGGAACTGATTTCTAGAAAGAGATAGGACAGTGGAAAAGAGGACCAGGGGTATGGCTAACATTCACAGAGACCCAATGTTTCCTCAGATTCTGTGCTGGGGCACTGGCATACAAAGGCAACTAATAACAGCAGTCTATGGTGATCAGACCAAGGGGCTGGATGAGCAGTAAGAGTAGAACTTTCAGGAAACAGGAAGTACAGAGGTGGTCAGTCAAAGCTCCCTGCTGGTGACAGATTTGGAATGGGCTCCAGTGGATCTGCTGTGTTTTAATGGAGCAGCAGTAACACAATGGGCCATCTAGTGCCTTCCTGAGGCTCACATCTGCTTTTCTATCCCTCATTCCACAAGCCGCCCCATGATTTCCTTCTCCTGCTGGAGAGGGCTCAGTCATGCCTCGCCGTGCCCCATCAGCACCCTACCTGGTAGATGTGTGACTATCTCCTGCAGACACACACCACAGGTAGTCTCTTGGCTGCGAAGCACACTGGCACCTTGGAGCTGTTTTGGGAAAAGCCCACACGGTTAGTGTTTGAGTCTCCTCATCGATGCTTTTGGAAGAGGCAGGAAGTGCTGCCTAGGGGTAAAGCACAAAAACACCAACTGGCTTCAGTACAGGGCTTGGGGGAGGCTGAGAACCGTTCTGTTTTACGCGCAAAAGCAAAAGGCAGCGCAAGAGGGAACACAGGAGCGAAACAGGCAGGGACTCAGTGCCTGCTAATTCGAAGTTAATTTTGAATTGCCTTGAAAATCACCATGCAGCATCCAGTTCTGCCTTTGACGGTTGAAGAAAGCAGCTGTTTTTATTCGTCTTCAGGACTTGTTCCCCCCCAGCAGTGAGGCCAATTAGGCAGAACAGCAGTGGAAGCCGAAGTTGGTCTAATTTCTCAGGAAAAGGTCAGGCTAATTGTCGGCTGGGAGCTAACAGTCACAGGGCACACTATGGGAGGTGCTATTTCTCCTGCCTGCTTCCAATAATATCTCTTTGGCATCTTCAAAGACAGCCTCCTAGGTGGGCTTTGCTACAAACTGAGGCCCCTTTGTCCTAAACCCCAGCATTACTGTACCAGGCTAGGCACTTGGGGGTGACACCAGGCAGGGAAGATAAGGTCCCTTTCTTTGTCCAAAAAGGGCTCTGTGAGCAGCAGGTTTCTACACATTCACCCAGACACCCTGTAACATGGCCCTCCAACCTGCAACATAAGCAGGGCAGGGCTGGCCAGGGAGCAAAGACTTGCTTGTTACAGCGGTTTTCTTTTTATCAACAACTCAAATTGTAAGAACCTATGTAAGGGAGGCTTCCTTGAAGGCAATCTGCAATGTCTGTAGGGTTTCATAGGCACCTTTGCAACCAACATAACCAGCAGTTTGGGAGGTGGGCCTGTGCTGTTTAGGGCTCTTGTAGAGCTATTTTGAATGAGCAGTGGGTTGGCAGGATGCCAGCTGCCCGAAAGGAGGGTTGGAGTCATGCTTGATTCTGTGATGGACAGAAAATGGCAAAACTGTCATTTCAAAACTGCCAGCAGTTCCTCTCTCAATAGAGGTGCAGACTTTCATCTCCAAGGCAGAAGTGCCCTTTGTGCTGTTGAAACCACCCTTGGGCCTGAGAAGCGAGTTCAGTCCCACTGTTCTGGGAAGAACTGTAGATGTTTTAGTTTGTAGATGCTGGTGATGGGCGGGCAGGAGATCAATGTGGAGTACACTAGTTCAGGTGTGAGCGCTAGCACAGGAGTGAGCACTCTCCTTTCTAGTTCCACTTCTCCCTTTGTTGCTTTCAATGGTGTTCCACTCACCACTCACATCTCTTCTGAAAACAAGATTCTGTCCCGACCCTCCTGGGCACGAATGCCGTTTTCTTCTCCTAAGAGCAGTTCTAGACCTACCAAATAGAGGCCTGAAGGAGACAATTCATTCTGGCTCAGTCACCTGGATTCTCTGATTGGAATCTTGGGTTTGTAGCACAGTATTTAGATAAGGACGTGGCTCGCCCAGACCCCTGCAGGAGGCCACAGGAGCCAAAGGCAGTTGTCCTAGTTAGCTCTAACTGTTAAACTTGACATAGGCTAGAGTCACCTGAGAAGGGAGCCTCAATTGAGGGATTACCTAGATCAGACTGGACTGTGAGCATGTCTGTGGGGGATTGTCCTGATTGTTAATTGATGTAGGAGGGCTCTGCCTGACGTCAGCAGCCCCTTTTCCTGGGCACATGGTCCTGGGCTATGAAAGAAAGCTTGGTAAGTGAAGAAACAAGCAAAGGTGATTTCAAGTTGCTGCTTGAGTTCCTGCTCTGATTTCCCTGTAACCCGTAAGATGAAATAAACTCCTTCCTCTGCTAAGTTGCTTTTGCCAATGTTTTTTATCACACCAACAGAAAGGAAACTAGAACAGAGGTTATATGGGTCTCTGCATGAAATGCTCTTAGGTGGGTGTGGAGGCTCATACCTATAATCCCAGCATTTGGAGGGCTGAAGCAGGAAGATTTCTACAAGTTTAAGGCCAGCCTGGACTATATAGTATGTTTGAGGCCAGCGTGGGCTACAGAGTAAGACCCAGTCTCAAAAAGTTCAGCAAATGAAAAATCAAGAGCAAAAACAAAGATAAAACTGTACTTGTCTTGTTCCTGAACCTTTTGGTCTGAGTATGAGCAGAAGATGATTGGGAAAGGGGTAACAGCCTATCTCCTGGAAGGATGCAACCCCAGCATCCTGCAGCAAGAACATCTTTGGTCTGAACTTGTGGCCTTGAAGAAACATGTGATTGACTTTCAGAACACTTTTGGAGTCTTCCTCACAAAAGAGACCACCCTCGTGTAGCTGTCCCAAGCTACCACCCTGTCTTCAATTTAAGCCACCCTGGAACAGCCAGTTCTCTCCTCCACTTGCCTCTGACCATGGCTCACTTCCATTTTCCTAATCACAACTCTTGCCTTTCCCATAAAAAACACCTTTCGACAGATAGCCATTCATCTGTCCCAGCTCTATTCTTATAGCCTTTGCCCAGTCATTCCTTGAATCTGGAATGTCACCAGATAAGGGCTGTGATAGGAAGAGTTGGATGTCTCCTCAGTGCTGCTTTGGACTCAGTTACTCCAACTGACCACCTTACTGTTGGCTTACCACCCACTGAGGGGACATGTGGAAGGTTGTCAACTAGTACTAGAGACTGATGGAGGTCTTGGGATGTCCAACAATGTTTTAATGAGCTTTATTTCTAGGGGGCCACCCTGGGTCTGTGCAAGTCTTATGTGAAAGCCAGACATGAATTTGAAGACACAGTGACCTGATCTTTATACATAGTCACAAGAGATTTTCAGGTGTTTGAGTCCCATCCCCAGTAGGTCCCAGAGCCCACAGACAACCTTGGTCACTTGGAAGAGTTTTCAACTCATTACCTCTGTCTACTATGTAGACAGTTTTCCTCACAATGGGAACCTCCAATGAGAAAGAGGGCGTGAAATTTGTGCCTGAGTTTAGCTGACCCATTCTTTGGCCTTAATCAGATCATACAGTACCCCAATCTTTTCCCTTACAGGTCACGGAGAAGCTATAGAGTCCCTAATTCACCCTCTTTGGCCTGGACCACTGTCTCAGGTAAGTGGAAAGGTGAATGCAGAAACAGAATGGAGGGCTCCCCTGGCTACCCAATGGGGATCCTGAATATCTAGCTTCGATACATATGGATGGCCCGAGACCGGGAGGGTGTGGCTGAGGGCTTACCTGGCTTGGAGCCGCATTGTCTATGGCTTTGATTAAGTGCTATAGGAAACTTGCTAAAAAGACTTGGTCCCACACTCTGTTGGTCAAATTAGAGTGACTGATCATGAGAATGCTGAAGGGGAAATTTTTCCAAAGCCAAGGCTGTAAAAAGAAGGGGGTGGTTACTGTTGCAGATAGTTCAACACGCATCATTTGAATGTCTGCATGTTCTGTGAGCAGCGCTACTAGCTGCCTTTGTTCCACCCCATTTTTGCAAGGTTGTACTGTAAACAGCCTTGGCAGACAATGTCTCTCACCAAAGCCAAGAGCAGACAGGCTTAGAAAAGATCCACTTTCCCAAAACTGGGTGCCTTTTTCCTCCTATAAGGCAATCCACTGTGTGTGCAGGTTGCCTGGCTCTTTGCATGTTGCCTTGTGAGATCCGGGGCTTAGGAAACTGATGCAACTAGCTATTACTGTGAACAATGAACTCTTTTTTCTCTGACCCAGGAGTCTTATTTATTTTATTTTTAAAAAAAACATTTATTTCTCAGAAGTTACTCATATAAACTTGCAGCAATGGTAACAGCATGCATAAGACCCATGAAAGCTCAACCTAGACAAAATCCCAACATAGAAGTTGGGAAGTGGGTGAGAAGCCGCAACCTCAGCAGAGGAACTATTGGCAACTGATAACTGCTGAGAGAGGGAGAGTTGGTTTTCTTTAAGGGTGTGATGCTAAATAGGTTAACCAGGCTCCTGTGGATGAACACACACTGAGGGACATTTAAGAACACAAACTTGACTTGATAAGCTTTAATATATATGACAAAGTACATGAAATATGGCAGGGGGTGATAAGAGGGGTGCAGATTGGGGAGGAGGGTATAAATATAAGCAACATATATTGTATGAATTTTGCAAACATTCAATAATGTTTGTTTATTTATTGTGTGAGTATATGAGAGGGGTGTGCACATGCCACAGCACGCGTGTGTGTGGAGGTTAGAGGACAACTTCTGGGACTCAGTTCCTTCTTGTTGAGGCAGGGTCTCCCACTCTGTTGTACTCCAGGCTAGATGGCCCAAGAACTTCTGGCAGATCTCCTGGCTCTGTCTCCTATCTCACCTTAGGAGTGCTGGAGTTACAGATGTATGCTGCTGTTTCTGGCTTCTTTGTGAGTTCTGGGAGTTGAACTTAGGTCATCCGGCTTACTTGCATGGTGAACACTTTTGTGCAGGGAGCCATCTCTCTCCCTTCCCCACCTCCACCCCCAGCCAGGAGTCTTGTGTCTTCAGTGAGACTAGGGCAAGCTCACTTGTCAACTTGCAAGTGGGGTAAAATCTCAGACAGTTCATAGTTCTGTCAGGAACAGGGAGGCGGAGATACTGCTCCATGCTGCCATTGCAGCTTGGGTTCCCTTAGCTTTACCACTCAGGTAAAGCCAGATTCTTTTTTGGAAGGAAGAACTTCATGCCCACCTCCCCATTCCATGCTGGCATTTTGTTTGGCTTGAGCTCAAGCAGACCTTGTACATGCCTTCACAGTTGCTGTGAGTTCACATGTATAACTAACTTCTGCTGCCTGGAAAACACTGCTTCTTTGTAGTCATCTGCCACCTCTGGATTTTACAATTTTTCTGTCCCCTCTTCTGGAAAGATTCCTGAGCCTTGTGGGGAGAGGTATGATAACGATGTCCCATCGATGACTGAGAACCCCATAGTCTCTTATGCTCTGCATACCATCCAGTTGTGGGTCTCTGTGATAATTGCCTTTTACTGCAAGAAGAAACTTCTCTGGTGAGGGTTGAGGGATGCACTAATCTATGGGTATAGCAATAAGTCAGTAAAAGTCATTTTAATACTATGTCCATTTAGCAGAATAGGAGTAGCAGGTTCTCCCCTAGGACCATGACGTAGCTAACCAACAGGTTCTTGGCCACGGACTGTGCCAGGCCTGGGTTCCATCTCATACAGCAGGCCTTAAATATAATCAGAAAGTGGTTCTTTACTCCCATAGCATTCATGCCACTATTACACTAGTAGGCCTATCTTGCCAGGTCAGTCCTTTTTTTTGACTCACAGGGTTCACTGCTGGGTAGCATTGATGATTACCTTTCTCCTCTGGTAGCATGCATAGCACCTTCCAGCACTATGAAAGCTAGGCTGTAAGAATGAAGCTTCTAGGTCAGCATCTGCTTGATCTTTCCAAGTTCTGTGACTCAAGTATGTATTGTCTTCAGCAGTAAGGTCTTGCCATCAAGTTCTGGAGGGTAAACAAAAAGCAATGGCAATAGTCTGCAGTGTTTGAAAGTCAGTGGAATCCTACTTTTCACACAACTCCAAGAGAGATAACCCATTTCTAGTGCTTGGATTTTTATTTGTTAGGATAAGGTCTAGTGTAGCATTGTCCCCCTTTTAAAGGCAACTCCACTTAACCACTCTTTGTATATGTATATGAATATATTTTAGAGAACTTACATAGTAGTAGGTTTCTACATGGTTTTTCAAAAGGCCTTTAGTGTTGGTTATTCCTCCCCATACTTCCCCTCTACCTTTCCCAACCATTCCTCATCCCATTTGTTTCCCATTCTAGCTTTTTTTTTCTTTTTGGTCTTTTTGAGACAAGGTCTCCCTGTAGCTCCAGCTGCCTGGAACTCACTCTGTAGACCAGGCTGGCCTCGAACTCACAGAGGATCCCCCTGTCTCTGCCTCCCGAGTGCTGGGATTAAAGGCGTGCACCACCACTCCTGGCCCCATTCTATCTTTATATCACTATATTCAAAGAAGATCCCTTCCTTTGACAGTCACCCCCTCCCCCAAACTCATCCATGGCCCCTTACTAGTTCTCTAACCTCTAGGGGTATGTAAAATGACACACACATATCCAAAGATTCAAAGTTAACATCCATAGATAAGAGAAAATATATGATGTTTATCTTTCTGGGTCTGGGCTACCTCACTCAGGATGATTGTTTTGAGGTCCATCCATTTATGTATGAATTTAATGATTTCATTTTTCTTAATCACTGAATAATATTTCATGATGTAAATGTACCATGTTTTTCATACCATTCATCATTTGATGGACATCTAGGCTGTTTCCATTTCCTACTATTGTGAATAGAGAAGCAATGAACATGAATGAGCAGGTATCTGTGTAGTGGGAAAGAGTGTCCTTTGGGTGTATGCCCAAGAATGGCGCAGCTGGATCTTGTGGTAGCTCTTCCAGCTTTCCGAGGAATCGCCATGCTGATTTTCATAGTGGCTGCTCCAGTTTGCAGCAGTGAATACCTGTTTCCCTTTCTCCACGTGCATAATAGTACTTGTCATTTGTTTTTTGTTTGCCTGTTTTGTAGCCACTCTGACTAGGGTAAAATGAAATCTCAAAGTAGTTTTAATTTGCATTTCCATGATAGCTGAGAACGTTGAACATTTTAAAGTATTTTTATTCATTTGTATTTCTTCTTTTGAGAAATGTGTATGTAGTTCCATGCCCCATTTCTAAAAATTGGGTTAGTTGTTTAGTTTGTTCGTTGTTGTAGTTGTAGTTAGTTATTATGATGCTTAGTTTTTGATTTATTTGCACATTTTAGATATTAACCCTCTGACAGATATATAGCTGGTATTTTTCCCATTCTGTAGGTTCCCTCTTCACTTAAATGATAGTGTCTTGCTGTACAGAAGCTGTTTAGTTTCGTGTGATCCCATTTGTCAATTGTTGGTCTTAATGTCTGTGTTATTTGGGTACTGTTCAAAAAGTCCTTTCTGTGGCTATACATTCCAGTATATTCCCTACTTTCTTCTCTATCAGATTCAGGGTATCTTGCTGTTAAGGTCCTTGTTCTATTTGGAGTTGAGTTTTGTGTAGGGTGAGAGATAGGGATCTAGTTTCATTAGTGATAGCTATCAAGTTAGCTCAGCACCTTTTGTTGAAGCACCATGGCACACAAAAGTACCAACCACCCAAGAACATACACACATACACATGCGCACACACACACACACACACACACACACACACACACAAACACACACACACACACACAAATTACATTTACACACAAAGAAGAGAGGGAGCGGCAGAAAGAAATATTGTCCCTGTGTCAGCACGTGTTAATTGTACAGGAATTCTTGATTCTCAGCTGGTGAGAGGCATCAACCAGACTCTGGAGGAGGGGCTCTTTTCTCTTCCCTTTTGTCTTTCTGTCCTGCCTCAGTTCTTCATAGCTGTGTCTCTGGCCTGGACCAACCTTAAATATAATATGTATGTGCACCTTCTCTATCATGTGTCACAGGAAGATAGAAACTCAGACGACTTAGATTCACCACACCAAGCTGGCTGATAGGTTGGGATCCCATTTAGCATGCTGTTCTACCCCATGTGTGTGTCAATCCTACACAAAGATCTAGGAGACTGGATTTTTTTTTTTAGAATAATTTTTTGATTGGTTCTAGATTTTCATGCAATGGATTTTGATAATATTTAGACTCCCTCCTCCCTCTTCAGCCTACTACCTCCTCCCTGTTTCATGTCCTCCATTATTCTCTCTCTCTCTCTCTCTCTCTCTCCCCTTCAAGGTTTATTGAGTCTAATCCATTTCTCCTAAGTGCTCCTAGATGTGGGTCCATGCCCTGGAGTCTGGTTAATCTACCAGTCATCACACTAGGAAGGAAATCTGACTCTCTCCCAGCATCCATCAATTGCCAATAGATCTTCAACTAGGGCTGAGGCTTCCTGCCCACCTCCCCCATTCATGCTGGGACCCTGTC
This sequence comes from Nannospalax galili, assembly GCF_000622305.1. Lineage (NCBI taxonomy): Eukaryota > Metazoa > Chordata > Mammalia > Rodentia > Spalacidae > Nannospalax > Nannospalax galili. The sequence continues at coordinate 10,135,909 of NW_008341028.1, forward strand.
TGACTTGGATTTGAAAAGCCTTGTGCATGTTTTCATAAGCTCTATGGGTTCATGTGTGCAATCACCCTATGTTGTCCAAACAACACACTTTCCTTGTATTCATCTACCACCCCTGGCTTTTACAATCGTTCCTCTCCCTCTTCCAAAATTATCCCTGAGCCTTCCAAGGAAGAGGTGCAATACAGGTACTCCATTTAGGTCTGAGAATTCCTCTGGCTGCTATAGCCTCTGCTTTTCTGTCTGCCGAGCAAGGAAAAAGTAGCACTTCCTCTGATGGGGTTCTGCAGGACTAATAGGCTTAGAACAGCAACTCCGCTGAAGTAGCACTTACCATCATGTGGTGTTCCTACACCAACATTATGATTACCTGAACAAAAAGCTTGACTCTAAATGTTTAGTTTTTAAGAGTGGGCCCAAAATCAGAGGACACTTGTTCTGTCAGATCTCTCTTGGAACTGCCTGTCTCCTGGAACTGTGCTGATGGAACTGTCTCTGGAACTCAGTTTCTGGAACTGTGTCTTCGAGTCAGGCTCCACCCATGGTTTTATTCAAAGTGGTTTCTCCACTTTCAGTGGAGGAAATACAGGTTTAGCTCCACCTTAATCTTAACAGACCATCCTGCCTTTTCAGCCCTAGTTCTAGAATATCTCATTCACTCAAGGTCACACATCCTTCCAAACTAGTAGTATACAATGAAGATGTGTGGGTTGTCTTCCAGCACTTTGACATGTTAATTCTCCAGCACACCCATATTCATTTGTTATCTTTTTGGATGGAGTACCAAATTGAGGTTGCCAAGGAAATGAGATCAGGTACCCAGATCACAAGATACAGGAGCACATGGTTTTGCTGGGGTTAATTAGGAGTTATTAGTCCAGACTATGTACACTTTGTAACAGTCATTCTCACATATCGGTATTGCTGTTACTCCCCTCAATGACCTTACTGTGCCCACCTTGACATACTCTTTGTACGGCTTGCCTTTCTTTCTTCATGGCCTGTCTATAATCTAAGTTTATCACTTCTACACGGAAATTGGCCAATTTACATGGCACCTCACCATGGTCTCTGGATGTGTCTCTAATCTAATTAGACTAATTTCAATTTCCTGGATTTAATTACTTTTAATTCAATTAATTTAGAATGCAGTACACAAGGTGATTAATTAGGAGATATTACTAGGGGACTCAGAAGGTGAACTACAGCACACAAGTGTTTAATATTATTGTAGCCCCATCCACCAGTTGTCCATTCATACAGGCAGTCTTGGGAAGAAGCAGAAGAAACCAGGTGGGTCAGGGATTCAAACTGAAGCTGTCTGGTGAAACAACACATAAAGCTTTCACTGTGGCTCATTCAGCAAGTCTTGGTGGAGGCAAAGAGGATCCAGGTGACTCCAGCGGCCAGCAAGGTGGAACTTGGCATGAGCTAGGGAAGTAAGGATGTGTGTTGTCTTTCAACAGAAGGTATTTCACAGTAGGATTTTTCTGTGCCTGGTAAATAAACCACAGGGCTCCCTCTGAGCTATCACTTATTTTCACTTATTTTCTTTTTTTGCTATATATATTTATGAAATACCAGAATAATGGATAATAATTGTGTGCCTGATGTATGCATGTGTGTTCATTTGCACTGGCCTATGCCTGCATGTGTGAAGGCCAGAGTTTTGTGACTTTGAATGTATAGAAGCCAGAAGAGAGAGTTAACTCCTTAGGAGCTGGAGGCATATGCATTTGAGGGGCGCTTGGCTTCTTATGTAGGTGCTGGGATCTGAACTCTAGTCTTCATGCTTGCTCAGAAAGCACTCTTAAATTGTTAAGCCATCTCTCCAGCCCCTCCACCTTAATTTTGGAGACAGGATCTCTCCTTGTACCGGAGGTTCACCATTTTGGCTACACTTGCTTACTAGGGAGCTCCTGGGATCCACCCATCTCTTCTCCCAAATTCTGGGATTACAGGAATGCACCACCACATCCAATTTTTTACATGAGTGCTGGGAACCTCAACTCAGGTCCTGATGATGGTGCAGCAAGCAATTTACCCACTTAGCCATCTCCCTAGCTTGATAGTAATAATCTTAGCAAAGATGTATGTAAGTCTATGTTCTAGATACTTTTTTCTCTGTGCTTTTATATTGACTAGTTCATTTTATCATCGTAGGAACTAAGTGCAATCAAGTTCATTTAAATACAGGGACATGTTCTGAGAAGCACACCATTAGGTGATTTGATCATTGTGTGAATATCTTAGAGGGTGCTTACATTAGGTGATAGACTCTAAGAGGACCCTTATTTCATATGCTTACCATCATTCTACTGTCCAGAAGAGGAAAGTGAGGTTCAGGACTGGCTCTCTCAGTATGACTGTTACCTGTGTCATTCAAAGAGATTAGTCAGGGAGTTTCAGGCTGAGGTAGGAAGGTGCAGGACCATTTAAGACTGGGCATTGTTTGAGTCTCTTTCAGATCATTTTTTTTTTGTCTTTTTTGAGACAGGGTCTCCCAGTAGCCCCAGCTGGCCTGGAACTCACTATGTAGACCAGGCTGGCCTTGAACTCACAGAGATCTGACTGCCTCTGCCTCCCGAGTGCTGGGATTAAAGGCATGAGTCACCATGTCCAGCTCAGATCATATTTTACCTCTTCTACTTCTTTTAGATTTAATTATTTGTTTTTCTTCTATGTGTATGTGTGAGTGCCTGCATGTGTGAGTGCCTGCGTGTATGCATGCATGTGCACCACATGAGTGTGTGGTGTGCACAAAGGCCAGAAGAGGACATCAGATCCCTTGGAACTGGAGTTATAGATAATTGTGAACCACCTGATGTGGGTCCTGGGAACCAAATCAGGGTCTTCTGCAAGAGCAGCAGACCATCTCTCCAGGACTTTATTCCAATTCTGAGAGTTGACAACATTATTGATAGATGTAGAGCCCTTACTTTGGGCCTGGTATGCCTGAAGATATGACCATTGTAGATATTACCATGTCCTATGGTAACTAGGGACATGGCTTCCTCTCTCCTTGCTCACAGAGGGGAGGTAACCTGGTACTTTCCCATGGTTCAGTTGCAGAGCCTGACCCTGAAGGTCAAGATGAGCTGCTATCACTCTGTGGCTGACTTCAAGAGGCTGTGAATTCTGCTCACCAATCAGGACTGAAGACTGCAGTCTTGATTCTTGACAGCCAGGGTTGGCCTGACCCTCTGCTTTGATCTAGAATTCCTAACCTGAGCAAGACCCTGTACTCTGAGCAAACCCCCACCTGCCCTAAAATTTAACTCCAATTCCAAGGTCATTCATTTACCAAATGGGCTCCTTGGGTGTCTGTAGGACTATAGCTGTGTTCTCCTGGAATGCTGGGCCATGATCCAAGCAAGGAAAGGAGCCAGAATCGTGTGGGCCTCAACCTGCTGCTGCACACACAGCGTCTAACAGGCCTGGACCTTCTGCCTGGAGAAGTAATGACACAGAAATGCCTTTAATGTATGTCTTGTGAGCACCTGAAGGCCAGTGTGGAGAGTATTAAAAAAACAGTCTCTTGAACAGCCTGAGAGTGGCCATTTGCTGATTTGCCCCAAAGTGGATTGGTAATACTTTTCTCACTTGGTCTTCTCTTTCTGGAATTTTCTTTCCTATCCCTTTCTGCCAATTCAATTTTTAAGATGCAACTAAAGGAATCATTTTCTTTCGGAAGGCTTCCCTGGAAACCCCACATCTCAGTCCCTGCACTGGGTCAGGTCCTCTGTGCTCCCATAACGCTCCAGGCATACCTTTGTTACTGTATTTGCCATTCCTTGCAGTGACCTGCTTATGAGTTGACTCCCTTCACATCCTGTCCATGTTACACTCCTGCCCCCCACCCTCCCATCACCCTGCAAGATCTACATGGTTCCTTCCTCCTGGTTGAGGAATGATGAACTTGTGGCTCTTCATGGCTAAGGACCTTTCCCATGCAAGAGGAGACCAAGATGACTGACCTGGTTCCTGAGCTAAAAGGCCATGATCTGACTACCTAAGACACTGCAGGGGCCCCAAATTCTGCCTTTTTACAAGGATAAGGCTTTGTGTGAGGTTTGTGTGTGTGACTATATTAGTCAGTCTGTAGTACCACAACACAATGCCCGAGGCAGCAACATTATGAGAACAAGTTTATTTAGACCACAGTTTTGAGGGTTCTTTTATTTATTTATCTGTTTGTTTTGAGACAGGGTCTGGAGAGATGGCTCTATCAGTTAAGTGCTGCTGCACAGGTATGAGGATCTGAGTTCAAATCTCTAGCAACCACATAAAAAGCCAGACATGGCTGCATGCATCTGTAATCCTGGTGCTGATAAGGCAGAGAGAAAAGTGGATCCCTGGAGCACAGTGACCAGCCAGTCTAGCTGAATGGAAGAGCTTCAGGTTCAGTGAGAGACCTTGCCCCAAAAAATAAGGTGGAAAACATTCAAGAAGACCTGAACATCAAGCTCTGGCCTTCCTCCCCACATATATAGATGCACCGGTGCACAACAACATACATCATGCATACACCAACATGAACATGTACAAATACCACACACACATACATATATACACATATGCCAAATAAATAAATTAATTAAATACAAATAAAAAGTCCAAGATGTGATGGTTCCCATTGGTTTGGCCTCTGATGAGAAGACAGGAGAACATCATGGTGTGTGTGTGTGTGTGTGTGTGTGTGTGTGTGTGTGTAAGAGCTTACATTATCTAGCAGGAAGTCAGAGAAAGAAACCAGTGCCCCATAGATAGCCCTTTCTGAGGATCTGCCCTCAATAACCAAAGTTCTGCCACCAACCACCACTGTGGAGACCAAGACTTTAATCACAATGGATATTTAGGGGTCTCTTAGATCTTATTCAAAAATGCATCAGCAACTGAAGTAGCCCAGGTAATTTGAGCCAGCGGGGGCACCAGGGCTATCGTTGGAGTGATGCCAATTTGACAATCTGTGGCATACCATGTACATAGGCAAATAATCACCAAATCTGCTCCTCCCCCTAGCACATCGGCACTTTGAGCCCTTCAAGGTCAGTGGGAGGGCAGAAGTTATGGGAGGCACATCGGTCAAAGACCCTGCCTCTCCCATCCCTAGGGCTTCTTTGAGCCAGAGCCAAAACTTGTCTTAACACCCTGATTCCTTCATTTTACAAAGGTGAGGAGAGCCCAGCCCTGAGGTTTTAAGGCTAGGTTCCATTTCTATTAAGACTGCTGCTAGCCCCAAAAGATTAACTCGCAGTCACCCAGTGGGTGAAAGCTGATCCAAGTGGAAAAACGGAGTTAAAAAATTCTGCCTTTCTTTCCCTCACACCTCAGCAGATTAAGGGGTGGCCTGATGCTGAGTTGGGGGGATTTATGGGAGTGTGCAGTTGCTGGCTTTTAAACGCTCACTCACTCTTTGCGAAGTTGGCAGTGTGGCTTCCTATAAATCGCTGCTGGTATTTCTTAGCCTTTCTTTGCCAGCGATGCGGAGGCCTGCAACACCTTTTCTGTGCAGTAGCCTGTGAAAATATTGAAGTCGGGCCCAGAAAAACACCAGCATAGAAAGGGGAAACTTTGATGTTTGCTAGTTATTTTCAGACAACCCTTGCCAAATCTTAATTTTTCTAGTTTACAAGGAAAGGGATTCTGACCATCTGTCGGCTGTCAACCGGTGTTTGTTTGGATGAAGACTTTATTTTATTTTTTTTCTCCCAATCTAGCACTCCTGTTCTTACAAGTAGTTTATTGGACTTCATAAATGTCAGCTTTTTTTGCATGCATTCTGTAAGCAGCTTATGATTTAGTGTTTAATCAAAATTGAGCAGTCAGCGTCTGTAATCAATCTGAAGTGGGAGTTAGCTATGAGATAGAAGCTGAAAGCACCCCAGGACTGCAGCTCACACTCCCACTGTCTCTGCAGAGATGGAGTTTGGACCCGAAGGCATAAGTGTGGAGGAGTGATGGTGGGGAGACGGACACAGCTTGGGCTCCTACTGTGTGCTGTTTGTGATCATGTTCTTTGTCACTTGCCAAAATCATCCCACTCCACAAACCATCATCCCACATTCTGGGGCTTTGAAAAGTCAGCATTTTTAAACTCGCTGACCCAAGGAGTCAGTGGAGAGGTCTTTCTGGTCTTGCCTGAGCTGTTTTTGCATGCCTGGGCATAGGCCGACTTTGGTTGGTCTCATGTAGCCCAAGTTTGGCTCCAACTCCCTGACCTCTCACCCTCTAGCAGGCTCTCCAGGCATGTTCCTCATGGTGATGGCAGGTGGAGGCAGGGATGCCACCAGTTTACCCAGTCCCTGCCCCATTGGTAGTCATCCCATGGGCCAAAGCAAGTGATGTACCTAGGCTCTGAATCAAAGAGGGTGTGCTTTAGTCCCTGCAGACCACTATAACAAAATACCATAAACTGGGGACTTATGAACAACAGAAATGTATTGCCCATGGTTCCGAGGCACATTCGGTATCTGGAGACGTCTGCTTCCTGATTCACAGATGCCCTGTTCTTGCTTTGCTTTCACATCGTGGAAGGGGAAAGACAGCTCTCTAAAGCCTCTATTGTGTGTGTGTTTACATGTTCACTTGTCTGTATGTGTGTGTGCATATGTCTGCACAGTCAGTAGAGGCCAGAGGTAGACACTGGGTATGTTCCTCTATCACTCACCTTATTTTTTAAGACAGGGTCTCTCGCCTGCCCAGAGTTGACCAATTTGGCCAGTGATCCAGGCACCCACCTGCCTCTGCCTCCTCGGCATTGGGATTCCAAGCATGCCCAGCTTTTCACATAAGTCCTAGGGACTGAACTGGAGACCCTCATGCTACAATAGCAAGCACTTTACTGACTGGATCATCTGCTAACCCTATGTCCTCTTTTTAGAAGTGTACTAATCCTACTCAGGAGGCCTGCATCCTCATGATCCAATTATCTCCCAAAGTCCCCCATCTGCTAACACCATCACATTGGTGATTAAGTTTCAGCATATGAATTTTAAGGGGATGAATTTTGAGGAGATGAATTTTGAGACCTTACCAGGGGAGAGATACCATCTCTTCAAAGCGTGAGGAATTACAGAGTCACAGGCAAGCCACAAGCACAAAGATGGGCGAAGAAGAATCAGGGCCCTAAATGCCATCAGTCTGTCACAGTGAAGCTGAAACTCTCTCATATGGGATAAATGTTCCCATCCCAATGTCCAGGTGGAGAAATGCAGACAAGTCATTTGCAAGGTTTCTCAGCAGTTAGAGGGGAAGCTGGGGACTTCCTCAGCTGAACTCAGAAAGCTTCTTTTTTGTAGGAGTAGGTGAGACAAAGCCTTCAGTATGGTTTCCTCTCCCTCGTTAAAGGATGACATGCCTAAGAAATAGCTGGCCTACAGCCTGGCTGATTGTCCCGTGACTCCTGTCTGGATCCCTGGGCATCTGGAGAGGATTCTGCGTCCTCTCATGTCTCCATCTAGGACCCCAGTAGATCATGTGGACAGCGAGATTTTTTTTTTATTTGAAATTTGATGCTTCCTAAAAACTCCAGAATCATAGATTCCCATGCCTATTAAAAGAATAGCTTAGCCCATTTTCCCACGTCCTCTATTCCCAGCTGAGCCATGGAAAGTACCAGAAGCTACAAGAGCATCATTAGCCAGAAGAAGCAGGCACCAACAGAACAGGACTGCTACAAGGACAGTGGAGGAGAGGGGTCTTGAGAGCAAAGGGGAGATTCGGTTCCCTGTTTCATGCCAGCCTCTGAACTCAAAGGCTGTACTTACTGTCACAGAGAGTGCCGGAGTGGCCAGGGGCAGAATCCTAAGACCCACACTGGCCAGGTCTTCCTTGCCTCTTCCCCGTTGTCTGACCTTGGCCTCCTGGTCCTCCTTCCTCTGGCTGTTCCTGAGTCCCCCTGACCCTACTGCTGTGCCCACCTTCTCCAGGTTCCTCCCAGTTCATCCCTCCATCCCAACTTCTCTGAGGGCAGCAGTGTGTTGGAGAGTCAGCTGCCCGAGTCAGGCTCTACTCAATGGCTGGTTGTTTATTCCTGGGGGACGGGGGTTGGCTAAACCTTTTGAGCCTCAGTTTCCTCCTTGGTAAAATGGGGTAACCCAGGTCATGATGTGGTCAATGTAAAAACCCATATTGTCACACCCAGGAAGAAGTTGTGCTCCAGGAATGTTCTACTCTCATTCATTCATCCACTGTCCTCACCCTCTCTGTCTGACCTCCTCCCAGCTCCTGTCGGTCCCAAATCTCCACAGCACTTTCTAGTCCTTCAATAATTCAGCGTTAATGTTTTATTGAGCAGAGTCTTCCTAATGGGCTGTGATTGACCTGGCAAAGAGCCAGTCTCCCCTGTGGGGCTGCTCGGCCTCTGAGGGGAGGTAACTGATGTGGAGCTGCAGCGATGGTGTCCTCTGGTCAGGAGGGTGTGGCCTGTGTGGCTGCTACCCTTGTGCCTTTTGAAACCTTCTCTCTTGAATTGGCTTCTGCAAAATGGTGCTCATTTGCCCTGGCTGTAGAATCGATGTTGGGGAGCTGCAGTCCCTTCCAAGTCCACACTCTGTACCTGGGGCTTAGGCCAGTTCCAGCACTAGGCAGAGGGGTCACCTAACTAGCCTCTCTGTGGTATACATTACCCAGGAAGGGCCCCTGGAAGTGCTCATGTTGCTTGATGCGTCACCACCACATTCGCTCCTTGATCTCCCTGAGTCGCACCACTTCCCAAGAGGTTCCTGTGATAAAAACAAATCTCTTTAGGCTGGGGAAGTGTGTGAGTCCCTGAAGTCAGATGACCAAGAGGCAGGAGAGTGATGTGGAGGGTGGCCCTAACAAAGACCTGGGATTCCTAGTGTTAGTCCTGACTCTGATTATGTGCCCTTGAGCAAGTTACTTCCACTTCTGGGCTTTAGCTTTCTTTGTAAAATATAGGGCTCAGAGTGTGGGAATCTAGAATGGACTCTACTAGAATAGGCTATAAGTTGCTCAGAAGATCAGCTCTGAGATTCCTAATTTCTAAAAAGGTGGGACTTCAGATGAGTGGTTTCTTATGAGAGATGTGGTAAAAGGCCTGGCTCGGCGGCACGGCAGCCTGCCTGGGTGTGGACCTGTGCCAAGATGTGCCTGCTAGACTCAGCCCACTCAGTCTCTTTATAAAGTTTCACTGACCAGCCTGGACCATAGAGTTCTCCCTTTGCTGGCCTCTGTGGCCACTGCAGCCTTGGACCGACGTCTCCCAGGCTGCTCCTGCAGACCCTGCCATTCCCTTGGAGGCCTGTACCTGCTGCTCCAAGCTTTGACTCACTTATGTCCTTCCTCTTCTCTATGTCTACCTCCCACAGTCCTGGCTGCTGTTTAAGAGCCGCTCCAAAGCCACCTCCTCCAGGAAGTCTTCCCAAGTTTCTCATCCCAAACTTTCCCCTTCTCTGTACCCCTTCAGCGGCCTTCAGTGTCTGCCCATCGGCACAGTCAAGGTCAAGCCCTCTGCTCAGTTCCCAGCCCCGCTGCTCATCACTGTCCTGTCCATACCCAGAACCTATTGTGCCAGGATGACTCACCTCTACACAGCTGCTGAAGCTGCTTCTACTGCCTGGACGTTTTGTTCTTCCCCTGACCCCATGGTGAGGACACTTAATGGTGGTAGTCTAGCTCATGTCCCCAGTACTGGGAAGAGCTTATTGTGCTCATTTGTCCCTGAGTGCAGTGGCCCTGGGTTATTTGTCTCTGAGGTCACAGTGTCTTGTATAGGACCTCGCATACAGATGCTCAGTAACATGGCACCAATGGGAGTTCTTCCATGCATCTATCATGGCATAGGGCTTGCCACGTATTCATAGGGTAGTTATTCAGAGACTAGTTTGCAGAAGACCTGGGCTGTGGGGTGGAGCCTGGCATCTGGCTGGCCTGTGGAAATGGCTTCTGTGGGGTGTGTGTGTGTGTGTGTGTGTGTGTGTGTGTGTTTGCATGTGTGTTTAGGTGTGTGTAAGAATATATGGGCATGTGTAAGTATGTCTGTATACATGCGCATATGAGTATACATATGTGTATATGTGTGCATGAGTAGGCCTATATATGTATATGAGTTTGTATACATATATACACATGTGTATAAGTATATATGTATATGTATGAATATATATCTGTACATATATGTATGTATATTAGTGTGTATGCATGTGCATGTATATGTGCATGTATATATGTATGCATGAGTATGCCTGTGTGTATATTTGTGTATGCCTGTGCATGTATGTGTATGTGCATGATTATGTGTATGAGTGTATATGTGCATACAAGTATATGCTTATGCACATGTGTATGTATTCTGTGTGCAGCAGTCTGTGCAGATGAGTGCATATATATGTATGAGTATGTATGCACATGTGTCTATATAGGCACATGCATGTATATTCTCTATGGGCACATCTGCTGGGCTTGTGGTGATCTGCCACCTGTAAAGTAAGGTTTGGTTTTCCAGAACCTCATGACTCTTTCCTGTCATACAGAAGTTTCCTCCTGGGCACCAGGCTGCCACTCACCAACTTCAGAGCCAACCACAGGCTGCTCCTGGAGGGCACCTTACAGTCAATAAAGGACACAGTTCTCTGCAAGGCACCCAGCTGTCTCTGCCGTCTGGAGTCCCCTGGGGTCACATCTCAAGCAGGGCTTGCCGTGTGCCTATGCACCAGATGTTGGGTGATGCCTGGTTTAATGTTCATAAACAGCTGGCTTTCCGAGGGTGATGGAGGCATGGAGAGTCTGTGTTACTTGTCTTGGACCAAAAGCAGCTTCAGAGCAGATGAAGTCATGTGGTCTTCGCTGGGGTCCTGTGCCACCCAGCACTGTGAGTCCTTTTCATATAACAGTGTTGCTCACTTCCTCATTGACTATGGAATTGATGTCCATTAAATGGCCCCTATGAAGGGTCTGGCACACAGCGTTTGGTCAGCGGAGGCTGAGGTTCATGATATCTAGTTCCACCTGCTCATTTTAGGGGTGAAAAACATAAGGCCCTGTTTACATGAATGATTTCGTCCTGGCCATTCGAGGAAACTTGGATTTTTATTTTTCCATATGCTGTGCTCTGGGAGGTAAAAAGTAGAAGGAAAGGAAATCTACCGTCTTGGAGGAATTGAGAGGAAAAGAAAGATGGACTTGGAGGGAATTTAGGAATTTATTAGGGGCCAGACCTTTCCCCAAACTTCCCAGCTCCCAGGGAGACCAGTTCCATCATTCCTGGCTATAGACGTGACATCTTAGACGCCCTCACCTGAAGAAAGAGGGCTGGATTTGAACTCTGGCCTGTCTTCATGCAGCTCCATTGCTCTCTCTGCTTTACCAGTCCAGAAAAGGGGCCTAATTAGGATCAAGCCCAGAGTAGCCATAATTGTGATCACTCTCTGTGACAGGGTTTTGGTGGGCAGGCTGTCCATGCCTGCCCTTCAACATATTAGTTGATCTCCTGAGGTTGGGGGATCAGAGGGCTGGGAAGCAATATGCCTTTAGGATAGGAGCAGTCCTCAGAGCTTGGAGTGACTGGATTTTTCCAAGGCACACTGGGAAAACAAGGGCAGCATTTTGCGCTTGGGCCACTCTGCCTGACAGGGTGACTTCCAAAGGGCAAAGAGAATGGCACCGTAGCCGGGGGTGTGGGGGTCAGATGGCAATAGAGATGGGCAACACCTTGGGAATTTCGGGCTTTATTTTTAAGATTTCATGTGGAATTTAGAAATGACCGTCTTCCCATAGTATATCCCTGTATGCATCTACATTTGCACGAGTGCACATGTATCTATGCACACACCTGGTCTTTCAGGAGCCACTGCTATAGGGAGACCTGCAGCACCTGTGCCATGGAGCCCTTCCACACACTCTTCCTCACCCTGGGGTGTCTGCACCCTAAGTTGAGGAAAAACCTGGGAAGATAGCTAAAGCACAAAGAGACATGTTTCATGGGAATGACCTCAGTGTGCCTCAGAGTGGGTTCAGTCATACCATTCCAGAGCATGCTCAATCACACCATAGCTCCTTCTGTCCACCTGGCACATTGCTGGAAAACACTCACTTCGCTCTGGAGACCCAGGATTCTGACAATCAAATATGAGGTATATCTCTGATCAGAGTGACCCAAACACTATAATCCCCCACCTGAAATTCTGGTATGTCCTTTTAGATGACTAGACAGGAAGGTAAGAGACATGGGGCTCAGTCTAGACTTGAACCAGACATGTGGTAAGACATTTCATGCTGGTCCTAAGATGAAGAGCTGGGCCTGGGTTCTGGAGGAGTTGGATAGACAGGGCTAGATCCAAACTGAACAGATGAATTTCAATACACCTGCCTGGATGGGGTCTCTAGTGGATGTCAAGGGGCTCTGACTTTGGCCTCATCTTACTCAACACTTGCATCATGAATAGAATGGAATTTTTGGTGCAGAGAAAAGATAAGCATTCAATGATCTTCTCCCATGGTATCTGACATAGGCCATTTCTTTAACTCCTCACAGTATACATGTGTCATTCCTTCTCAGACCAGGAAATGAAGGCTGAAACAGGGCAAGCAACTTTCCCAAGCTCTCACAGACACTGAAGGGGTCTGCCTTCAAAGGTAGGACCCTCTTCCCGATTCTCACACAGTGCTAAACTGTCCTATCACTGAGTGACATGTGGACGGGGGCAGGGGGTGGGGAGGATGGATAGAATGTGAGGTCAGATTCCCAAAGGCCTGACATTAACATGGATCCAAAATGGCTGCACACAGAGATGAAAGCTGATAGAGATCTCAGCACAGGCAGGGCTTCAGAGCACCCAGCAGACACAGACAGGATGTGGGGTAGCTGGGTCAACACACAAGTGAAAAGGTGTTGGGTTTTAGTGGGCAGGAAGCTTCGTATGAGTCAGTGGTGGGATGCAGCAGCCACTAGTGGAGGTACAGCACCCAGAGTGAGAGAAGAGATCCTCCTTTGTCAGCTTGGGTTCCAGAAACACAATTCAGGCCTGGAAACCTCAGGGGGCACAGCAGCCTGCAGGGGAGGGGCTGCTGTTGCTCCCTCACTGTCTCCTCCCTTTCCTGAGCAGTTACAACAACTTCTTGATTGCATTAGCCTTACGTGCTTTGGGAATGTCCTACATGATTGGTTTTGAATTTTTATTGCTATAACCCAAGTCCACATGGGGGTGTCTGTGACCCAGTGTCTACATGAAAATACATCCCAAGAAGAGCACTAAAAGTAACCAAACAAAATAAAAGCCATTCCTGCCTTCATGTATACCTCTCACAGATGAAAAGCAGTGGGGTCCCCCTGTACTTCTGCTTGCTACATGACATTTCAAAACTGCTCCAAAAACGACCCCTCTACAGATACCCAGCGCTCTCCTGACATCCAGTCACCCGATGTGCTGTCTTTGGTCTCCATTATGTGGATAGGCTTAGATGTGTCTTCAGTTTCTTGACCCTCCTTCTCATCTACTTAATTCTTCTTTAGTCTTCTTTCCACAGCATTGCTGACCCCAGCCCCGCCCTGCCAAGGACAGCTCAGGGACTGATAGAGCAAATCAGGCTCCTTCCCTCCAGAACACTTCTTTGAGACCTAAGATATGGGGATAAGGCACGGTGGCAAATGTAGGGATGGGAGAGATGGTGGAGAGACTAGGAGAGTCTCCAGACCCCCCGGTGCTCATCATGTTACCTCCCAGCATTGTGGGTGGAAAAGCCTGGCCACCCGGGCATAACACACCCTAACACAGACTGGCATTGATAGAACGTGTGGTTCCTGGCAGCAGGCAGAGGCCTGTCTTCTCCACAAGGCCCCTCCCCATTGTCTTGCAGGGTTCATTTCTATCGCCTTGCCCGCCCCTCTTCTTTGTCAAGTTAACCTTTGCTTCTACGTAATGTACCCTGAGCTCTGCGGGGGATGTCAGACTGTCGGGAAGATCACACACCCTGCATATTCTGTGTGCTCCTGCCTCACTTTCCAGCCTCCTTTGCAGCTGTGTCAGGGTTGTGTGGCCTGTTCATGGATAGTCTGGGACCGAGGTAGGCAAGAACCCGTGCTCCCCCCCCCTCTTTCTTTGCTGTGGTGACTTTTGAGGCCCTATATTCCAAATGCATGTGAACAGGGCATAGTGGTTTGTGTCAGTTTGACAAAATCTAGAATCACCTGGGAGACAAGCCTCTGGCCATTCCCCTGAGGGGTTATCTTGATTGCATTAGTGGATGTGGGAAGACCTACCTTGACCATGGGCAGCACCTGGATGATGGATCCTGGACTGAATAAAATGGAGACAGCCAGCTGAGTGCTAGCTTGCCTGCGGTCATTGCTCTGTTCTGGCTGTAGACATCATGTGACCAGCTACTTCAAGCTCCTGCTGCTTTGCATTCCCCACCATGATAACTGTACCTTGAACTATGTGCCAGAATAAACCCTTTCTCTCTTACGTTGATTGTGTCAGAATATTTTATCACAGTAACAGGACAAGAAAGTAAGACAGTGGGCAAAGGCCTGCCAACTCCCATGGCACCCTGGATGAGGGAGAGCTCAACTTTTATTATAGTAACTTCCTAAAATCTCCATGGTTTTATAGCCTGACTTGGCCTAGCCCAGAGAACACCCAGAATGCCCAATGTAGCTGAGTGCTTGCTGCTGGAGAGTTCTTTACTGTGATGAAGGAAGGAGCTGTTTCTAGAGCCATTGGGCAGTTAATTGACACTTTTCTTCACTGTCATCATGAGACCCAGGTACTTCCCTTTGACAATACCTCACCTGCTCCCCCCCCAAGCTCTGCCAGTCTCCATCCTCTACTGTGCACACCAGTAGACAATTGCCAAGAACATATCCTTAAGTCTGCCAAGGAGTGTCTGTTTGAGGAAGAACATTTTAGCGAATATTCAGGGGTAAATGAGACTGTCTGGGAGATATAAACCTTGTCTCCAAAGTGGGCAGGTGGAGGCTCCATGTTCATCAGTCCTGGGGGCAGAAGCTGGAAGACAGAATGCTAGCCCTGCATGGGGAGGGCTTGGTCTGGCAGCGACAGGATGAACCACATTAGTTTTTAGAAGTCCCTTCCAAATTCAGTGAGGTGGCTCATGCCCATAGATTATTAGTATTTGGCAGATTGAGGAAGAAGGATCAGGAATTCAAGATTGGCCTCAGCTACATCACAAAGTCAAGACCAACTGGGGCTAAATGAGACCTTTGCTTGAAAAATTAAAATAGGCCAGGTGTGGTGGCACATGCCTTTAATCCCAGCACTCAGGAAGTAGAGGCAGGCAGATCTCTGTGAGTTTGAGACCAGCTTGGTCTACATAGTACGTTTCAGGCTAATCAGGGCTACAGAGAGAGACCCTGTCTCAATAAAATAAAACAAAAACAAAGAAGAAAATAAAACTAAAGCAAATAAACAAAATAAATAAACAAAACCTCTCCCTCCCTCCCTAATAAAATATTTCATTTTGAAAATGTATGAATAATTTAGGCACTAAGAAAATAAAGAATATAGGAAATAAAATTTCTCAGATTAATGAGAAAATAAGGATGGTCACATTGAAATGATCTTTTGTGAAAGGTGCAATCTCATGAGATCAATGTTCTCAGCTCTCATGAGGCTAACAAACGATGAGCGGTCAGGAAGACACGCGAAGCATATCAGTAATTCGCACATCAACCACAGAGGGGACTGAGTGAGGAAGAAGTCACAAGTCTTAAGACAGGCCAGAGTCATCATGGTAACAGTCTCATAATAAAGATATCCAGTGCTTTATCACGCTCACAGTGCTCTCACTGACATCCTGAGCCCTCAGAGATGATTACCCGAGAGCTTATTATCATGTATCATAGATTATCAGATGCCTCTCAGTGCCTCCTGGCCTCAGGGGAGAAGAGCTGCTGCTTCTACTTTATGGACTTGAAGATGGTTTGCAAGAGACTTCCCCAAGATCACATAGCTGGAAAAGGGCCAGTCTAAGACTTGAACCCTCATTCCCAGACTCAGATTTTAGAACAAAAGATTGGAAGTCGGGTGGGATGGAGCTGGTCTATAATCTTAGCACTTGGGAGGCTGAGGTGGGAAGAAAGCAAGTGGTCTGGGCCACGTAGAGAGTTCTAGGCTGACCTGGGCTACATGGTAAGACTCAGAACAAATAAGTAAATAAGATCAAACCTGATGTGCAATCTGCTTGTATGAAACTGGAGTCTTGGGAAATTTCCACTTTCTGTGTGATGTGTGCCACTGTGTTGCAAACCATTCTAAGAAGAGGAACAGCTCTGAATACCCCATGTAGGCAAGAAGGATTTTTTTCTTAAGATTAAAAGAATATTTTATGTAGATGAGTGTTTGCCTGCCTGTATGTATGTACATTACATGTGTGCAGCACCCTTGGAGGCCAGAAGAGGGCATTGGATTCCTGGATCTGGACTTATAGACAGTTGTGGGTCACCACGTAGCTGTTGGGAACTGAACATAGGTCCTCTGCAAGAGCAGCCAGTGCTTTTAACCACTGAGCCCTGGGAAAAAGGACCAGAGTCCTGGAATTCCAGTGCTGACTCTGTCTGAACCACCTCACCACCATGAAACTCCATTTTCTTCCTCTGAAAATAGAGGGAAGTCACTGATCTGGCTCACTGTGAAGTTCTGCAGGGACTGTATCATTTATTTTTGGGTCAACAAAATAATAGGGAGAAACATCTTATGAGAGGAAAGATTTATTTTGACTCAGATTCTGACGGTTTTAGTCAATTATGGGAATAACAGAGGGCCTCAGTCTGTGAAGTGGGAACATGTGGCAGTGACTGTTCACATGGTGGCAGACCAGGAAAGAAAGAGTGAGACATAGATAGAGATAGAGAGAGAGAGAGAGAGAGAGAGAGAGAGGGAGAGAGAGAGAGATAAAGGCAGACAGACCCCACATAGGGGGTGCTGGGCTAAAACATCCAAAAACTTGCCCCTAATAGCCCTTCTGGCCCTACAATATTCTCAAATATCATTGCTTGATGGGAAACAAGTGTTCAAACACACCATTCTGAGAACGCTTCAGATTCAAACCTAAATAGACTCAATAATAATACCGGGTCCAAATAGTTAGAAAACCCATGAAAGATAACTTGTTGCAATTAGGAATAGTTCAGCTGTACTTGATATAGTAGCCAGCTCCACTGGCTTGATCAGGAAAAGCTTTGCTTTTTCTAATTAAGAAGTCCAGCGTGATAATAAGGAGTGGGAGGGAGTGGTTTAACACGCATAGGCCTCTTTTCCATTGTTCTGTGACCACCTCATCTTTATACATGCCACCTGGAAATGCAACCTAGACGTCACCCCTCCAGCTTTCCATCCAAGTCTCAGGCTGGAGTAAAAAAGGCAAGAGAGTTGATAGGAATGTAAAACTTTCTTAGACATGCAATGGCTGTATCAAATACCCTATAAATGCAAAGAGATTGGACAAGTGAACACTTTTGACTGGGTAAACTGCTGCTCCAAACAAATCTAGGGTTTTGATGGAATAGGAGGAAGGGCTGGGATGGATGGTAAGTGGCAGCCGTACACCCACACCAGTACGGGCACTGAATCTGCAGGGATTTTTGACATTCAGCCTCTGTTAAGAGGGTCTCATGCGTGGAAAGCAAAGAATGGGAAACAGAGCTGTGCTGCGGACGAGAGGTGGGAGCTGCTGTGGCTGCAGGTTTGGAAGCTGACTGGATCAAGGCTCACTGGGCTATCTCTTTCATCTGTTCAGTTTCATTAGCCCCACTGGCTGGGGCTGGGAGCTGAGTCCCAGAAGCTCATTAATAGCCTCTGGGTTTGTGTACATCTCTACTAGAAGATGTCTAACCGCAGACTTCCTCTTGACTCCTGGCAACAGGGAGAAAACAAAACCACAGCAGTTTTCATTGCTGAAAAAGACAAAACCGACTCGTTTGCTTAATAAGCCCAGACGGAGGAGCTTGATTTCTGGGAGGAAATGCTACAGCTTCCAGTCCAAAGAGTCTTGGCTGGCCAGTGAAATCCCCAGACTCCACACTGAGATAGCCAGGGTCTGCAATTTAGAGGCTCTGTGGTCAGTGGGAGGAAACCACCAACCAGGGGCTCAGGAGACCCAGGGCCTGGAGCCCTGTGTCTGACGGTGGAGCCTAGTGGTATATCCATGCTGGTGGAAGCTGAGGCCTTCTCCCCGCCCCCATCACCCACGTCTGGTCTCAAGGAATCCACTCGTATGCTTACTTTATTTCCCTTTCTGTGTTTTCCTAATTTTACCTATCAATCACTTCCCATTTTAAAAGTACTTTCCTTTTCTTTTTGCTTGTTTTGCTAATTTCTTGGGGTGTGTGTTCAGGACCTTTATTCTTAGTCTTTAATCTCGAAGGCTTTTCAGTCTGTACATTTTCTTCTGAGTTCAGCTTTTCTCAGGATCCTTTAAGTCTTAAAATAAAATTTTACTTTTTAAATCTGTTTCTCCGTGTGTGTGTGTGTGTGTGTGTGTGTGTGTGTGTGTGTGTAAAAAAAATAAATAACAGTGTGTGTGTGTGTCTGTGTGTCTGTGTGTGTGTGTGTGTGTGTGTGTGTGTGTATGTCTGTGTGTGTGTATGTCTGTGTCTGAGTGTGTGTGTATCTGTGTGTGTGAAGACTAGAGGTGGACATCAAATATCTTCTTCAGTTGCTCTCCACCTTGTTTTTGAGGCAGGGTCTCTCACTGAGTACAGTGATGCTGGCTGGCTAGTGAGTCCCAGGCATCCTCCTGTCTCTGCCTCCCCAGTGCTGGCATTACAGGCATGTGCTACTGTGCCTGGCTTTTATGTCAGTGCTGGGGATCAAACTGACGTCCTCATGCTTTCATAATAAGAGCACTTTACTGACTGAGCCATCCCCTTAGCTCCTCTTGATGTTTTTAATTTTAGTTTAAATGTTTTATTTGATACAAAGTCTATCTAGAAATATGTTTATTGACTTCTAGTTACAGATATTTCAGACACATTTCTGGGTCCCCCTTTCTTTTTCTTCCATCCTCCTTTCTTCTAACATGCCTTAATCAAACATTTATTGTAAGCCACATTTGTGGTCTGAATGATAGAGAAATCACAGTCTGCTAGGGGAAAACAGGAGCTGCTGGGTAGAATGAAGCCTACACAACACCCATTGCTCACAGGAATCATCAGGTCCGATGGACACAAAGCAAGGAAGCAGTGAGCAGCTTCAGGTATAAGGGGGGCACTTGGAATGAACGAAGGAACAAGAATAAAGAACAGTCTCATGGGGACAGTGGGCTGTCACGGAGCATGAATGCCTCTTAGGAGAGTTTCTGTACACACAGGGCATCAGTGAACAACGGGAGCCTAAATTCCATTTCTGGATACCACCCGCATTGCAGATTGGAAGTTTTAGGGAGCTCAAAAAGTTGGCGGCCCTAAGTCATGTTTTAATAAACTCATAGAAGCTCAGCACAGAGCAGCTCAGAGCAGAGCTGGCCTTCTTTGGTGGTGAAGACAATCCTGGATTCTAACTCAGGCCCTAGCACTTCCTAGCTCTATGATTTGGGGTCACTGTTGTGAACGCCTCTGAGCCTCAGTTTCATCATCCCTAAAATAAGAATGAGGTACCCAGCTGTGGAGACCAGCTGTAGCTGAGAAATACAAGATGGCATCATACTGGGGGCGAACACGGCTCCCACTCATGCGTAGCAGTCACCTCCTGGGAGAGAAAAAAAAGACAAGGAGGAACAGAGGAAGGAGGGAGGGGGAAAGAAAGGAAGGAAAGGAGGATGGGAAGGTGAGAGAGAGGGAGGAAGAGGAGGAAAGAAGGAAGGGATGGAAGGGGGAGGAAGGGAAAGAAGAGAGAAGACGACAGGAAAGGAAACGGAAGAAGGAAAGAAACATTGTGGATGTACCGTGAAGCCGATTCATACTGAAGGTGTCATTGGGGAAACAGAGAGTAAGTGGTTGGTCCCCTCTGAGTTCTGATAGGCTGAGTGAGACTAGAAGGTATATAAGCCCACTGGAGGAGGAACCCCTTGTTCAGGCTGAGATTTTCTGAAGCCACAGGAAGAGCTCCTGAAATGAGGGGAGGTTAACCAGACTAAGAAGGAAGGGAACCATCTCAGAGCTGATCTGACAGGAAATACGAATGGGGGTGTGATGAGGCTGCAGAAAATAGCAGGTGGCTTGGATGCTGGGCTAGGGAAACTGCATTTGTATCACAAGCAGAAGAGGCCATGAAGAATTGGAAGCAGAGGGGAAAGACTGCTCTGGGCTGTGGCAGCAGGATGGTAATGGGGAACGGGTAGAGGCAGACTGTAGAAGTCCTAGGTGCTGGCGTGAAAGGCTCTTGGCTGAGGTGAGACCATCAAACAGCAGACACCAAAGTTGAGGGACCTGAATGGGAACTCTTCCCCAATATGAGTCTCCCTGTTCCAGAGAGTCAGGGTCCCAGGGCATTCTAGCTGTAGGGATGACCTATTTAGGCCAAGGATCAGGCAGCCTGGGACTGGGGTACAGGACTTCTGGGGGCCTAAGATGTTCCTTTGTTTCTTAAGTCCCGTCAGACTTCAGGTGGCATCCACCTGAGGAACCAAAGCTGTTTGACCATTTTCCCCAAATATGGAGGGGCCTCTCCTTTCTTGTCTCCCAGGAGACTCTGTAATCATTTTCACATAGAACACTTGCTCTAAATAGCTGTGGAGACCAGCTGTAGCTGAGAAATACAAGATGGCATCATGCTGGGGGCGAACACGGCTCCCACTCATGCGTAGCAGTCACCTCCTGGGAGAGAGGATGGCAACACAGTGGCCAAGCACAGGCCTCCAGTCTCTGGCCCATATCGTTAGCCACAGCTACTTCCAGTC
>NW_008341028.1:10157307-10163781 GCF_000622305.1 Nannospalax galili
CTCCCCTCCTCTCCCCTCCCTGAAGCCTCTCTATCCTCATTCCAGTGAAGCTGTAGGGACAGCCTTACCCAGTGTCTAACAGTGCACTTATGGATGCCATCAGCATGTAACTATGGTTGTGGGATCCCAGTTGTTTTTGCATCTCAGTTTCCTTGTGCGTCAAGTGGAGAGGGGTTTGGGTCATACAAATAGTATTTTCTTCAAAAGGTCGTGGTGGGCTGAAACGAGTTTGTGTTCTCAGAGCTCTGACATACTGCCTAGGAAGTAATGATTGGCTGTTTCTGTAAAAGAAATCTTCAAAACCCTGAATGCTAAAGGCTGCATAATCTCTTATATGGGTGAATCATGATTTATTTAACCACCCCTTGTTGTTGGGCATTTAGGCTGTTTCCAGTTCTTTGCTGTTATAAATAATGCTGCAGTGGATATCTTTATATAAATTTTCCCATTTATCTCTGATAACTTCCTTAGAAGAGCTTGCCCAATATTACTAGTCTTAGAGCAAGGTCCTCTCCCCCAGACTTTTCTATGATGCTCTTTGAAATGAAAGTAAAGCCCATTTTCCATCAGAGAGAAAAACACATGGAACAGGTTAGACAAAAAGTGGTTTGAGGAAAAGGTAGAAATCGGTTCAAGATGGGATTGGACCCATGTCAGGATGTCTGACATGGAGCCAGTTTTGACGCTTCCCTTTAGCTCCTAACTGGAAGACAGGCGGAGTTTTCATCCTTAGGGACCACTGATTTCTTTCTTTGAGGCAATTCCAAGGGGCTTTGATGTTCTTAGTGTGGGAGAAGCAACCAGGTCAGGTCAATAACCGAAACTGAAACTGTGTGGGTGACACTGGACTCCTCCAACCAGTAGGGGGCGATGTCGCCTGTTTCTGTCAGCCGCAGGGACTTGAATTTCTTGCTTAACCAGCATTGCCATTGCTGACTTGAAACTTTGGCTCACATTTTCTATATTTCTCCTGTCTGTTTTTCTTCCTTCCCTCCCACCTTTACACTTTTCAGTATCACTTTGGAGCTTGGATTGCCTTTTTTTTTTTTTACCCCCATCCATTCATTCAGGAGGAGCTAGCATACACTTCCCCTAGGCCAGACATCAAGACTGCTTTCAGACCAGAGCTTGCTGGCTTGCTTGGAGACTCCATCTCACACACATCAAACAGATTAAATACAGGGTTGTTTTTTTTCTTTTCCCGTGAAAAATTATAAGACTTATTTTTATAACTTTGCTTTTGAAATTTTTTGGCTAAGTAATTCATTTGATGTAGAGTTGGCTTTGATTTCTCAGCAATTATCAGGAGGACTCGGGAATTCTGGCAAAGTGAGAAAAATCTAACCTGGGTATCGTTCTGAAACGTAATGAAAATTTTATGAATATTAAATGAAACCGTTAATGAGGTTGATGTAATATTTTGTTTGGTAGACGTTTCATTAAAATTTTATTAATTTCTATCATAAAGTTTTCCGTTCATGTTTTTGAGCCAATGATTTTGGTTTGGGGGGTCTTATGGGTTTTCAGAGAGCTCTTGGAAATATATCAAGCCTTCTGGGGCCTAGTGGATAGAGAGCCCTACCAAGCTCAGCACTGAAGACTTGAGAGGTAGTTTGCACAAAGGCTCCAAGACACTGAAGGACAGACAAATTACACAAAAGAAGTATTGTTATAATGGAATGTGTCAAAGTACAGTGAAAATACACTGAGGATGAGGTGGTCATTACTGTAGCTGGGGTTTTAGGGCAGAAACCCTAGTTCCCACAGCCTCCCAAAGCTATGCTCAGCACCATCCTCCCCCCAAAAGCTATGTCCACCACCCACAGATTAATGTGAATTATAACAGCAGAAGCAGAGAAAGATTTAATCAGCACACTGGGAAGAAGGGAGTCCAGTGACCATGCATTTGTCTTCAGGGTGCTGATAGAGTTTTAGGCTTAACAGAGGAAGAATTAGGGAAAGGGAAAGAGGTATGCATAATTAAGCCACCCTAGACAAGGTGTGGTCCTACAAGTTGGCCCCATAACTAGGAGACATGATCTGGTTCTGGTTCCTAGACAAAGCTGGCCTTCTCCATCATAGGTCATTGTTTTCATCTTGTAGGTCATTTATCATGCAAGGATAGGTTGTTGCTGGAATCCAGGTTTAGGACAATGACTTATCTTTGTGTCTTTGGCCTTGAAGGAGGATGAGATAAGTTAAGTAGCAAGACCCCATGGGTGATTAACAGGCCTGTGTAGAGTCAAGCAGGAATCTTACCCAAAGGAAAGGACAGAAGACACAAAACGAAAATGGAGAGGCCAAGCTTTTATGCTGCTCTGAGTTATCTTGTAGGCCTGTCCTGGTTAGTTTTTATCATCAACTTGACACAGCCTTGAGTCACCTGAGGAGGGGGAGCTTCAGTTGAAGAATTTTCCAAGTCTATGTGGCCATGTCTGTGAGAGATTGTCTTGTCTGATGATTGATATGGGAGGCCCCAGCCTACTGTGGGTGGCACCATCCTAAGCGGGTGGACCTGGGATATATAAAAAAGCTGAGAGAGAGGGAGAGAGAGAGAGAGAGAGAGAGAGAGAGAGAGTGTGGCTCAGCCTTCTGGGAAGACCAATGATTGAGGAGTTGGCCTTCCTTCATGACTTGGTCTGCAATCCTTACCATGTACCTGGTATGATACTCTCCCTGTTGCAAACTTCGGCTTCCATCAGTAAAAAGTTCCAAGTTCCGAGTTAGGAAATGGCTCGTCTTTTAAATCTGGGGGGAGAGAGAGAGAGGGAGAGAGAGAGGGAGAGGGAGAGAGAGAGAGCGAGCGCCAGTGAGCAGCATCCTCCCATGGTTTCATGACTTCTTCAGATCCCCCTTTACATTCCCACCTTGACCACCTTGATGACGGGTTGTGATTCGGAAGTGTAAGCCAGATTAAACTCTCTCTTCCCCAGTTTGCTTTTGGGAGTGTTTTTTATCACAGCAACAAACAGGAAAATACAACAGGGCCTAAGTGAGGAGACACTGCTTTCGTCAAAAATAGCTTCTAAGGAAGGAAGTGAACAGACAGCACCCAAGTCAGACCAGAGTGATATTGGGACTTTTCTAAGCAGAGCACTCAAGTGTGCATCAAAGGAACTGTACAGTAAAAGAACCTACCAGAGAACAAGGCTGGCTGGCCACTCCTCACAATCCAAGCCGAATCCTAAACCCTTATTCCTCTAGAACTTGGCATCAACTGGGAGTTCATCAGAAATGTAGAGTCTCAGGCCCCCAGACTCCCCTGAGTTGGTCTTTTGCTTATAGCAGGATCGCCCTTGTTCATCCCACACCAGGACCAGGGTTAAGTTGGATCAGAGCTAGGTCTCGGCGGGGGGGATGGATATAGAGAAGCTGTGGAGGTTGCTGTGCTATCCAGAGCAGCTGTTGTCCCTAAAGCTGTTTTCAGCTTTGGCCTGAAAGTGTAATCCTTAGGGGCCTAGGGAGCGTTGCTTGGAGGACTGGATCTTTGCTTGGAGGACCGGGGCTTTGCTTGGAGGACTGGATCGTTGCTTGGAGGACTGGATCTTTGCTTGGAGGACTGGATCTTTGCTTGGAGGACTGGATCTTTGCTTGGAGGACTGGATCTTTGCTTGGAGGACTGGATCTTTGCTTGGAGGACTGGATCTTTGCTTGGAGGACTGGATCTTTGCTTGGAGGACTGGATCTTTGCTTGGAGGACCGGGGCTTTGCTTGGAGGACTGGATCGTTGCTTGGAGGACTGGACCTCTTTGCTTGGAGGACTGGACCTTTGCTTGGAGGACTGGATCTTTGCTTGGAGGACTGGATCTTTGCTTTGAGGACTGGGGCTTTGCTTAGAGGACCGGGGCTTTGCTTTGAGGACTGGGGCTTTGCTTTGAGGACTGGATCGTTGCTTGGAGGACTGGACCTCTTTGCTTGGAGGACTGGACCTTTGCTTGGAGGAACAGGGCTTTGCTTGGAGGACTGGATCGTTGGTTGGAGGACTGGACCTTTGCTTGGAGGAACGGGGCTTTGCTTGGAGGACTGGATCGTTGGTTGGAGGACTGGACCTTTGCTTGGAGGACTGGACCTTTGCTTGGAGGAACGGGGCTTTGCTTGGAGGACTGGATCGTTGCTTGGAGGACTGGACCTCTTTGCTTGGAGGACTGGACCTTTGCTTGGAGGACTGGATCTTTGCTTGGAGGACCGGGGCTTTGCTTTGAGGACTGGGGCTTTGCTTTGAGGACTGGGGCTTTGCTTGGAGGACTGGACCTTTGCTTGAAGGACTGGACCTTTGCTTGGAGGACTGGATCTTTGCTTGGAGGACTGGGACTTTCCTTCTCAGGGATTCCTTCCACCCTGGGGACACACAGGGGTCCCTTTTGCTGGCCTCTGCTCCAGACAGCCTGTCTTGCCTGCTTGGTTTCTTCAGCCAGCACACCAATGATTACCTAATAGACTGTAGACTATGTGCATAATTTATTCCTGTGAGTAATTGATCACATTAAGATGAGCAAGGGCCAGCACCAGGAAGAGAAAGGCGCAGAGACATCAGTAGCCAGAGGAAGGAAACTGGGCTCCAATCAGCTAATTAGATGTCTCGCTGAGGCAGCTCTTTAAACATAATGGGCTCGCAGGTTACTTCCGACAGGTTGACCACATCTTCCCTTTCCTCCCTCTGTGGCAGTGCTTTGCTACAGGTTAGTTATTGGAAAAGAGCTCTAGACCGAGTCTGAAAACTCAGCTCCTAGCTTGGGTCATCCTGGGCAAATCTCTTCTCTCTGGGCCTCCCATTTATTACCTATGAAATGGAGAGAGAGCTTCATGAGTGGGTTCTGAGCACGGCTACTATCAGACATACCAGAAAGACTTGCAAAAATAGACTGCAAGGACGCAGCTCCTACATGCTGCTATGGTTGGTACAGGGTGAGGCATCAAGAATCTCAGGAAATTATGCAGCTAGTCCAATGACCACCTGGAAGTTACGATGTTGGAAGGAAAACCCCTAAGCTCCTGCCCAGCCCTGACACTTCAGATTGTTGGTAAAGGTGACTTTCCCAAGAACCTCTTTCAGAATCTTGGTACAGTTTTGGGGAAACTCATCTCCTATTCCTGCTTCAGTTGCTAATTCATTACCTAGAAGTGATTTCTCCCCTGAGTGCACCTCTCCTTGCCTATGCATGTGCTGGCAGGTATCACAATGTTTCTGAGAACCGCAACAGAGCTTTAAAAAGTGAAATGCCAGGTCCCCATCCAAATACTAGTGCGACTTCAGTGTGTCTGGAATAGCTTGGGGTGGTGGGTGTCGAAATGCTGCCAGGTAATCCCAAGGGTTAGGCAGATTTGTAAGCCAGCAACCTAGGCAGAGCCATCGTTCAATGGTGCATCTAAGTGCACATGTGCACCATGGAGCTAGGCATGGAGTGGGGCAATAATCTTACTCACCTTTTGACCTTCAAGTAGGTATAGACCATGGGTGTCCAGCCATTTATTTATTTATTTATTTATTTATTTATTTATTTATTTATTTTTTATTTAGTGACTGTGATATATGGCACCACCCACCTCACTGCCTTGAGACAGGGTCTCTCCCTCAACTGGAAACTAGCTGTTTCAGCTAAGCTGGCTGGCCGGTGAGTTCTCAGGATCCATTTGTCTCCAGTACCCCCCAGTGGTGGTATTAGAGACACTGGAAGCCATGCCCGATTTTTCCCGTGGGTGCTGGGGATTTGTACTCAGGTCTTCATACTTACAGAGTAAGCCCTGTTACCTACTAAGACATTTTCCAAGTCCCTGTTCTTTCTCTTTTACCTGGAACTTGCTGATTCAGCTAGGCTGCCAGACTGACCAGTGAGCACCAGGCATCTGCCTGTTTCTGTCTCCCTAGTACTTGAATTACAAGTGCATACTACCACTCTGGCTTTTCATATGGGTGCTAGGGCTCCAACTCAGGCCCTCACACTTGCACAGCAAACGCTTTACCTACAGAGCCATCTCCTCACCCTGTATCTAACCGTTTGACATTGTGATGTAATGTCTACAGATGTGTTGTGCTGTCCTGTAGCTACTCTGGGGCATATGTCATTATGGACTAGAGGTTGGACTCATGCAGTCTAGATATATCCTGCCAGTGGGGAGCTCTACCATGTTGCTCTGGAACAAATGGAAGATCTGTTTGTGAACCCAGTGCTGTTACTGACGAGGCAAACTTAGGCAAGCCACCGAACTTCTGAGCCTCCTACCTGGCCTTCTGGCTCCCATTATTGCCTCTTTGGACTGGCTTTTTCTTTGTGGCAGTCAGAGAGTCATCTTAAGACATAAATCAGGGGCCAACACGATGGCTCAATGGGTAAAGGTGCTTGTCACCAAGCTGGCGATCTGAGTTCAATCCCTGGGACTCAGATGGTGGAAGGAGAGAATTGATTCTTGCAAGTTGTCCTCCAACCTCCACATGTACTCCATAGTGTGTATGCACGCAAGAAAAAAATTAAAACA
>NW_008341028.1:10164379-10180647 GCF_000622305.1 Nannospalax galili
ATTGTGTGTGTGTGTGTGTGTGTGTGTGTGTGTGTGTTGTGTGTTTATACCATGGCCCAAATGTGGGTCCCAGGAATTAAACTCAGATCTTCAGACTTAGGTGGCATACTCCTGTTGAGTCACCTTGCCAATCTTGCCAGACTGAGCTTGGTTTTTGGATCATTAGCTAAGAAATCAACACCAAAAACTGAGCAAGATGAATGAAGCTTTACTCTCTTAACTCACAGAGATTTGGGGCCTTGATTCCTAACAACCAGCAGAGCTCACCCTGGCTAACGGCCCATCTCAGTTCTCCTATGCTCTTCCCTGTAGGTCTTCACATGCCTACCTTCTTAACCTCTAGGTCCTCACTTGAGAGTCTAGTGCTCAGTTAATGCTTGATATTTCTGTTCTTAAAGAGATTTCACAGCACTCTTTAATGAGCTGTGTCCTTTTGAAGTTTATTTGTCATTGTATTTCCCACTAGAATGTAAGCTCCTATGGGCAGAAATCAAGTCTGTCTTGCCTTTTTGTATCCCATGTACAAAGAGCAGTCATTCAACAACTATTAGCTGATGGATTAAATGAATGGAAGAATCATCATGAATGATTCAGTTCAAGTCAGATATAAACTGAGCACCCACATGGTATGGGCACTTACATACACATACTGAATTCATGTTCTACTCTATTGTCATTACGACCCTGGGGGTGGTGGTGAGATTGCTGTTCCCACATTAGAACTCAGGCTCAAGGGGTGCTTTCAGCAACCACAGAGCAGATCCTTCCCACAGCTGTCCTTTGAGGGCCATCTTATTCGTAAAATGTGGGTCTTACTATTGCCAACATTTTTTTTTTTTGAGACAGGGTCTCATGATGTAGTCCAGGTTAGCCCTGAACTCTTCATTCTCCTGTTTCAGCCTCTGAAGTGCTAGGACTGCATATGTGTGCCACCATACCCAGCTCACTATCTGCATTTTACCAAGGAAACACTGGTCTCAGATAGACTAAGTCATTTTCCCAAGAACACATAGTTAATGGGGTCATGGAGCTGGAGCTGAGACTGGAGACTCACCACTTCTTTTTTATTTTGGTGCTGGGGTTTAAACACAGGGTCTAGTGGATGCTAGGCAGATGCTCCATCCAGCTATACCCTAACTCTACCCTGTTTCAAATTTTTTTTTGAAACAAAGTCACACAAAGTTGTTCATGCTGGTCTTTGAACTCTCCATGCAGGCCAGGCAGATCTTGAATTTGAGATCCTAGTGCATCTGCCTCCTGAGGAGCTAACATTATAGCTGTCTGTGTTCAGGGCCAGGTACCCACTGGCCTAAGAGTGCTCTTCTTCCTAAAATACATTGGCCTCTTTAGACATCTCAAGTGATTACCCTGACTGTGGGAAACATAGAAGCATGTTATTTCTTTATGGTCCTGTGACTAGGTTTGCAATGGGATTTGTTTGTGTGTGTGTGTGTGTGTGTGTGTATGTGTGTGTGTTCATATTGCTATGAGAGGTATACATGTGTATGCAGGTGCACATGTGCCTGTGTGTGTTCATGTTGATATGGGGTGTGCACATGTGTATGGAGGTGTATGTGTTTGTGTGTGTGTATGTGCGTGTGTGTGTTCATATTGCTATGGGAGGTGCACATGTGTATGCAGGTGCATGTGTGCCTGTGTGTGTTCATGTTGATAAAGGGGGCGCATATGTGTATGGAGGTGCATGTGTTCGTGTGTGTGTGTGTGTGTGTGTGTGTGTGAGAGTGTGTAGGTCAGAGAACAACCTCAGGTATCATTCTCCAGGCATCTTCCATCTTCTGTTTGAGACAGTCTCTGACTAGCCTAGAACTTCACCAAGTAGGCTAAGCTGGTTGGCCAGTGAACTTCCAGCGACCTACCTGTCCCAACTTCCCATCTCACCATTGCTGAGACTGTAAGTTTGAGGTACAATTCCTGGCTTTTTACATGCCTTCTAGGGGTCCAAACTCAGGTCCTCATGCTTGTGAGGCAAGTGATTTACCGACTGAGCCTTCTCCCCAACCCCTGCAACAAGATTTTATCTGAAGCTCAGGACCCATTCTCACCACTGACACCTGAGATTGGGGGGTAGCCAGGGAGCACTGTGCCCCCTGAGCATGCAGCGCCAGCTTCCTATGTGAGCCTGGCTGGACTGGCCACTGTCAAATAAACAGGGATGGCAGTGCCAGCATTCATCTGAGGAGAGTAGCCAGAGTGGCTGGTAGAGACAATCTGTGAGCCATTATTGTAGATGAAAGTAAGAAGCAAAGGGTTCTGTCTGTCCGAGGACTGGGCATGCAGGAGAGTCTGAGTGAGCGCATCTGGAGATTGGCGACAGTCCCCGCAACAAACAGTAAACTTTAATGGCTTCAAGTTCTGTGACTTGGCGGGCTTGGAGGGCTGCGGGATGGCGCACAGAACTCATGAATTCTCTGGGGTGGGAGCTAATTAGGGTGCAATTTTTCAATTACGGAACATTGAGCAAGCCCCCCCCCATCCCTCCATGGATACACTCCATTTGTCTACTTTCCTTTATTTCTTAATCATTTGATGATCTGACAGCAATTATTTGTCATTTGAAAGAGAAAATTGTCACGGAGCTATTGTCTGCCTCTCAGAACCCCCAGCTCTTCCTCGGTGGCAGTAGTTGCGTTTGATAAATGTTTTACGTTCCTGCCCTTCCCCCACTCCCACATGGGCTGGGCTGGCAACAGGAAAACATTAGCTAGTGACGTAGACCTGCTGGGATGGAAACGCCATTTGCAGAGAGGCATGGAAAAAGAGCAGGCTCAGGGCTGAAAGGAGCCGCAGCCCAGAGCTGTCAGCCCACCCACGTCACCTGGGTTGAGACTATAGGACATTTGTTTAGGGAAATTTGGTCATTTTTCTGAGCTAATAAGCCAGTTTGAGATCCAGGAATGCAAAACAGAAATGAAGCAAAAAGGGGGAGGGGTGGTGAGAGAAAAGAAGCACAGACCAGGAAATGGAGACCTTAAATGACTGTTTAAATGTCATGGTGCTCTCAAAACCCTCTTCTCATATGTATGCGAGTTAATTAAATGGAAAAATGTCAAATTAGTTGCTTAAAATATTAATGGCAGGAATTATCCCAGATTCTAGAGTAGGGCAGAGTAGAGGAGGCTAACCTTTCCCGACTTAACCCTTCTGGGGTGGGGGTAGGGGGTGTGGAGGGGTGGCCTCCTTCACAGCTCTTTCTTTCACGAGGAGGCCTGTGAGGGCTGGTGGCTTTGCAAACTGGAGCTCTCTCAGTGACATGGGACTCATGGGTGGGGTTTTCTTTCCACAGCACCCACTTTGAGGATCTAAGGTCTCTACAGAGGCCTAGTAGTGATCTAGATGTTTCTTCTGGAATCTGGATAATTCACTATTGTTTCTCTCTCCTCTCTCTCTCTCTCTCTCTCTCTCTCTCTCTCTCTCTTTATCTATATGTTTCTTTGGGAGTCTGTATAATTCTCTATTGTTTCTCTCTCCTCTCTCTCTCTCTCTCTCTCTCTCTCTCTCTCTCTCTCTCTGCCAGAGAACAACCTAAGGCATTCTTTCTTTTGTAGGCATTGTCACCAGTGCAGCTTATTGAGTCGGTAGGCTGGCTGCCATCATACCCCAGGGATCTGTCTCCACTTGCCCAGAGTTAGGATTGCAAGCCTATGCCACTATGCCTGGCTTTTCATATGGGTGTTGGGGATCCAATTCAGCTGTTTGCATGACAAGCATTTAACTGGCGGAGCTATCTTCCCAGCCCTCTCTTTTGGTTTTTGAAGAGGTTTTTTCTTGGTTTGAAGAGATCATTAAAAATGTAAAATTGAAAAGAGTGCTCAAAAAGGGAGTATCCATACATATGACATATGAGTCAAGTGTTATTCAGTACCAAGGGCTCCACAGCCTGTGCTGTTTGAGTAAAACAGGAGAAACCAGGCACAGACTCAAAGGTTTAGAATCTGGTAGACAGACCTCAAAGCTCCTGATGCCGACTCATGGAAGTCTGTGGAACAGTCAAAAACCCAGGCAAACAAGGAACGTTCCCAAAGCCACATGGCTACAGAGGGTAAACATAGGACAGTCATGCCATAAGCAAGGACAGGCAGAAGGGGAAAATTCAGTGTGAGCATGGAGGAGCCCACGCCTCCCTGAGCTGTACCTGCTCCCTCACTATCCACAGTCCAGTCAGCAGTGTTTAATACTTATTTCCCCCCCACTCTAGCAGGTTCAGCTAATACCATTCGTTGAGAAATCAGTTTATCGTTCTATCAGACTGGGGGATGGTTCAACCCATACAGTGTTTACCACACAAGCATGGGGACCTGAGTTTGGATCCCCTGTACCCATGTAAAAAGCAGGCATGGTGACACACACACACACACTTCTCAGCACTGGGAAGGTGGAAACAGGAGGCCCCCTGAGGCTTCCTAGCCAGCCTAGCTAGCCTGATTAGAACTCCAGTTCCCAGCAGGAGACTTTGTCTTAGAAAATAAAGTGGATGACTCCTGAGGAGCGCCGCCTGTCAAGATACTTTTTATGTAGTCTAAGTTATCACACTGAAGTCAATCAATCATCTGTTCAACCTGGCCAGCAGATGTTACTGCTTTAAGTGGTAGATCTCCAAGTAAAGCACATGGCTGAACTGAATCTGCCTGCCATAGGCAATGAGAACCTCTCCCCCAATAACTTCACAGCAACTAGCAATAGAGGTGTCAAATAATAAGGCAGGACACAACTTCCAAAAGTACTATCCAGAGAGCTAAGAAGGGGATATTCCGAGATGCTATGTGGAAAAAATTGTATTTTAGGAAACTCTATATATTGTAATCCTTTTTTGGTATCAGCCAGAGTGGTAGGCTGAATCATGGCCCTCAACTATATCCACAGCTCAGTCCCAGGGACCTATGAACTTTATACAGCAAAGGGACTCTCTAGTGATGTTTAGCATCAGGGGATGGGGAGATGCACAAACTGTGGATTATGCAGATGGTTCAGTACAATCACAAGAGGTCTTCAAATGTGTTACATGGAAATAGGCTACTTAATGGGTAACAAATTAGTCACTGTATTAGTTACTTTTTGGCTGATATGATGAAACACCATGAGGAAGGAAACTTAAAAAGGAAGAGTTTATTTGGCTTATGGTCCATCATGGTGGGGGTGGGGCGGCAGAGGAGGCAGGATTAGAAAGCTGAGTGTTCATATCTTCAAGCATGAGCAGGAAGCAGAGAGATGGTGAACTGGAAGTGGGGCTACGAACTCTCAAAGCCCACCCCTAGTGATACGCTTCCTCCAGCAAGGCCACACCTCCTCAACCTCCCCAAACACAGCCACCACCTAGGGCCAAGTATTCAAATACTTGGAGCTTATGGGGGACATTCTCATTCAAACCGTCAGTCACCAGTGTGTGTGTGTGTGTGTGTGTGTGTGTGTGTGTGTACTGTGGATGCTACAGGAAAATCTCTGGTATCATTCCTCAGGAATGTCACTCACATTGTTTTTGAGTCAGGTTCTCTCACTGACCCAGAGATTGCCCATTAGGCTAGGCTGACCGGCCAGTGAGTCCCAGGGATCTGCTTGTCTCTACCTCCCCAGGGCTGGAATTACAGACATTAGCCACCTAGCCTAGCTTTTTTATGTGCGTTCTAGGAATCAAACTTAGGTTCTCATACTTGTAAGATAAGTGCTTTACTGACTGAACCATCATCCAGCCCTGGCATCTCTGTTTCACAGGGCCCTGGGGGCCTCTGCAGGTATGTAGGGCACATGGATAGGAGTGCCAAAGTGAAAAGCAGACAAAGATTAGAGAGATGTGCTTTGAAGACAAGGAAAGGGCCACAGGTCAAGGGTAGGTGATTACTGGCTTTACCCAGAGGCTCCAGGAGGCTCCAGCCCTGCCATGTCTTTGCCTTGAGTCCAAAGAGGCTAGTTTTAGACTTCTGCTTCCCAGAATTGTAAGAGAATACATGAATAAATGTGTGTTTTAATCTCTAGTACCACATAAACTAGGTGCAGTGGTATATACCTGTAATCTCAGCACTGGGGAGACAGAAGTGGAGGATCAGAAGTTCAAGATCATCCTGGACAACCTAACCAGTTCAAAGGCAGCCTGGGTTACATGAGACCCTGGAGTCTTGCCTCGGATGGAGATATGGGCATTCCCCTGTGTTCCCAAGGTCCTGGGAACAGTTAGAGGAACAGAAACAAGATCTCTAGGTTGAGTGCCTGTCAACCCACCCTGGGACAGGTGGACAGAGCAGCAGGGAGTGGCATTTCCTGCCCAGCCCAGGAGAGGCTCAAAAGCAATGAGGTGAGACTCAGGGCATGCACAGAGGCCTGGGGGACACTATGAAACTGAAATGTCCTTGTACCTCCCTCCCCACTTCTCTCACCCTCCTTCCCTGTGCAATGAGGCACCACGTCTGGGCAGGGCTGGCCACTCTAGGGGAATGGTGACTTATTTGACACACCTAATTAGCCTATTTCCATGTAACACATTTTAACAGAGACCATTACAGCCTTAATAAAAGGAAACAGTAGTGCCATAAATCCCATAACCAATAGGAAGGAAAGCCGAGTGACTGGGAGCCGGAGGGCTGCCAGACCAAGCTGCCCCTTGAGACCACGGACTTGTGAAAGAATGTCTGCTAGCTCCCTTGCTCACTCAGCAAGCCTTTAAAGGGCACAGACTACATGCTGGGCTCTTCCTAAGGCTCCCAGGACATAGGCTAAAGGTAAGTGGAAGAGAAAGACATGGAACAGGGGTGTTGCAGGTCAATGGTTGCAAACAGGAAGGGCGTAGAGATGGAAAAGATTTCCAAGGGACACCAGGTTGGAGTGGTTCTTGAAGGATCAATAGGCGTTTTCTAGGTGGACAAAGGAGTGAGTGAGGGCAATACTGGGGGAAGAACGAGCTTGTGGATAAACTAAGTTAAGAAGGCGGCTGGTAAGTTCAAGAACAGGGCACTTGAGAGAACTGAACACACAGGGAGTTGGAGGGGAGGCCAGGAGGGGTATGCTGAGGTGGGAAACATTCAGCTCTGCAGGCTGGAGTTCGGGTTCTGTTGAAGTGCAGAGAGGCTGGTTGGAGGGAGCAGTGACTTGAGGCAGAAGCTGTGGTAGAGAATACCACAGTGAGAAGCTCTGCATCTTGGGAACTTATATGGTACCCTGGGTCCTGGCCCAGCACCCTGTATATTTCCACAGGACCCCAGGCCTCTGCACACTCAGCAGAGGCCCCTTTGCACCTGAACCCCACAAAGGGCTCAGCACTGATTGATGGCTTGGCAGACAGGGCTGCAGGTGTCTGGTACCCCTACAGGAAAGAAAAGCCCACAGAACAGATGGAGAAGCAGATAAGGTATTCCTAGTCCAATAGACTCCAGGAGTCAAAAAAGCTATCAGCCTTTTATTTTATGTATATGTGTGTGTGTGTGTGTATGAGTGAGGTGCCCAAAGAAGCCACAAGAGGGCATCCAGATCCCATGGAGCTGGAGTTGTTAGCTACCTAATATGGGAGCTGAACTTGATCCTTTGCAAGAACAGTAAATACGGACTCTTAGCCACTGAGCCATCTCTTTAGTCCCCACATCAGCTTCTCATTTCTTTATGCTTCATTCATTATTTTTATTTTATGTGTATGAGTGTAGTGCCTGCATGTATGTGAGTGCACCCATGCCATGCAATACCCATGGAGGTCAGAAGAGGACATCAGATCCCCTAGAATTGGAATTATGGACGGTTAACCACCATGTGGATGCTGGGACTCAAACCCGGGTCCTCTGCAGGAGCAGCCAATGCTCTTAACCACTGAACCATGTCTCCAGCTCTCCTGTATCAGCTTTTAATAGGGCTCCACACCAGTGTGGTTTGGTAGACTGGTGATAAGAGGACTGCATAGTGTACAGGATCCAAACCAAGATCAGTTTGTTTCTCCATTAACAACTAGAGCTCTCCAAAGTCCACATGTGATATCCCAGAGAAGAGCTGGTGTCTTAGCTTTGTAATCACGCATCAAATTTACCACAGGCTCAGGACCTGTCTGAAACCTTCTTTCTAGAAATGAGTTTTCCTCACTGTCAGTCACCAGGCCCAGTTGATTGTAACCTGCCTCCTCCACCCCCCAAACGCTTCCTTTTCTGTAGATGAAGCTATCATTCTATCTCACTTGGAAACTCTCAGGAGCCATTTGATTCCCCTGGTCTATAGCATGGGTCTATAAGGGGCCAACTGTAGATGCTGAGGCTTTGTTGCATTTTCTTCTTTTGGTGGTACAT
The DNA here is from genome assembly GCF_000622305.1 of Nannospalax galili. Lineage (NCBI taxonomy): Eukaryota > Metazoa > Chordata > Mammalia > Rodentia > Spalacidae > Nannospalax > Nannospalax galili. The sequence goes on from NW_008341028.1 coordinate 10,172,650, forward strand.
ATCCAATTGTTTATCAACTAATGAATGGATAAAGAAAATGTGGTATGCCCGTGCAATGGAATATTATGTGGCCATGACAAGCAATGATGTACTTGTTCCCACTACAATATGTGTGAAACTTCAAAACATGCCAAGTGAAAGAAGCCATACACAAAAGATGTGTATTATATAATTTCACTCTTATGAAATATCCAGGGCAGACAAATCCACAGGGCTGTGGCTAGGAGTGCGAGGTGAAAGCTAAAGGGTACAGAGTTTCTTTTTGAAATGTTGAAAATGTTCTAGAACTGATGATAGTAGTGGTGATTCTACAACTTCATGTGTATATAGGAAAAACCATCAACTTGTATACTTTTTAAAAGTGTATGTATGTTTATATACACGTGTGTGGTGTATGTGGGGTGTGTGTGTGTGTGTGTGTGTGTGTGTGTGTGTATATACGTGTGTGGTGTATGTGGGGGGTGTGTGTGTGTGTGTGTGTGTGTGTGTGTGTGGTTATGCCTGCATGTGGAGGCCAGAGGTTGACATTAGGTACTTCCTCAATTGCTTTCCACCTTATTTTTTGAGAAAGAGTCTGTCACTGAACGTGGAGTTTGCTGAGATGGTTAGACTGATCAGCCAGCAAGCTCTATAACTCCTCCTGTCTTCATCTCCCCAGCACTGGGATTAGAGACCACTGCGCCTAGCACTTTGTTTTTACATGAGTTATGGGAGACTGAATGTAGGCCTACATGGTTACATGTGGCGAACACCTTACCAACTGAGCCATCTCCCCATTCTGACTTGTACACTTCTAATGGATGGATTATATGCGTGAATTATATCTCATTAAGACTATATCTAAAAAAAATTTTCAATCATAAGCATGGGATAGGCTTTTCCCATGGGCTGTGGTTTGGTATAAGAGAGTTAGCACTGCTGCCAAAATGAATTGTCTAACTGCAGATCAGAAAACCTTTGCTGGCTTCTGAGGTCCACAGGTCAAGGTGTGACCTCCTTAGCTGGCATTCGGCATCTTTCATCCTGGGTCCCTGGCTTGTCTTTCTGGCTCCCATCCTTCTGCCCCTCTCCCTGATACTGTGTAGTCATGTGTTTGGTTCTTGCTCAGTGCCTTTACCTTTGGAATTAAGGGAAGTTCCCACTCATATCTTCCGCAGGCATCTTCCTTTCTTGGACCTTCTTGGCTCAAAAGGATAGACAGACTCTACACTGAGAGTCATCTTGTAGTCTTGAACATCTTCTGTTTCAACACATCTCCTATCATGAAGCCCTGAGAGCCTCTGAAGTGACCGTAGAAAGCAGGGAAAGAGCTTCTCCTCCTGGCCCAGCAGGTTGACCAGCCCACTGTCAGTAACTGCTTTCCCGAAAAGAATCGAAGCCCAAGAAGAAGTCGGCAGCTAAGCCAGATCAGAGAGACTCAACATTTCTGGAGCAGCTTTGAGAGCCTCTCGTAATACAGGCACCTCGTTTCCTGCGATAAAGCTGAGGCCCAGAGAGAGGAGTTGGTTTGCCTGTCATCTTCCAGCCATTGCAGGGTGAGGCCTTTCTGGGGTGTGGGTGTCCACCCCACCCAGGGACCTTTGTTGTTTACTTCCATCTCCTGTACCCCTCCCTGGGCAATCTGAGTGCCTGAGAAGGGGCCAGCCATTAGGAGCCCAGGGAGCCAGCAGAATGTCTGGGCATCACTGCCGTAAGGCCAGAGCATCCCCAGCCTCTGATGCAGCTGGACCAGGAGGCTGGGTTCAGCTCTGTCTACATTCCCAGGCTGGCTGTGTTATGTGAAGTGCTTGTTGCACGTGAGGTTTTCCTACGCTTGGGAATATCCCAGGCTGACTGTAGTTTCTCTTCCTTTAATTGTGTGTGTGTGTGTGTGTGTGTGTGTGTGTGTCTGTGTGTGACAGAGACAGAGACAGATACAGAGAGAAATGCATTTCTGAGCCAGTTTCAGGATCTCTATCCTTCAAGGCTGCTATAAAAACAAAGGAGGCTCTGAATTCCTGAGTCAGTTTTATCTCTGCCGTCAGCAGCTGAGCCCCTACTATGTGCTGCACACTTGATTCTTCTAAACCTGTACTGGTAGATGAGTTTCCCTTATTCCTAGGATGCAGAAGTCTGAGCTGGAACACTACACAAAGTGCCCATGGCTGGCTTGTAGACTGGAACCTCAGTCCACACTCAGCATTACCACAGGAGCCTTTGTGCCCTCCTGTTCTTAGGATGAGGGTCTTCCAAGCTGGGCTTTAGCTTAACATGTGGTCCCCCCTTCTTTGCACCTCATTTGTACTTGTACAATGCTGCTGTTCGCCTACCAGCATTGTGGGTGGCTTTACTAAAAGCGACCAGCCCCCAGACCATTTTCCTAGCCCAATCTCAGGCTTTCTGCTGGTTCTGTGAATTAGGCAGAGGGTGGGCTGTGTGAATGGCTTACATCTGGCAATGGAAGACACCGAGGTCCTGGGAGGTTACACAGCAAATCGAGGACGACTGACTAGGATTTGAATTCTGATTTTCTGTCTCTGACTGGAGCTCCTTCCTTTCAGGACTGCTTCCTACCACATGCTCTGTTTCTCTCTAGTAACCTATCAAACTGTGGCTTATCACTCTTACCTTGTCAACTTGGATGTGGGGATTGCACCTCCCCATCTTGGACTTGGGATGCCCCTTCTCTCTGGGGTAGGAAGAACACACCAAACCAGGAACTGGGGAAACCTGACTTTGTTCATGACTTTCATGATGTTGGTTTTTGGTGTCTCAAGTCATTGCCCAGTCTGTTCTAGCCTCTCTTATCTTACAGATGAGACCCTGCGTGCAGAGGGACATAAATGACTGACCTAAGCCCATACAGAGATTAGGGTCACATCTGTGACTGGAAACTGCTGCAGGGGTGTCTCCAGTTTAGGGGGCCCAATTGTCTCTTCTTGGGTGTCTGTAGGTTGGATCCTAGTACAATAGGCAGGTGCCAGCTCATCGGAATATGCTCAGTGTTGTCTGAATTGCAGAATACTGCCTTGAGATGTCAGATGCCTCCCATGGTGAAGAGAGGCTGTTGATTGCTGTTGCTTGATATCAAGAGGAGAGAGGGCATCAGATGGAAGGGGAGCCAGTGGTTTCAGTGCCTAAAGAGCCCTGACCTGAGGCTCTAAGCTTCCTGCCTTCTCATCTGGGAGAAAGGATGAGTAGGAAGTGGAGGGGAGTGGTTTCAGTGGTAGAGAGTGGTACAAAGAATTCTATTGGCCATCACCAAAGAGTTTGCAGTGTGGTGCAGGCCTGGACCTTTAAAAAAAAAAGTTGGGGGCTGGAGAGATGGCTCAGCGGTTAAGAGCACTGACTGCTCTTGCAGAGGACCTGGGTTTGATTCCCAGCACCCACATGGTGGCTAACAACCATCCGTAACTCCAGTTCCAGTGGAATCCAATGCCTTCTTCTGACCTCTGTGGGCATTGCAGGACACGGGTGCACTTACATACATGCAGGCAATACACTCATACATATAAAATAAAAATAATTTAAAAAATTTCTTTAAGTTATTTTATTATTATTTATTATTTGTGTGTGTATATGTATACATGCTGCAACGCATTGCAGAAGTCAGAGAACAGCTTTGTGGATCTGGTTCTTTCCTTTTACCTTCAAGTGGGTTCCAGGGACCGAAATTAGGCCATCAGGTTTGTGTCTGGGTAAAGCACCTTTTCCAGTCCTGGGCCTCTTCAGATACCCTCTGCCCCTGGGGTGGAGTACCTGACTAGATGAAAGGTCCCTGGAGCCCAGGAAATGGGTGGAGATTGTCCCGAACCTCAGGAGGAATTGATGGTGCTGAGGAAAACTCAGGAAATGGACAGTGGTTCAGCTTTGGACAGCAGTCTGAACTGACCAGAGCATTTAGAGCTCTGAGTCTCTGGAACCGTAGAGGGTGGGGCCCTGCGGGCCTGTTCCACAAAGTGAACAGATCTGCATTTTCATCCTGGCCATGTCTCTATCTAGCTGTGTCTAGGGGCACCTGACCTGGCATCTGCTTGGGTTTTTGCATCAGTGTCATGGCAGCAGGGACTCCTCCCTCATGAGGCTGTGTGTACTCCCCAAGAGCAGATACAGGCTGCTCTTGACCTGAAGCTGGCGGAGGAAGTGGTTTCAATCCCACATCTTGATTTACTGGGTGGGGTAGTCACCCTTCAGCATTGCTTCTTCAGTGTTGGGCCAGACCAGACTGGATGTGGTTTCCTCACCGTGTGTGTGTGTGTGTGTGTGTGTGTGTGTGCGTGTGTGTGTGTGTGTGTGTGTGTGTGTGTACATTTTTTAGTTACCTTCCTTTTTATTTGCCCTGAAGGTCTGTCCACTTTGAAGAGCTCAGGTTTCCTCCAGACCTGCCCATCATGCTGCGGTATCCTGGGCCCAGACAGGCATGGGTGTGCCTGGGCAGACCCCAACAAGTATTAACAGCAAGCATCCTCATGTGGGTTGGAGTACAGTGGGGTGTCACCTTTGTAAGTCACAGAAAAGAAAAGGATGTGATGTAATAGGCTTCTCTTTACTTTATCTCTCATAGATCGTAGCTGATATTACCTCAGTTCTAGAACGTGCTATAGGCCTTGGCTGACTGAACAAATCAGTTGATTATTTTCTTTAACTACCTCTGCGTCTCCTCAGAGACACCCTTCACCCAACCTGGCCAGTCCAGGAAAGGTCTTTCAGGCCCCTCAGAGGGCCTGCTTGTCAGGAGGGAAGCTTTTCCATCAACCCACCCTTACCCAGAGACCCCAATTTGCTGGGCCTCAGTTTCCCAGTTCTATCAGGGGACCATTCCATCCTCACAAGAGGAAAGTTGGCTCAGTGCTCTAGAAGGTGATAGGGTAGAAGAACTCTGTGGAAGCCAGCCCAGAAGGCTTTGGGTAATGTGGCCAAGTGGCCTCCATAGCCACAGGGGACAGGGTACTATGAATGTTGGGCTAGGCTTTGTGACTCAGTACCCAGCTAATTGCTGCTAGAAGCCTATAATCCCTTCCTGTTTTTGGAAGCTGACTTGGTTTCTGTGTGCTTTCTGTACTTACTTGGGTTTGGGGACAGAGTTTTCTTCCCTAGAAACTTTTGGTTGTGAGTTCTTACCATTCCTGAGGCCAGCAAGACTCAGAGGGAGTGTCTGACATCATGGCACGATGGCAGCCTGGGCTTTGCCAAGGCTTCTGCCTCTGTGGTTGTTTTACCATCACCCCAATATTTAATAGAGATTTATTCTTAACCACAGAACAGAGGCTGGAGAGATGGCTCAGTGGTTAAGAGCACTCCTTTGCTGCTCCTGCAGAGGACCCAAGTTCAGTTCCTAGCACCCACATTAGACGGCTCACAATTGCCTGCAACTCCAGCTCTAGGGCATCTGAGACGCTCTTCTGGCCTCCACAGGCACTTGTACTCACATGCACAAACCACACACGGACACCCATAATTTTTTTAGTGTTTAAAAAAGTATGGACACAAGCTGAGCGTGGTGGTGCATGCCTTTAGTCCCAGCACTTGGGAGGCAGAGGCAGGCAGATCTCTGTGAGTTCAAGGCCAGCCTGGTCTACATAGAAAGTTCAGGTCAGCTGGGACTACAGGGAGACCCTGTTTCAAAAAGACTAAAAAATAAATATGGACACATAGTATAGTGATTTCATACCACAAAAATGATATCCATTCATCAAAGGGGACATATTGTTTTGGAGGCAGGACTAGAAATGCAAATGGGAAGGTTTTACTACTGCACAAAATCTCCATTGTGTTTCTTCACTGAGAATTCCAAATGAACCAAGGACTTCTTCACACCCAGATAGAGAGAAACCACAGCCCAGCAAAAAGGCAGAGAAAACTGAACAAAAGTTCTCTGGCTGCCAAGACAGAGAGAACTGGTGGTTGTGGCTCCAGCTGGACAACACTGAACCAGAGATGGGTCCACAGCTTGTCACCTTGTATGGGCCAGCTTGCTAATTTGTGACAGTGCTGATGAGTAGCCAGAAGGGGAACAAACTGAGGGACCCAGAGGATGCACCATAGGCATGTACACGTGTAAGGTGAGGCCATTATGATACCTGAGCATGTGTATGTGACATGATCACATGTACACAGACAGCAGCACAGACTTTTGTCTTCCAGGAATGACTTTTGAAAAAGATATGAAGAGCATGGCGTGGAAATGCTGAGTTACCCGGGACCTGGAACCTCACACCTGTGGGCTCAGCTACCGTGACGGATGCACCTTAGGGAAGGCCCCGCCATGCCTGTGCTTGGAGCCTGGAGGTGTCAGTGCTGGGGACTGACATGTCAGCCAGAACCTGTGCCTTGCAGGGTAGGAACAACTTGCTCAGCCTGGACTGGGTCTCTTTAGATCTTATCAAGGCAAGACATGGTGGTCCTGGTCCCCAGCCTTCCCCAAAGTGTCTCACACAGTTCCTCCATGGAGGGCACCAGCCGGAAGCCCAGAGAACCTTCTGTGACTACAGATGACTCTTACTTGGCCAGAATCATTTCCAATCATTTCAGCAGTTGCCAGTATGGAAACATTAGGCATTTTCAACTTTAATAAACAAAAACCTATAAACCTGGGCTTTAACTGAAAACCTGGGGAATTTGACTGGACTACCTGGGCTTTCCATGGCCACAGTCACTTGGGTGACTGTGTGGCAAGGTGCTTACCACACTCTTGTCCAGGATGCATGTGCTGGCCCCCACCCAGCCAGCCTCACTCATCTTAGACTCACCTCTCCAGGTCTTGTAGATCTGAGTTTGCAACCCAGTCCCACCTTTGCCTTGCTTTATAGAGTAGAAAGCTGAAGACCAGGGAAAATTATAAAAACTGAAGCTCAGCGAGTCCCTCCCTCCATTCATATAGCTCCGGCACCCAAAACAGCTGAGCCTTTGGACCATGCTGGTCTGTCTAGCCTCACCCCACCCGCAATGTGCAACAAACTCCACATCTCCACTCCTCCACACGATGCACCCTACACCTCCACTCCCTCTGCATAATGCACTCTGCACCCCCCTTCTGCACAATGCCCCCTGCATCTCTACCCCACCACACAATGCATCCCACCCCTACCACATAACTAACCCTACACCTCCACTCCCTCTGTACCATGTACTCACAACTCATTCCCACCACAAGATGTACCTTACACCCCCACTCCCACCACACAACACACCCCACCCCACCTTTAACACACCCCCACCATACAATTCATCCTATACACCTAACTACTCCCAACATACAATGTACCCCAACCTCACCCTTACCACAGTGTACCCCACCCCCCACCATACACTGTACCCCCATCTCCATTCCCATCCCTACCTTTACCACACAGCACATCCCCCAGCCCCACCACAAAATGCATTCCCGCCAGTCTCTCAACACACACTGTACCTTACCCAACCCCACCACACAATGCATGCTTGCCCCAAACCCTACCACACACTACATCCCTCAACCCATTCCCATCCCACCCCCACCACACAGTGCACCCCTATCCCCATCCCCATTCCTACCCCCACCATTCAGTGCACCCCTGCCCTCACCCCCAGGCATCTCCCCAGGTTAAGGATGCCAGACAGGCCCAGGCCTATTCTCACCCAGAACCTGGGACATGTTTGCCATTCCAAGCAAACTCTCCTTTCTCACAGCCCAGGTCTTGAAGACAAGGCCAGCTTGTATGTGAAGACCAGCTTCCTTTTGCCCCCTCCTCATGTCCCTTCCCCCTTCCCCTGCTCACCAGCCACCACTTGCGATTTCTTCATAATGATCCTTCAGATCTTGGAAGGCTGCCAGTGGATCCCTGCATATGTATAGATCTCATTTTCACACAACAGGCTGCCTAGCAGATGGGGACTCAGACCAGCCTCCAACGTTTAGCTGAGTGTTAAGATGTGGGAAACTAGAGGGCTTTGAAGCAGCCTCTTCTGCTGCCAACACTCAACCTTAGAGAATTATCATAGACAGGGAAAAAAAAAAAACTAAAAAAAAAAAAATTAAAA
>NW_008341028.1:10180759-10185357 GCF_000622305.1 Nannospalax galili
ACTCAATAACAACAGCAACACACACACACACACACAAACCCAACAAAACCACAGTTTTCCTTGCTCCTCCAAACCAGATGGCAGATGGTATGGAACCAATGAAACACAGATTCAAACGTTTGTTTATCTAACATTGAGTGTAATATGGCTCTGTGGTCCCTTGTAAGGAAACACCAACCTTCCAACCAAAGAAATGATGGATTTGAGTCAAACCTCAGGGTGGCCTTTGAGGAACCGTGCCTTGTGGCAGGGGCAGGGATAAGCACAGGGCCAGGGAGAATGCAGCTCCAGGCAAGGCCTCCTGGCCCCAGTACCTCTCTGGCTGGGAACCCAGGAGGTCTTTGCTCTGAGAACTGACTGGTTCTACCTCACTGCTTGCCTTCTGTGGATGTTTCCTCCCAAAGGCAGCCAGCCACGTGAAGAATGCGGCTGCATCACTGTTCAATCAGCTGTGTAAGCTATTGCTCCAAGCCACCATGTCAAAGACCATGAGAAAAAGGTCTGCACCCTCCAGAAAAGGCTCTCTGTTTTGTGACTTTGGCCTTGGGATATGGGAGGATGAGAACTTTGTGCTACAGCATGGTTCTCTTTTTGCTTTAGCTTCCAGGAGAGTCACGGCTAAATTATATGCTGAGATTCAATAACTTTGAATGACTTAAGTGGCAGAAACCCCAACCCAAACTATTTTAAGTAGAAAAGGTAATTAAGTGAAGTAAATGTAGATTGTTTCAGAGATGGCTAGATTCATGGTTAACAGGACTTTCTATTCTCTTTATAGAGTACCCACCACGGACTCAGACTCTAAAATTCACAGCCCAACATAACAATTCAGCAGCCCCAAGCAGCCCTCCCCACAGACCCTTGGAGGCATCCTGACTGGTTCTGCTTGACACATAGGCTCATCATCCAACCAATCACAGTGGCCAGAGGCTTGCAGTAATTCTGATTGGTCAGTCTTGGGCCTCGTGACTCAGGTGAAGAGGGGGCATCGCTGGCTCTACCTTAAGCACAGGGAACAGAGTCCTCTGCAGGGAATGGGGGGGAGGGGAAATGTGCAAACGGATGACTGCCTCAGTCTGGAATTCTAGTATGACTATCTCCCCCAATTCATTCACGTCACTCTTGGTAACCTCATCTTATTAGGTATCTGTATCTCTTATAATAAGCATTCTTAATAGTTATTAAATAGGACAAACAAAAGGGGAAAGGAGAGTCTGTACTCTAGAATGTTCTGTTCCAAGTGCTTCATTAACTACAAATGTCAGGACCAGAGGGAGCTGCAGAGTTTACCCTGTTCTGGGGATATAGATGCAATCACCCCACAAGACCACCTTGCCCAAAGCCTGGTGCCCACACCTCTGATGGCTGCAACCTAGAAGACTGGCATCAGGAGGGGATCCTCCTGTCCTGTGTCTAGCTGTGGCCTCTCTTCCTCTTCTCTCCGGGTGGCTCCCTCTTCCACTGGCCAGCCAAAAATCTCTTTTCAATGGTTCTACTCATCAGTGAAGTAGGACTCCCTGGGTCTATTTGGGCCTCCTATGTCTAAAATAAAACGTTTTTCTTTTTCGTTTTCTTCAAGACAGGGTCTTATTTAGCCCAGGCTTGCCTCAAATTCAATATGTAGTTGAAGATGACCCTGAACCCCTGATCTTCCTGCCTCTACCTCCGAAGTACTGAGGCTACAGATGTGCATCACTACACCAGGTCTATGTGGTGCTGGGGATCAAACTTGGGGCATCGTGCAGGTTAGGCAAGCATTCTACCAACTGAGCTGCAGCCCCAGCCCCAAAGCAAAGGTCTTTAGAAAGGAATTCTTTATTTGTTGGCTGTTGTGTAACAAATTGTCTCAAAGGGGATGACTTTAGATGACATGGGCATTTATCTTTTCCCAGCGTCCCCAAGTCAGGAGACCAGGCAGAGCTCAGTGGAGTTGTTCCAGCAGGCCCCTGGAGGCTGCAATCCAGTACTGGCTGGATTAGGACTACAGTCTCACTGGGAGGAGGCGTGACTTGGGGAAGACTCACTTCTGCTCTTTGCAGAACAGAACTACTTCTTCAAACCGGCATGGAGAATCTCCTTCCTGATTCCACATGGTGTTTATCAAGTACCAAAGTTGAGAGGTTGGGTCTTCCTTCCCTTGCTGTCCACCACAGTGGGAACCACGAGGGGGGTAACCCATTTTGTTTACTGTATTCTATTCTTTAGAAGCAAGTTGCCATTTTTGAGGGGTAAAGATTACTAGGGCAATAACAGTAATTAGATAGGACTTTTGTTATGTTTTGCTCCAGTCTCTTATACCTCGGCAGGTCATCAATCTTGTTTTGTATCCATATAATGGGAAACACCTGCTCTGAGCTAGGTGGCATTCAGACCTCCACACACAGTGTGGCAGGTGAGCAGATGGGGGTTGTACAGTGAGGTAAGTGCTGAAGGCTGTGTGTTTGAAAGTCTAGGGTCTCTCCTTGACCTCGAAGGGAAAGTGGTCAGAGCCCATTTCTCAAATGCACTGATACCAGGATTGCCTTGATGCATGATGGATAGGTAGTCATCAGAAAGACAGAAAAGGTGGCAGGAAAGACCAAGTGTGGGGACAGAAGGACAAAGTACATTTGGGGAGCCTCTTGTACCAGTGTGACTCATACAAGAACCCTGGAGTGATGGGCAGGGGCAGACCATCAAGGCCTTCAAAGCCAGCTTTGGATTTGTGTCCATGGAGGACCACCAGGAGGCCATGGGAAGGGATCTGGGGCAGCAGTTCAAGAGGCTTGCATTCCAACAACCCCTACATGGGCACCAGAAAAGTCTGTCTGTTTATAATAAGGAGGAGTCCAGAGTTCCCCGCACTGCTCCTTCAAAAAGCCCCAGGGAAGGCAAACCTTCCCAGAATGGTTTCGGGCAGCTGGGCTGTCAGAATGATCAGCTCTCAGCCGGGCAGCTGCATGAAAGAAGAAAAAGTCCCAGCAAGCCCCATTCCACTGCCCTTGACCTTGCAGTAGAGCTCGAAGTGCAAAGTCTGTCATCTATTAATCTGGAGAACTTGACAAAAGGGACTTTGATCAGGGGTTGTTTTTCCCCCTTCTTAAGTTTCATGATGACACATAATAGCCCACTTCAGCCACAGGCCCGGAAGCACGGCTGCTACTCTCCTGGTTCCCACTCCAGGCCCCCCTTCCCTGTGGCTTTCTCCCCACCCCAATATTAATTGGCCTGTAAGTGGTTGCATGTGTCCCTTTCTATGTCAGTGGGGTCTGTTATTTGAAACTTCACGGCCTTTGGGGAATCACAGACATGAGGCTCTAGGGCCCATGCTGGGGGAGGAACAGTCTAGAACAGGTCACATTCTAGATTTTTCTTCTCTCCTTGAGGTCTTGGTGCTGCTTACCCTCAACCCTACTTCCTACCCCATCTTGTTCCTCTGAGTTAGGCCCACTATAGCTTCGCAGCCCACCTCTCACAACCATGAAGGAGGCTCATGGCTAGCAGAGACCTTAGACAGTCCCGCACTGCAGCTTCTTAAAGAAGAGAAACTAAAGTGCAATGGTGGGAATGGTTTATAATAAAAACGAGGGCCAACAAAATGGCTCAATGGGTAAAGGGCTTGCTGCAAAAGTCTGACAACCTGAGTTCAATCCCGAGACTTGATGGTGGAAGGAGAGAACTGACTCTTTCCCCAGCTTGGGCCCTGAGTATCAGTTCAGTGATCCCAAATAGCTGTGAGGTCCAAATAACAGACTGTAACCCCCATATACAGGGACACACTGATCTTCACATGCACATCCATATTCATACACACACATACCATACATACCCAATAAATAATATAATAATAATAATAATGTCTGAGGATCTGTCCTGTGCAGATTTCTTGCATATGGTCTCTCATTTCTCTCTTACAATAACAGTGAAGAATCACATGACCACCAGGCAGATGAGGAAGCTGAGTGGAGTCCTGGAGGCTGAGCAGAGGGGTCCCTGAGGACAGCATGCCTAGACTCTAACCTTCCTCAGTCCTTAGCAGCTTTGGGAGCTTGGGCAAGGTGGTCACCTTCTCTGTCCTTCAGGTTTCTGGTCTGTAATGAAACTAGCATGAGTGCTTTCTTCAAAGACTTGTTATGAGGAGTGAACTAATTCAGTGTTTTAGAGTGCATAGAATGCAATCATGCTTTGACTCCTTAGCCAGTTCCAGGCCTGCCTGGGCTAACATGAGACCTTGCCTCAAAAAATAAAACAAAATAATAGCAGGGGGAGCAGGGAAACACTGGGGATGTGGCTTAGTTGGTGGAGTGCCTGTCTAGCATGCACGAAGCCCAGGGTTTCATCCCCAGCACCGAATAAGCAGGGTGTGATGATGCACACCTATAATCCTAGTACTTGGAAGGTAGAGGCAGGAAGATCAGGAGTTCAAGGTCATCCTCAGCAATATAGTGAGTTTGAGGCCAGCCTGGGCTACATGAGACTTTTGTCTCAAAAAAAAATCAATATTTGGGACATGAAGATAATGCTTAGGAAAACTAAAGATAAACAGAAATAAAACAGGGAGAAAGTTTTTTTTTTTTTATGTGTATGCATGTATTGCCTGCATGTAGGTAAGTGTACCC
>NW_008341028.1:10185434-10206022 GCF_000622305.1 Nannospalax galili
ATGGACAGTTTGTGAGCTGCCGTTTGGGTGCTGGGATTTGAACCCATGTCTTCTGTACAACCAGTGTTCTTAACCGCTGAGCCATCTCTTCAGCCCCGGGAGAAGGTTTTTTTTTAAAAAAAAATCACACACCGGGGGTATTTAACATTAAAATAACAAGAGTTCTCAATAGAGACCACTGGAGAACATAGGATGGGCAATGTCCATGGAAACACTGCAACAGTAAAAGTCCCAGAACTACAATCACACTTTTACCTTGTCTTAATCCACTATATGTTCAACCCAGCAAAGGCCAGAAAGACTCATGTCAAAGCCAACTATTGTGAAATTTTCAGAATGCCATCAATAAATAGAAGATATTGAAAACTTCCAGAATGGAAAAATGCAAAAGCAAACAACGGTATAAACAAAACCATATAGAAAAGGTCAGAGAAGCCAGGTGTGGTGGCTCATGTTGTGAAACCAGCAGTTGGGAAGTAGAAACAGGAGGATTAGGAGCTAGTTCAAAGTCATTTTTGGCTACAGAGTGAATTTGAGGCTAGCCTGGGCTACATGAGATCCTGTCCCAAAAAGACAAAAGGGAGGGAGGGAGGGAGGGAGGGAGGGAGGGAAAAGAGAAAGGACAAGATCGGAGCATAGGGTAGCGCCGGGTTTCAACAGCAGTTCTACAAGCTGGTTTAGACTAGAATTCTATACACAGCCAAACTACTAATCAAGGGTAGATTTCACAGATTGGAAAAAAAGAAGGAAATAAGTAATATCTCCAAAATTCCAGAGAAAAATAATTCATGTTATGGAATTTATGCTCAGAAAAGTAACAAAGCAGCAAGAACGCTAAAGACATTTAAAAAATGCAAGTCCTTCCAATTTCCCTTCCACTGTCCTGTCTCAACGTGTACCTGGAAGTCCTGCTCTAGCAAAGTGAGAGTCTCCCATGACAGAGGAAGACATGGCACCCACAAAGCAGATGCTCCAGTGGAGGGGAACATAAAGGGATCTGGCATCATGTGGAGAGAGATCAGGATAGCAGCCCAGCCAGGAAGGGCAAACCGTATCTTCCTTCCAGCGCTGCTTGCCTCACGGTGGCTGCCGCTTTTGGACCCTCTGACGGCTGGCTGACTTTTGTTCCAGTCCCATGTCTCTTCCTTAGTTACCCCACTACAGCAACTATGCCCTTCTCCTCCTCTTCCTCCTTCTCCTCCTCCTTTTCCTCCTCCTTTTTCCCCCCTCTCTCCAAGGGTTCATGGAGGTTTCTGGAGCCCTCCATGTCCTTCAGGAATTGAGGAAGACCATCACATTGCCATTTATGATCTTAGTTTGATCACCCCACCCAAAGTGTCTCATCTTTTAAACAGGCTATAGTCGCACAAGTGTCGCAGGGTCACTGTAAGGATTAAGTGAGTTAATGTTTGCAGAGCGTTAGCCCGCTCGGCATCTGGCGTTTGTTAAATGAAACTCATTACACAGTGATGGGAAGGTGAACTTGGCGGGTAGGTTCGAAATGCATCACTTTACATTCCAGCCTCGGCTGATACAAATCCTTCATCTCCCAACAGTCATACAGAGCAAGGTGCTCACTAGAGTGCTTCCCTAGAACCCTCTGACTTGTGATGGCAACCCGAGTCTGGCCACATGGGTGGGTCCCTGCTGCACACCCTAACAACCCCTCAGTAACACTAGGACCTTCTGAGCTGTCCTCTCACACTAAACTCTTCCTCCTTTCCTCCAGTTCTGAAGACCTCCAGTAAGCTCTCACCAAAGGAGTTTCCTTCGGCCTCAGGGCCTCTGCCTTGTGCCAGGGCTATTCTCACTGAGACAGCCCATCTTTTCTTCTCCTCACCCCTCAGATCTTACCTGGGACATCACTTATACAAAGGAGACTTTCTGGCCCTCAGACAAGAGATCCCATGAGAGAGTCTCATACCAGTGCATGTCTTTTAACTATCACCTCAAGGTGACACCTGCTGTTGTTTGTGGAGTTCACTCTTACTGAGTACTCACTGGGTTCCTGTCACATGCCAGACACTTGCCATGGCCTCAACTGTACAGCATTGACCCATCCAGACAGAACTCCTGCCCTTGGGGAATGTTCTCTCTATCGATTCTTTGATATCTTTGCTATCAACCCCAGAAGAGCAGAGAAACCCCATGCATACCTTTGCTTCCTGTTGGTTTCCAGATAGCTAATATATACCTGGCAGACAGCAAGATTTACTGTGTATTTGTTGGGAAATAAGCCAAAAGAACTTTGCTGCCTTCCCAGAGACAAGAGATGGGATTAGGGAATGGTCTGCTCCTGTTAAACACACGAAAGTCTCCTCTAAGGGCTGGCAGGAAATGGAGGTGCTGACAAGCAGTTTAGCAGGTTAAAAGGAGAGGCAGGCCCCACCCAGGCGGAAGGTGGTTGTGGTTTCTTTGGCAAGTGATGGCCCCTATCTCTCGTTCTTTTCCTCCTCCTGCTCCTCCCTAGCAGGCCAATCTTCCAGATTAGCCGAGGCTGAATGAGGGGTGGGAAGGGATGTTGGTGAGTGGGGAACCCTGTGACTCATCTTGAGAAACAGTTTCAAGGCCGCTGGTTGACCCTAGGCTTGTTTGTGTCTCATTTCCCTGGGGGCCAATCAGCCCCTTAATTTCACTCTGAGGTTTAGGGTTTCCCCTCCAGCGCTCAGGGAGACTCGAGGGGAAGTGTGGGAAGTCTTAGAGCCTGAAGACGTGGGGTAGGGAGCAGAGAGGCTACTGAGGGGTTTACTCAGCTGATCCTTTCTCAAGAGCATCGACAGGGTCCTCATGAGCTCAGTGATCTCTTCCCAGGCCACTGTAAAAGGCTCTAACGGAAAGTCTAGGGAAACAGAAGCATTGAGCTCCCCGTCCCCATGGGGACGACAGGGAGAGGAATGAGAAGCCAGAAGTAGGTGGCCCTAGGCAAGTTAGAAGCAACAGGTTCCATCTTCTGCACCGGAGGCCACCACAGGGCTTGACCCCAGTGTACATTTCATGAATTTTTTTTTGTGGCGGGGAGGGTAGGTTTAAGACAGGGTCTCATGTAGCCCAGACTGAGGATGGCCTTGAACTTTTGATCCTCATGCCTCTACCTCCCAAATGCTGGGATTGCATTTTTGGCCTTCATGCCAACTCTGTCCCCACAAATGCTTTGTAAACAAGCTAAAGGAACCAGGCTATCTTAGCACGTGCCCCGTGTTCTGGGCCAGACTCTGCCAGTTCTGTCCCATTAACAACAGACTTTTTCATGAGTCTACTCTGTGCTGGACACCTGTGATCCAGGCACAAAGGGAATACCAAGCACTCATCTATCCTTGAAAGAGTCAAGGGATGACTTTGATCCTCATTTTTCCTGTATGAAAATCTGTGCTTGCCTCAGGGAGTTGCAAGGGCTGACACCGGACAGGCTCTGTGCATGGTATCACAAGGTAAGTGTGGTTAGATAGCAGAAGTTGCCTTAATCTATCTGTGATTAACCAGTTTGCTAGATGAATGGAGTCTCCCCATGGCCCTCAGCAAGCCTCAGGCCCATCCCAGGAGCTTCCAACCCTTTCAGCAGCTCCAATCAAACCTGCCCTCTGACTTCTCCAGGCACATCCAGGCACATCTGTTCCCATCAGTTGAGCCCTGCATATCTACTGTTACTTGAGTTTGTTTCTGTTTTGTAACTAGCAGTCTAATTAAGCAATGTAATTCATCCTTCTATAATACAATGAAACAACAGTGGGAAAAAGAGCAGTTTTTTTACCAGCTACTTGAATGCTGTGGAGTACTGTGGAGACGATCAATATGTATGATATAATCAAACATCTTTCTGGCAATTTAAGCAATGAGATAACTAAGTCTAAAGGGGGGAAAAACCCTGTGAAAACATAATGGCTGACCTTCAGTTTTATGTTCTGTGGACTTTAAAGAAACAGAGACTAGAAATTGTTGACATTGCATGGGTGTGGTTTACTTGGTAAAGGAATCACTGAGTAAATAATAAATAGAGTTAGATTAAAGATTGGTTATATTTTCTTTCTCTCTCTTTTTTTTTTTTTGGCTTTTTGAGACAGGGTCTCCCTGCAGCCTCAGCTGACCTGGAACTCACTATGTAGACCAGGCTGGCCTCGATCTCACAGAGATCCGCCTGCCTGCCTCTGACTCTGCCTCCTGACTGCTGGGACTATAGGCGTGTGCCACCACACCTGGCTAAGATTGGTTATATTTTCAATTCAAGTATTGGGAAGTACTTCATTCTGTAAAATAGTGTTTGTTGAGCTGAGAGAGGAGGCTGGTTTTATAAACAAAGAAAGACTAAAAGAAGAAGGACCAAAGTCTAAAACCTAGACTACTAATCTCTCTCTCTCTCTCGCCCCACCCCCATTATATTTGTATACTTGTATTCAGAGGCCAGAGGAGGATTTCAAGTGTACTGCTCTATCCCTCTGCTTTATAGGGTCTCTCACTAACCCCACAGCTTAGGCTGGCAGCCAGCAATCTTTCACAATCCATCTATCTGCAACCCCCCAGGTGCTGGAGTTACAGGTGTATGCATGGCCATGTTTGGGTTTTTACATGGGTTCTAGGGATTTGAACTCAGGTCCTCGTGCTTGCTCAGCAAGTGTTCTTGCTCACTGAACCATCATCTTACCAGCCCTTTGCATTTCAAAGTTACTTCCTTTATAAAGCAAAGACGGGGGCGGCAGAACAGTGGGAAAAGAGCAAATTGGTTACTCCAGGTCACTTCTCGATGTAAGGATTAAGGCAAAAGGAAGTTTATTATCAATGCATGGAAATGAGTCAGCTGGGGAAGTTTGGGTCCTATCTCCTGATTGTTCAGAAGGTTGGATGATAACATAGTTAGGTTTGGTGATATGAGACTTCAGTGCAAGTCACCTCATTTTGATAATTCTTGACAGTGAGGCCTAGCACAGAAGTTTAGCTCAAAACGATGACTTCCTATAATTTATGTTTAAGATAATAAAGAATTGCAAGCCACCAAGGTTAATTGTGGTCTGCTTTCTATGACTGTTTTTGTTCCAGTGGCCCTGACACAGCTGGACCTCATCAGATTCGAGAGTGCGTCCTGGCTCTTCAAAGCTTCTCTCTGAGCCAGGCAGGGCTTTCAGGGCTGGCTCAGCCACAGAGAGCGCTGAGAAACTCAAGGTTGGGACAGCTTCACTGTCACAGGCCCAGGTACCCCTAGCAGGGCACCTTCTCCACAGTCCCCACTGCCAAGTGGTAGCCCAGACTCAATATCACTGTGACCAGAGCCTGGCTCGTTTTGAGTGGCAATCTGGTAATCCTGCTTGGCTCACTGTTGTCTCCCTCCTTCACCTCTAGGTGAAAAATCTTCATTATTTACCACTGGTTAAAAAGAGGACAGGTCCAGAAAGAAGCTAACATTGTAGTATGAATTATCTAAATAGATCCTAAAAGGGATCTGTTGTCTTATCAGAACAGGGTCTGTATACCCTTTCAGACAATTCTTTATTTCTTTTTGGGGCCTTCCCATCTCTCTCAGCATTGTGATCTAGTCCCTTCCAAAAACTGAACCACCTGTAACTACAGCTCTGGGGGCTACAACACCCTTTCTGGCCTCCTTGGGCACCTGTGCTCACGTGTGCACCCCCAACCTTATATACATGTACTTCAAAATAAAGTAAAATTTTTTAAAAAATAAAATAATTAAAAAACAAAATCAACCAAACAAAAATGACTTATCCTAGCTCACCATTTCTGCAGATTTCTGCTATGATTTTACATGATCCCAGCTTAAAACTTATAAATGAAGATGCCATGCCTTAGGTAAGACAAATTCGAATCCTCCCACTTCCTGGGTCCCTGAACCTGGACTAATATAATTAGCTTTCCTAAAAGCTGTGCTTTTCTCATTTATATATAACAGAGATTAAACTATCTCATTGGGATGGTTCATTCATTTAACCATTTTTTAAGTACCTACTATCTTTCCACGCTCTGTGCTTCTGTGGTACTGAGGGGTGAACATGGCTGAGAAATTCAGGGTCTGTCTGGTGTAGTCACAGGAATGCATCTTTGATGTCTCACTGATGGATGACAGCAAAGATTGGCAGGCTTTTCCTGTGAAATGGCAGATAGTGAATATTTTCTGTTATGTTTGATTTATTTTTATTTTCTATGTATGAGTATTTTGCCTACATCAGAAGAAGGCATTGGATCCCCTGGAACTTCTCCCTTGGACAAGGCTGTTAGCTCCCATGCAGGTGCTGGGAATTGAACCGGGATCCTCTGAGAGAGGAACCAGTGCTCTTAAATGCTGGGCCATCTCTTCAGTCACAGAGTGAATATTTTCCATCTTTATCTGCCCATCTCAATGCAGAAGCAGCCCTGTATGAAGCATTAAAGCCAGGCCAGAACTACTGTGTTCCTCTTGGGAAAGGTTATTATTGGGGTACTGAGGTCTAATATCAAGTTATCCAAGAAGGTGGCATCCTCACTGTCCACTTGACCCAGTCCTGAGTGCTAGAAGTTCTTCCTGAGGGATCCTCCAAATGCCTCCTCCTCCTCTAAGCCTCACTGCTTCCTCTTTCCTGTGTGGAGCTGGGTGTATCCAATCTCAAGCTTGCTTTGTGAACTTTCTCAATCTGCTATCCTGAGGGCGAAGTAGAAGTTCAAAAACCTCTGTTGGTCCCCTACAGCAGGACCAGCAGGCCTGCCAAACCTACAGGTTGTGGGGCCAGGGCAAGGTCTCTGGTCCTTTCCGGAAGAGCTGGGAAGGTATTCAGTTGGCAGAGTGCCTGCCAAAAAAGCTGAAGGTCTCAGTTCAACCCCAAGCTGGGTGTGGGATTGTGTGCTTGTGATACTAGTGCTCAGGAGGCAGAGACAAGCAGATCGCAAGGGCTTGAGGGCCACATGGTCTAGCGGTATTGATGAGCTCCACGTCCCAATGAGACCCCAGCTCAGAAAAACCAAAACAAATTAAAAATAAAAGGGTGGACAGGTACTGAGGAACAACAGCCAAGGTTGACTGACTCCAGGTCTCTTTTGACACACTCACTCACACACATACATGTACGTGCACACCCAAGAAGACGAGTGACTGCCAAACTGTAGCTCTCATAGGATCACTCTAGGTCACAACGTAGATTCCTGGGTTTCTGCTTCAGAATATTATTTCCAAATCCCCTGATGGCTGGTGGGCTTGCACTGAGAACAAACTCCGCAGCCAGCTCTGAAACTCAGAATGAGGCTCTTCCAGCTCTGACACTCAGTGGTTGACAGAAGGTTAAGGAAGCCCCTGAGCCTTCACCAGCTGGGCCAGGCTGTGGTGGGACAGAGAATGCTGGTGGTGGGGCCTGATATCTCCTCTGTGAGGACAGGGCAGGATGTGGTTGACCTGAACTTCCTGCACAGTGGGGAGCCAGGGAACTCGGGGAGAGATGCGCCATCTGGCAGCAGACTCAGTCTGGGTACCTCCCAGGGTACGAGAGCCTGCTCCCCCTCCCATGACCTGAGACTGGCGCCTTCACATCTTAGAGTCTCGGTTTCTCCATGCATAAAACAGGGGTGAGGATGAATCATTTCAAAGACGCCACAAGGGATCAATGAAGCAACATTTATAGACTAGCCATCTCAATTAATAGTAAGTCATTTTTTTTTCCAGTGGTGTGAGTGTCCCCTTCAGGACCAAGAGCCAGAGTCCTGCCTTGTGACTGGGTATGTCTATGACTCAGACCTCCTTCTTAGAGTGAGCAAGACCTTGGCTTGCTGGGCCTCACTTTGTCAACTACCGGGTGGGTACAAGCACACCTGTGCTTCCCAGGTCCCTTTCTCAGGATCCATGGGAAGGATAAAGGACTGTGGGATGAAGAGTGTCCTGAGACTATTTAGGGATGTGGCTGAGCATCTGTTAGGTGAGAGCCCATGACTTTCATCATGACCTTACTTTCCCCGGTTTTGTTTCAAGAGGCTGGAAGCAAGAAAGCAGGCTCTGGAAGACAGTCTCATGAAATAAAGCTTTCTCCCTCGGATTTACTTTTCCCTGAGTTTATCAGTCTATTAGAAAACAGCCTCTGGTACCACTTTGTACAGAACATGGTGCTATGGGTAAGAGGAGGGGTTCAGAAATAAGCTACTGGCCCCTAAACTTGTGAGAGGTTCACAGACCAGTTTGGAAGATAACGTGTGTATGAGAAGTGAGGTGAATGGTAATGAGATGATGGTGATGGTAATGGTGATGGTAATGATGATAGTAGTATAGTGATGGTGATGATGGTAGTGAATGTGATGGTGGTGGTGGTAATGGTGATGATGATGGCAGTGTAGTGATGGTGGTGGCAATGATGGTAGTGATGGTGGTGATGGTGATGATGGTGGTGGTGATGATGATGGTGATGATGGTGATGGTGGTGATAGTAATGGTGATGATGGCAATGACAATGATGTAGTGATGGGTGATGGTAATGATGGTGATGATGGTGGTTGATGATGATGGTGATGATGGTGATGGTGGTGATAGTAATGGTGATGATGGCAATGACAATGATGTAGTGATGGGATATTTGCCTGAATATATAAACATACAGATGGTGGTGATAGTAATGGTGATGATGGCAATGACAATGATGTAGTGATGGGTGATGGTAATGATGGTGATGATGGTGGTTGATGATGATGGTGATGATGGTAGTGATGGTGGTGATGTGTAATAGTGATGATGATGGTGATGGTAATGATAGTGGTGAATGTGATGGTAGTGGTAATGGTGATGATAGTGGTGCTGATGATATGCAATGGTGATGTTGGTGGTGATGGTGGTGGTGGTGGCAGTGATGATGTTGATGACGATGGTGATGATGGTGGTGACGGTGGTGGTGGAAGTTATAGTGATGATGATGGTGATGGTGATGGTGATAGTGATGGTGGCTAGAGATAATGAAAGTGATAGTATTGCTTATTCTTCCCATGTGCAATGCAGCCACACAGTACACAAGCATGCTTGTCACCAATATCTTATTTGATATTCAAAACTGAAAAAAAAATGAGGCTGGAGAAATGGCTTAGTCCCACACAAAAGCCAGGCATGCCGTTGTTGGGTGAGTGTAATCCAAGAGCTGGGGAGATGCAGAGACAAGAGGTTCCTTGTGGCTTGGTGGCCAGCTAGTCTTACTGAATGAGTGAGCTCCAGGTTCAGTGAAAGACCGTTTCAAAAAGTAAGGTGGAGAATGATAGAGGGAGACACCTGCTATTGACCTTTAGCCTCCACATGCACATGTACATTCATGCACATGCACCTGCATGCATATGTGAGCACGTACACACCCACACCCTCCCCCACAAACCAAAGTTTAACAAGGGGAAGGTTTAATTTTACTGAAGATAAAGCTAAGGATTATAACTTCCCATGAGACAAGAGAGGAAGAAAATCGCTGAGTCAGACCCTGGCTTCCATCGGCCTCAGGAATACCATCGTTATCCCCAGACACTGCAGCTCTCTTCCTTTAAATTGCAAAACGTATCATCAGAGCATGACGGGAAACGTTGCTCCATGGGTAGTGAATATTCCAAGACTTCAGGGGCTCTAGGCACCAGTGATCAGAAGAGAAAGGAGTGCGTTGAGGCTAGGGCTGTTTGGAAGTGTGAGAGGTAAGCTGGGAGAGAAGGTGGCTTTCCTGGTAGGAAGAAACGTGCAGGCAGGAAAGGAAGCGAGAGCCCAAGACATGTCAAGAAAGAGCCAGACCCTAATTTGACCAGAAGGGGTACCTACATGCATGTGTTGCAGAAGAGATAGACCTGGAATGGTTTCCTCCCAAGAGCTGCAGCACGTCTCTTCATGATGCTGTTGAACAGAGGTTACCATTTCCCTCTAACATCCTTGTTCCTTTCAATCACAAGTCCATTCATAGTGAAATCAAGGAGTAATCAAAGGAAATAGTGGTCTGAAATCCTAACCCAAAGACATAGTCTGCTGCTTCTATTTTTCTTCGTAGAATGTCAGCATGCTGCTGAAACAGGAAGAGTGTTGTGGTAACAGAAGCTCTAACTCACAAAGAGCACATCAAGGATGGGGCGATCAGACACTGGCAGGACCTGTGTGAGCAGAGCTCTTCTGACACTCTTTGCTGTTTGGGGGGCCCCTCTGGACAACCTCACTATGGAAGAGGCATGTGGTTGTTAAAAGATTGGATGACTCATCCAGTAGGCTGGGTTTGGGAATTGAGATAGAGTTCTGGTCTGCTGTGGCTCTCAGTTAAGAGCCCAGTCAGGTCTGAGGCCATCAGTTAATTAAAATTCATCCATCCTTCTATCCAAGCATCTATACAACCACCCACCCATCTGTATATCTATCCATCTATCCAGGCATCTATCCATCCATCTATTTATCCATCATCCATCTATCCATCCATATCCATTCATCTATAATCCATACATCTATCCAAGCATCTATATATCCATCCATCATCTATCCAATCTATCCAACCATTATCGGTCATCCATCCATCCATCCATCCATCCATCCATCCAACCAACCATTCATATATTTGCTGAACAAATGCTATGATCACATATTTTGTGCAAGCCTTGTGCTAGGAAGAGGTATTAGTGATGATGAAAACAACCGTAGTCTTTGCTTCCTGAGGCTTACTTGGGACAACATATAAGAGAATATTTAGTGAATAATCAAACAAGTAACTGCATTACTACTGTGTTAAATTACCCTCTCTGATCTTCAGCATCTTCTTCAGAGGTAACACCAATAGTCTTCCAGATAGGGCCTAGAAAACAAAATTATTCTATCAATTCCTGGCCAATAGCTACTCTGGCCAGGTTTTTAATTTCTGTCACCTGCATACAATTGTACTGAGTCTCATCATAGGTGTATTCTCCAGGGATGGTCAAGCACCGATGAGAACCTGAATCTGAATTAGACAACCTGCAAGGTTTCTTGTTGTTCCAGGCTTTTAGAATTCTAGAAATCTTTTGTTAACAAAGCAAACCCCTAGTCTAGAAGTCAGACACCAACCGTCTTGATTCTGTTATTGATAACCATAGAAACTGTAGTGTCTGTGAGCCCTAGAGCCCTAGTTTCTCCATGTGTCCAGTGATGAGGCTAAAGTCAAAATCTCAGTGGGATGACAGTCTTCTAGGAAGTGAGGGCCTACGCAGAGCTGGCACCTCATCAAATCCCTCCACAGCTAAATTTTTACTTCTGCACGGGTCCTTCCTGAGCCATGGTCTTGCTGTCGGTGGCCTGGTGCCAGGGCTCTTGCCTTCAGGGATTCTTTGGCACCACTCAACATCTCAGTTTATTTCTATAGTGACCCATAGGCCTAAATGCAGTTTTCTATTCCAGGTGAATATGTCATCGCAAGATAAACAATCTTCTTTACCAAAATATCTACTTAAGTCCTTTGACCATATTTAAACTGAAGTGTGTGTTGATTAGTGTTACAAAATCTAGAATCACCTCAGAGACAGGACCTCTGAAGATGCCTGCGGTATCTTGAGATCTTCCTATTGTAGGTGGCATGCCCTAGGCAGGGAATCCTGGACTAGGTAAGGGCAGAAAAGGGAGCTGAGTAGTAAACACTCATGCTTTCATTGCTCTGTACTGGCTGCAGATATAATGTGACTGGCTGTTTCAAGCTTCTGCCGTGGTGACTTGCTTATCACAATCACCTGTAACAGTAAGCTTACAGTAAACCTGTTTTTCCTTAAGTTGATTTTTTTCAGAATATTTTATGAAAGCAACAGGAAAAGAAACTGACAGAATGTTTTTGTCTTCTTGTGATGGTGTTGAGCTCTAGGGGTCCTCTATATGTTCTGGATGTTAATCTCTTGTCAAATATGTAATTTTAAAATGCTTCTTTCATCTTGTACTGCCTTTGCATTTTATGTAACTTAAAATTTTTAATTGCATCTATTTATCTAGTGTGTGTGTTTATGAATGGATGATGGATGAATGGATGGATGGATGAATCTTGGCTAGCTGATGGCCTCATTTCAATCCCCTAGGCCCACATAGCCAATTTCCAAATGCTGTCCTCTGACCCCTACACATGTGCTGTGGCAATAAATAAATGTAATTTTAAAATAATAATAAAAAGAAGGAAGGGCTTGTTTTGTAAGTACTAATCCCATTCATAAGGGCTCTGCCTTCAGGACCTAATCACTTTCAAGGACTCGATTTCTAAATGCTATTACATGGGTAATTAGGTATTAGCATAAACATTTTGGGAGGGAAGCATTTAGACCTTGACATGCAGGGATTGTATCAAAGTCGCCAGCCACTTTTGTAGTATTATCATCTTCATGACATTGTCCTCCAATCCATGAGCAGAGAACACAATCCTTTTATTTATGTCTTTTATTTATTTCAGCAGTGTTTTGTGATTTTTCCATTGTACAAGTCTTTTACCTCCTTGCTTAACTTAATTCTCATATACTTTATACTTTTGAGGTTATTTAAAATGAAAATGTCTTATTTTTCATAGTTTTTCATTGTTAATGTACAGAAATGCTACTTTCTTTGGGGTATTGACTAAAATTTTCTACTTTACTGAATTCATTTATTAGTTCTAACAGCCTGTGTGTGTGTATGTGTGTACATGTGTGTGTGTGTATGTGTGTGTGTGTGTGTGTGTGTTGCAATCATTAGGGCTTTTATATGTAGGATCTGAAAACAGATAATTTAATTTTCCCCCTTTGAAGATTTTATTTTTAATTTTTATTATTTTTAATATTTTTATTTATTAGTTTTATTTTTTATGTGTATGAATGTATTGCCTGAATGTATGTAAGCGCACCTTTGTAGTGCAATGTCTGTGGAGGTCAGAAGAAGGCATCAGATTCCCTGGAACTGGAGTTATAGACCATTGTTCGCTGTCATGTGGGTGCTGGGAATGAAACCCAGGTCCTCTGGAAGAGCAGTCAGTGTTCGTAACTGTTGAGCCATCTCTCCAGCCCCTATTATTTCCTATTATTTATTTTTAATTATGTGTATTTGGGGGGGTAGTTTAAATGAGTGCAGGTGCCCATGGAGGCCAAAA
Source organism: Nannospalax galili (assembly GCF_000622305.1). Taxonomy (NCBI): domain Eukaryota; kingdom Metazoa; phylum Chordata; class Mammalia; order Rodentia; family Spalacidae; genus Nannospalax; species Nannospalax galili. Next base: position 10,198,451 of record NW_008341028.1, read on the forward strand.
GTAGATATCAGATCCCCCAGATCTGGAGGTACAGGCCATTGTCAGCCACTTGATATAGGTGTGGGGAACCAAACTTGAGTTTTCTGTGAGAGTAATATGCACTCTTAACCCTGAGCCATCTCTCCAGCCCTCCCCCCTTTTAATTGTATGCCTTTCATTCCGTTTTCTTGCCTAATTGCTCTGGCTGAAACTTCCAGTGCTAGGATAGAAAGAAGCAGTGAGAGCAGGCAGCCTTGCCCTTATTCCTGACCTTAGAAGAGAAAAAATCCTTTCAGTATGATGCTTAGCCGGGGTTTTCATAAATGACCTTTCCATGTTGATTTTCTACTTTACTTCAGTTCCTGCTTATTACAGGTTTAGCATGAAGGGGTGTTGAACTCTGTTGGACGCTTTTCTATCCATTGAGACAATCATGTGGGTTTCTTCCCTTTTTCTGCCAATGTGGCATATTACACTGATCAACATTCATCTGTGAGTGAACCATCCTTGCATTACAGGAATTAATTCTGGTTGCTCATGGTATAGCATTCTCTTAATATATTCCCAAATTTGCTGTGGTACTACTTTGTTGATATTTTTGCATCAGTGTTTAAAAGGGATATAACTCCTTAATTTTCTTTCTTAAAAATGTTTTATTTTTATTTATTTTTTTATACTTTCCTTTTGGGTGTTTAAGGCCATACAGTTGGCCCAGATAAACCAATTTATTTTTACTCTTAAGGTCATTTGAGGATCTGTTCTTCAAGGGTCACATGGGCTTGGGAGGAGCCCCTGGCTCCTTTCTTTTACCAGTTCCGCCTATGTGAAGATAAGTCAAAGGTCCTGCTTGACCATGGTTGGCTTCTCTTGGAAGCATGGAGGAAATGATTCGTGTATGAGTGTATTGCTTGCATGTATGTAAGTGCACCTGTGTCACACAATGCCCACAGAGGTCAGAAGAGGGCATTGAATCCCTGAAACTGGAGTTACAGACTGTTGTTAGTTGCCATGTGGGTGCTGGGAATTGAATCCAGATTCTTTGCAAGAGCAGCCAGTGCTTTTAACTGAACTAGGGTCATCTCTCCAGACCCTCCTTAATTTTCTTATAATGTCTTTTTCTAGCTTTGGTTCAGGGTAATGCTGGGCTCTGTGTTAGCCAATGTTCTCTAGAGGAATAGGATATATATGAATATGTGTGTGTGTGTGTGTGTGTTGTAAAGGGGAGATACTAGATTGGCTTATATAATATGAGCTAGGTAGTTCAACAGTGACTACATACTGGAGAGACTGAGAGTCTGGTAGCTGTTGAGTTCACGAAGCTGGATGTCTCAATCAACCCAATCTGGGCCTGAAAACTTGGAGGACTCCTGGAGAGCCAGTGGTCTTCAGTCCCTTCTGGGGAGTGAATAAGCTGATTTCCAAAGCCAGCAAGGAATGGGGATGTCAGCCATAACAATAATGAGACAAACACATTCAACGGCACCACGAAAGCAGACAGGCAAGCCACACTTTTCTCTGGAACCTCTCTATAGGTGGCTCTCCACCTGAAGGTGTCACCCACTTTCGGGGAGGGAGCCCCCTGCCCCATTAATCTTTCCTGGAGATGCCCTCACGGACCTACCTAGAGATAAGTCTCTTAGTTGATTCAAGATTCAGTCAAGTTGACGACCAGGATAACCATCGCATCCTTTCAGACTAATTTAGGAGATAGCCCCCCTTCAGTGTTCTGGAAGCCTTTGAGAAGTGTTTGTGTAATTTCTCTAAAGATTTGGCAGAGTCTACCAGAAAAGCCATCAGGGCCAGGGATTTTTATTCTCTTGAGTTCTTGGAGAACTTTTTAAATGATTCAGTGTCCTTCCTTCCCATAGACCTGTTCAGATTTTTAGATATTTCTTCATGCTTCAGTCTTGGTAAATTTGTATTTCTGGGAATTGGTCTGTTTTATCTTGATTATCTAGTTTGTTCATGTACAACTAACTGTTCAGGAGGCTCTCCCAAATCCTTTTTGTCTCTGTACAAGCAGAAAAGGTGACCCTGCTTCCATTTCCGATTTGAGTAATCTGACTTTGTGTGCTGTTTTTTAATCAGCCCACCTAAATGGCTCTCGATTTTGTTGATCTTTTGGAAGAACCAACTTTCAGTTTCATTTTTCTCTGCCACTCTTCTGTTCTCTGTTTAATTTATTCCCACGGTGCCCATCAGTTTCCTTCCTTCTGCTTCCTTTGGGTTTAGCTTGTTCTTTTTCTAGTAACTTCTATATAAAGTTAAGTTGCTTGTTTGAGATATTTCATGTTTTTACCTGTAAACACTTATCATTCTTAACTATATTTATTACATTTTTTTTTTGTGTGTGTGTGTGTGTGTGTGCACGCCACAGTGTTGGTGCATGTGTGGTTAGTGGACAATGCACAGGAGTTACTTTTATCCTTCCCCTATGTGGGTCCCAGGGATTGAACTCAGGTTGTCAGGCTTGGTGGCAAGTACCTTTACCCACTGAGCCATCTTGCAGGCCCAGCACTAATAATTTAAAAGTTCCTCTTTGCACTGCTTTTGTTAGGCATTTATTTTGGTATGTTGTGTTTGGTTTTCATTTATGTCTAGGTATTTTCAAAGTTCTCTTATGGTTTCTTCAGTGACATAGTATTTCTTTAAAAATAATGTTGAATTGCCACAAATGTGTGAATTTCTAGTTTTCCTTCTCCAATAATTTCTAACTTCATCTCATTGTGGTCAGTGAGGATACCTTGTATGATAGCCATCTTTTGACACTTAACTTGTGGCTTACCATATGGTCTATCCTGGAACGTGCCCATGTGTGCTTAAGAAGAACACATGTAGCCACATAGGCAGAGTGTTCTGAACAGGTCTGGCACAGCCACTTGGTCCACTTTGCTGCTCAAGGCCTTTGTCCCTTTCTTTATCTTCTCCCTGATTGCTCTATTACTGAGAGCTGGGTGCTGAGGTCTCTACCTGCTATTGTGGGATTACACACTACTCTCATTAGTTCTGTCAATTTCTTCTTCATATACGTTGATGATTTGCTATTAGGTGCATAAATATCTTTAACTGTTAAGTCTTCTTGGTGCATTGAAACTTTTATTACTATATAATATCATTTTCTGCTTCAGAACAGTATTTAAAATTCAAATATGCTTTGGTTATTAGTGTAATCTCCTCTGTCCATTTTTGGTTTCTATTTTCTCGAAGTATCTTTCTCTGTGCTTTTACTTTCAACATATTTGAGTCTTTGGACCTGAGGTGAATCTCTTGGCAGCAGTAAAGTGTTAGACCATGGCATATTTTTAAATCCATTCTGCCAATCTCTATATTTCTCATTGGAGAGTTAGTCAATTTACATTTAATGTAATTAACATTAAAAATGAATTTACTTCCAGGAATGGTGGCACATGACTGCAACCCCAGCACTCAGGAGGCTGAGACAGAAGGATTGTGAGTTTTAGGCTAGTCTGGGCTACATACCAAGACCCTGTCTCAAAAAAAATTAAGAAAGGAAGGAAAGAATAAAGTTGTCATTAATCATTTTTGTTACTTGTTTCTGTGTACCTTAGAGGGTTTTCTGTCTTTCTTTTCATGTGTATCCCATATCTCTGTTCCTTGTAGTCATGATGGATAATACATTTAGCATCCTAGAGTTATAATGTTCTCATTTGAATTCATACCAGCTTACCTTCAACAGCATATGAAAATTTTGGTCCTTTATGGCTTTGCCCCCTGCATTTTTGTTATTATATCTTTATTCATCAAACTTCCCAAAACATGAGCTTATAGTGGTTTAAAAATGTACTAGTACCTTAAGTTTTGTGGGAAACAAACTAAAACGTGGAATAATAAACCAGTTACATTAATACTCATTTTAGACTAGCAATTGTGTTTGGTTGTACTTGAGAGTGAATCCAGGGTTCTACCCATGCCAGGCACTAGTCTTAAGCCTATAATAATTATTGAAATGTATTAGTCTCTTAAAGCATACAGAAAACAAAATGTGGGATTATAAAATATTAAAATAGTACTAGCTCATCTAATTGCTCATGTATGTGCACTTAATGGGATCTTTATTTCCTCACATAGCTCCAAGTCATTCCTTAATGTCCTTCCATTGCAACCTGCACAACTCCCTTCAGCATTCCTTACTGGTCTATTAATAACAAACCCTCTCAGCTTTTTTTATTTAATATCTTAATTCTTCCTCACTTTGAAGAACAGTTTTGTGGGATTTTTCATTAGTAGTCCCCCCACCCTCACCCCAATGCTTTCTGAATGTATTAGCTCACTGACTTCTAACTTTCTAAGTGTCTGCTGAGAAATCTGATAGTAACATTATTGAGGATCCCTTGTTTGTGATGTTTCACATCTGTCTCTCTGCTTTCAAGAATCTGTTCCCACTGTTACCTGGTGGAAATTTCATTATGAGTCTCAGCACATGGCTCTTTGAGCTCATCTTGTTAGAGTTTGTTGAGTTTCTTGAATATTTATATCCATGCCTTTCATCAAACATGAGAACCTTTGTGCCATCATTTTTTTCCCTCTCTCTTCTCTTCTTTTGCCCACTCATCTCTGGACTCCCTCTATGTGTATGGACAAATAAACCAAGTGACAGTGACACACGCTTGTAGGTTAATCTCTTTGCGGTGCTAGGCCCACACATTCTGTCCCACAGTTCTTCGGGCTGTACTTGGAATTCGTCAGTCAGTTCTCTTTCTCTTCCTTAGATTCAGGACTTCCAACAGTCCTGTCTTAGAGCTCACCTATTCTTTTTTTGCTCAAAACTACATGTGAACCCCTGCGGTGAAGTTTTCATTTCACAGATTGTGCTTTGGAGTTCTTTGTAGATTGTCTGTCTTCTTATTGATATCTCTGTTTTGTTCGTGCAATATTTTCTTGGTTTTCTCCACATCTACTTTTAGCTATTTGGACATCTTTAAGCCAGTTGTATTAAAGTCTTTATGACTATGTGTTTTCATCTGGTGTTTCTGGTGACAGTTAGTTCGGGTTTATTTTTCCCCTTGAATGAGTCACATACAGGTCTATGACTTTTTTGATGTTGTACAGAACTGGTTATCTGAGTCCAATGTATTAATTTTAGAGATAAGATTTTCCCCCAGGCTTTGTGCTTTTTGTTCATGATTGTTATTATTATTAATTATTATTATTGCTATTGTTATTATTATAGGCTGTCAGCTGCTGAAAAGCAGCCTAGGGCAGAAGCCTCATGTCTTCTGGAATCTTTATTGAGGCTGAGCTTAAGTGGAATTGCTTTCCTGTGTCCTGGACCTTAATGCCTGCTTCCCAAAAGGTGGCCAAGGTTAGGGGAAGAAAAAAGGCACAAGGACCTTTAAATCCTGGATGTTTCTTCATCCTGACTCAGAGGGTCTTGGAACAGCAGGGGAGGCATGTAACAGCAATGGCCACTGCCTCCACCCATCTGCACCTCCATACACAGAGGCAACAGTCAGTGATCAGAGCACAGATCCCCTATCAGGAGTACCAGGTCCTTTGTGCCCACCTTGGTCCCATAAGCACATTCAAGCATCTTCAGGAGCATGTGCCCAACTATCTGTCAAGGTAAGAGTTGGAACTGACCCACATTAACCTCAGCTCATCTTAGCTTCCCCTGACGCTGCAGCCTTCAAGAGACTCCAGAATGCCAACAGACTTGGTATTAGACTCTGACAGTGAAGTTGTCTAAGGGGAGACAGATTCTGGGTGTTTCATATTTTACCAGCTTCGAGAATCATTCTAGTATACTATATTAAAAAATAGGATCATGTAAGTTACTACCAATATTTTCTTCTAATAGTTTCAGGGTTTATAGTTTCACATTGAGGTCTTTGATCCATTTGGAGTTGACTTTTGTGCAAGGTGAAAGATAAGGATCTAGTTTCCTTCTTCTACAGATCCAGTTTTGCCAGCACCATTTGTTGAAGATGGTCTTTCCTCCGTTGTGTGTTCTTGGCTCCTTCGTCAAATATCTGGTAGCTGAAATTGCGTGTACTCAGGATTGGATATTCATTGATGTTCCACTGATCTATGTTGTCTGTTTTTGCTCCAGTACCCTGCTGTTTTTATGACCATAGCTCTGTAGTATACTTTGAGATCTTATATAGTAAGCTCCCCAGTGTTGTTCTTTGTGCTCAGGGTTGCTTTGGCTATCCGGGGTCTTTTGTGCTTCCATACGAATTTAAGGATTTTTTTTCTAATTCTGTGAAGTATGTCATGGGGACATTGATTGGGATTGCATTGAATCTATGTATTCTTTTGGTAGGATGGTCATTTTCACAATATTAATTCTTCCAATCCATGAACATAGGAGGACCTTCCATTGGTCAGATTTATTCCAAGATATTTTTGGTAGAAATTGTGAATGGGAACATTTCCCTGTATTCTTTCTCCAATTGCTTGTTATATAGGTGTAGGAAAGGGTTTTCTAAATTGGACAGAAGCTGCTTAGGAATTAAGGTCAACAATCAACAAGTGGGACCTCATTAAACTAAAAAGCTTATGTACAGCAAAAGAAAAAATCAAAAAAAGAGAAGAGAAAACCCACAGAATTGGAAAAAATCTTCACTAGTGACACATCTGACAGAGGTTTAATATTCAGAATATATAAAGAACTCAAAAAACAAGCGAAAAACCAAATGACCCAATTAAAAGATGGGCTAAAGATCTCAAAGGAAGTAAAGATGGCTAAGAAATATCTCAAAAAGTGTTCAACACTGTTAGCAATTAGGGGAATGCAAATTAAAACCACCCTAAGGTATCACCTTACCCTCATCAGACTGGCTAGGATCAAGAGAACAAATAATTCTAAATGCTGGTGAGGATGTGGAGAAAGGAGAATATTTATTCACTGCTGGTGGGATTGCAAACTCATGCAACCTCTATGAAAAACAGTGTGGAGAACTCTTAAAAAACTAAAAATGAACCTACCATGTGACCCAGTTATACCACTCTTTGGCATATACCCAAAGGACTCATCCTATTGTCACCACTCCTTGACATATACCCAAAGGACTCATCATATTGTAGAGACACTTGTACAACCATGTTTGTTGCTGCTCTTTTCACAATACCTAAGAGATGGAAGCAACCTAGGTGTCCCTCAATTAATGGAGTTCTATTCAGCAGTAAAGAAAGATGAAATAATGAAATTTGCAGGTAAATGGATGGATCTAGAAACTGTTATACTATGTGAAGTAACATGGACTCAGAAAAACAAATGACATATGTTTTCCTTCATATGTGGATCCTGGAACTAAATCCTTTTAAATTCCATGTCCTTTAATAAGATGATGCTGTACAGCAGTCCCTTCTGCATGAAATAACGACCATCATCACAACTTCAGCTGAGCCTGATCACTAAACATCGTCACAATTGTGCCTGTTGATGGTTGTACTCACTCATTAAAGGAGGGACAAGCAGGGTCATTGGACCCTCACTGCAGTATCCAGCCACTCTTCCCAGCCAACTGTTTATAATTTGGCCCTAATCACACATGATCTCCTGGATTTGGGGAGGGCTAAAGTATACAATCTGGGGAAGGCTAGGAAGAGAAGGCATGACCCATGCTGGGT
>NW_008341028.1:10206159-10207013 GCF_000622305.1 Nannospalax galili
GTAAGTATTGCTCAGTATCCCCAGGAAAAGAATTCTCACAACAGATGGAAAATTTATTTGCTAATGCTATTATGTCTCATAATTATTAAAAAAAAAAAAAGGAAGGCTGGGCATGATGGCACATGCCTTTAATCCCAGCACTTGGGAGGCAGAGGCAGGCAGATCTCTGTGAGTTCAAGGCCAGCCTGGTCTACATAGTGAGTTCCAGGACAGCTGGGGTTACAGGGAGACCCTGTCTCAAAAAAGACCAAAAAAAAAAAAAGAGAAAGAATGTAAAAGATGTTAAAAGGATATGGGAATGGAGATATGTTCCAAAACAGAAAAAATGAGAAAGCCTAAGCAAGTGATGAAGGTCTGTGTGTGCGTGTTATGATATATAAAGGATGAGACAAAAACAATATACGCATAATCTTAAAATTTCTAAGGTCATACTTTAGTCAACTAGTTTAAGGAACAAAATATATATCTAGTTAAGGTTTATCTGAGAATTATTTGGTGTTTTTACCCAAGCTTTATCTACATAGCACATGATAATTAAAAGTACCAGACTGGTGGAACTAACATTCTTTGATGTTTAACAGCCATACTTTGAGGCCTATACTAATCTGGTCGGAGGGACTTAAAGGAAAATTTTTGCCCCTTGCCCTCCAAGGTTGACTAATTTCCAGAGGAATATGGAACATTTCTCAAAAGGTCCTTGTAGTAGTGGTTAGTCACCTGTCGTCTTGTTCAGGGAGGCCATGGAGACCCCACCAGATGGATTTAAACCATTGTCCAGTCTACAAGGTGGAGGGTCATCTAAGAGGAAACATCTCCTCCATGCTTCCAAGTGAAGCCAGCCATGGTCAAGCAGG
>NW_008341028.1:10207031-10222159 GCF_000622305.1 Nannospalax galili
CAAGAGAAGCCAACAATGGTCGAGCAGGACCTTTGACTTATCGCACATAGATAGTTTAAAAAAAAAAAAAAGAGCCAGGGGTTCCTCCCAAGCCCATGTGACCACTGAGGAACAGTTCCTCAAATGATCTTAAGTGTAAAAATAAATTGATTTATTTGGGCCAACTGTACGGTCTTAAACACCCAAAAGGAAAGTATAACCAAAGAGTAAAGTCATCAGTATATTTCTTTAAGAGTTCAAGGGCTTACAGTTCTCAGACATAAGCTTTTAGTCCATATAAAAAGTTATTTAGAAAATTATTTCTCATTGATGATTTTGTTCCTAACTAGAAAGTGCTGCTCAGATGTAAGTCTTCAAATCTTGGTCTGTAATACTGTAGTGCCCACCTGTAGCTAAGGGAGACAACTAGCTATTGTTCTAAAATGATGGATAAATTTGTTTTCTCCCCGTATCTAGAAGCCTTTGAGAGGGAACCGACACTGATTCTAACCACTCCAACAGCTATCAAAATACCTGAAAGAAAATCCTGAATCCATCACTCTTGAGTTGAACCTTGGCAGACAAAAGAAAAATGAGGAGGAACCCAATAGAGAGATGTTTTTGGAAGCCCTTGTCCAGAAATTCCAATGGACTCTCATATGAACATTTGAAAATTGCCCTGTTCTGACTTTTTTCTAGTTCCCTGTCTAGAACTTGTAATGCTAAGTACTCTTGCCTTTACTTCTCCTTCACATTTCCTGTTCACAATTCAAGGACATTTTTTTCCCCTAGAGATAAGAGTTATGCAAACTGGGAGTCTTTTAGATAGCCCCACTGAAAGGGTACTCCAATTGCCTCACCCTGTGTCCCTCTTCAGCATGGAAGAAGCCAGAATAGTCTGTGTCTTAATTTCCTATCTGCAAGTTGGGTAACCTCTTCAGAGGATGGTGTGATAAGAATAGGAGGTAGGAACTGGCTAGGCAGTTAGGGGAAAATGATTCCAAAGAAAAGTAGCCAGTTTCTTGGCTAAAACTCACAATGTCCTTGGGCCTCTTAGCAACATACTCTGGTCCAAAGGCCAAAAATGTCTAAAGTATTTGGGAGCTTTTATCTAATCCTTAAAAGATTTTAGGGTTACCTCTTCAGAGGGGGATAATGTTAGAGTAGCCAAAAGCCCCATAAAAAAATAAAAGAAGAAGAAAGAATACATGAAGTTATCAGAAAAAGTGATGGGATGACATGGGAGGAGTTGGAGGTGAGGGAGTGGGCATGGATTTGATCAAAACACCTTATATGCATGTATGAAATTCTCAACAAATTATTTTTAAAAAAGGATCATATGTGCTATTAACTTCATTTCATCTAATCAAACAAATGTCAATAGTATCTTCAATTTTGACAGCCCAATTTTTTCATTGACTGGCTACACAATGGCTTATCTAACTAGAACTATGTTACTGGACATTTTATCCTAAGTCCTCTGTTGCTCTACTGTGAACTACATTGCAATAAACCTAAACACATGTGTGTACATACAGTTGGACATACTTTTGCTCACTCATGTGATTTTTCCGTAGGAACAAGGAAGCTTGTAAGCTGCTGCAGGAAGAGAAGATAGAAGTGCACAGAGAGATGAAGATTGCTACCCAGAGAGAAGAGCTTGAGCAAAGCACTCAGGGTCAAAGTGCACCTTGCGTTCATGAAACATGGCAGACAACGAAGATTTCCTAGCTCAGCTTTATTCTGGAGCTGTCTCAGTCCTTCCTGCTCTCCTTGGTATAACACCCATCCCTACTCCCTGACATCTTGAGGCCATGCTGCCTAGGGCTCCTCCTCATTGACCAGTGAACCCAGAAGAACCCATGACCACAGCCTATGCAAATGGAGACACGGGTCACTCCTCAAAAAACCCAGGCATCCATAGAAAGTTGGTATACATTTTTGAGGGCAATCTCCTTAAGTCTTAAGATAGTACCTATTCAGAAGGGGATAATCCGTAACACTTACATAAGAAAACAAAATAGGGCCAGAGGGGTAGCTGAGTTTGTAAAGTGCTTGTCTTATAAGCACAAGGAGGGCCTGAATTCCATCCCCAGAACCCACATTAAAAAAGCCAGGGGTGGGTGCTTGTAATTCTAGACCTGGGGAGGCAGAGACAGGCACATCCCTAGAGCTAACTGACCAGTCAGCCTAGTCTACTAGGCAAGTTCTAGGACAGTGAGAGACCCTATTTCAAAAAACAAGATAGATGATGCCTGAGAAAAGACACCCAAGGTTGACCTTCATCAATGGGGCCCCTGTGCCCTCCCTGCACCACAGCATACTGTACAAGAACTCAGGGGATACAGAGGGTTCTCATCACAGAGAGATTTGGCTCACAATGCTACTAGACAGGTCTGGTGACACGCTCTGTGGTCTCAGCTGGAGGAGTGCTCCTAGCACTGAGCAAGTAGAAGTCAAGGGTGCTGCTAAACATCCTAAGATAGTCCCCAAAGTCCAAGTCTCCCACCCAAATATCAGTGATGCTGAGAATGGATGTGCCAGCTTGGAGCACTTCAAGGGGCATCCACTCACTCCACAGTCAATAACAAAACCCAGCATCCATTGTTTAAAGAAAGGCAATGATTGAGGTGAAGCAGGGCAGCATGATTATTTTTTATTTCCTTCTCAAAGCCCATTTCATCTCCAGTATTGAGCCCCTCACTTCACTCTCTAAGACCCATCTCCAGGGTAGGAAGCACATCTTAAGAAACGAGTGCTGAAGATCCTGCCCTTCCCCTACACTCAAGGGAAATCTCATAGTGTCTACAGTAAGAAATTCACCCCAGGTAAGAGTTAATTTTTAATACATTTGACACTCCATGGTACTGGTAATAGTACTATGATGTTTTATCATTTATTAGCTTGGAGTATATGTATCTTACTCTAAGGTGAAGAGGTTACAGTAGAGTGCAGAGTTAGCACAAACTTAAAGGAAAAACAAACACATAGACTCTTTCAAATAAAGGTCAAGTTCATGATATGGTTCCAAACCTTGGAGAGCAAGGAGTAACTCGCCTTGCCCTTAGGGAAGCTGTGACAGTTGGGTGACTGCATGAGGCACCTGTGGTCCTTGTTCAGGTGTCCTGTCCTGGAGTGGGAAGTGAAGGAAAGAGAGGAGGTTTAACTAGTTACTTTCTTGTCTAAACAGGTAAAATATATTAACCATGTGGTTACCAGGACCAGAGGTCTTTTTCAAGAAAATAAAAATAAATAAATAAATAAATAAATATAAATAATAACAAGATTAAGTTCCTTCTGTCCTCTGCTCTCTGCACCTAGATGTGGGTAGCTTTTTCTGACACCATTTCTTTGTTGGCTCTTCCCACTCTCTCCTGCTTCACACTCTCCAGTCTGGGAAGTTCTAAAGAGCATTCCCTGGCAAACCAATTACATCCAGCCTCTATGGCAGGAAACCTGACCAGGCACAGGCCCCAGGTGGATAGATGGGGACCATGAGCATCTTGGGGAAATGGAAGGCGAAGAGGATCAAGTTCGGGTGGGGATGAGTAGACAGCTCCTCCTGATCCACCCTCCTAACTCACCTGGGTTCTTGGAGTTGGACCATCACACTGGATACTCTTAAGTACTCCCAGAGTAGAGGCCTTTGAGTTCAAAGTCTTCCCTCACTGTGCACTCTGGGTAGTGATACAGGGGAAATCAAGACCTCCTCTTGGAGGTTTTTGGTTTCATTATTAAAATAATTTAAGAATCAACTCAAGGTGCGGTGCTAGAGAGATGGTTCAGTGGTTAAGAGTACTGACTACTCTTGCAGAGGACCTAGGTTTGGTTCTCAGCACCCACATGGCAGCTAACAATAATCTGTAACTCAGGTTCCAGGGAATCCAATGTCCTCCACAGACATTGCATGCATAGGTGTGCTTACATACATGCAGACGAAACACTCGTACACATAAAATAAAAATCACTTAAATAATTTTTTTTAAAAAAAGAAAGGACTGAAATGGGAGCTCAAGGACAATTTTATTAGAGTTTAAAAGAAAAAAAAACCCAGGGCAGGCAAGCTATCAATCTCAGCAGCTGGCTGGAGGAGGAGAATGGAGGAGAGAAGAGGAAAAGTCATGCTGTTTTAAGCTGGCATGGAGGTCAGACACATAGCAAACAAATGCCCGCATGGCAGAGAGGGGAGCTTTAGAGGAAGAATGAAGAAACCCAAATTGTTGGGGAAGCCCAAAGTGTTAAGGAAAGATAAAAAAGGAAAGGAAATCTTAGAAAAGAGAGACAGAAAGGAGAGGTTGCACGTTCCTGAAGCCTGGCCACCTGGAGTGTTAGGTCTCTACTCAGGCCAGAGACTCTATTCTCTTGGCCAGAAAGTTTTCTCCCAATGTGCTTTTCTTGCTGCCATCACAGCAGTCCACACTCCCTTTCTAAGAATTAGGGCTCCTATAGTACAAAAGAGCTGGGGTTCTATGGAAGAAGATTCAAAGAGAGCTCACTGCTCCAGAGGCTGATACCCCACAATAGCCTTAGCGAGAGCCCAAGGTCAGCTCTGTAGGCTTGGGGTGTGTGTGGAGGGGGTTCGTCTTACATGGGACCTCAACTGCCCTGCAGAAACTGAGAGAGGCATTGGAAGGCCAGCAAGGTGTATCAGGAGTATAGAAAGCACGGCATTGGCCATAGCAGGCCCTGAGTCTAACGCTGCTGAGAAGTGAGGGAGCAGACAGCTGGATAAGAGTGAGAACATAAACGCAGAGGCTGTGGCTAAAAATACAAATATCTGCACTTCTGAAACTCTGAGAATTACTCCAGCAATAACCCAGGGAATCTGTGAGGTGTGTTGAGGATGAGAACATAGAATCATCTAGAAGCTGGTGGGAAAGAATGATTACCTAGGGACTACCCTCTCCCCCGCCCACACTCACATGAACACACCCTTCCAGGCCCTCCCCATGCATCTGTCTGACGACTCTGATGCATCCATCTCATCTAGTGGTTCAAGCTCCTCCGCCTACCATTTTTCTTGGCCCTCCTCGTTAGGTACCGCTCTTATGCCACACCTGACCTGCTCAAGAACCACCCATGGCCCCCTATTGTTCTTCACATCGTGCCAAATACCTCTCTGTGGATTTCTAGTCCAATCATTAATTCAGAAACTATTTAATTCTGCTTAATTATACAGTGAAATAAAAACGTGATTTGTAAACTTGAACATGATCGAATAACTCAATGCTATAAAAGTATAAACAATGGCTTGATTCTTACTTAGACCTTCGAATGCTTGTCTTCAAAAAAGATTTTATTTATTATTTTTCTTTTATGTATATAAGTGCATTGCCTGTATGTAAATGCACCCGTGTCATACAATGCTCATGGAGAGCACAAGATGGCATCAGATCCCCTGGAACTGGAGTTACAGACAGTTGTTAGCTGCCATGTGGGTGCTGGGAACCAAATCTAGGTTTTCTGCAAGAGCAGCCAGTGCTCTTAACAACTGAGCCATCTCTCCAGCCCTGAAATGCCCAAATCTTCCTCCCCACGGTGATCAGAAAGGTGCTACACATATCAAATGGTACATGTGAATATTTTTCTCAGAAAAGTGCAACATATACTTAAAGGCTGGGGATATAGCTTAGTTGGTAGAGTGCTTGCCTAGCATGTATAAAGTCCTGGGTTTGATCCCCAGCACTGCATAAACTGGTCATAGTGGATGCATTAGTTACTTTTCTGTTGCTATGATAGAACACTATGACCAAAGCAACCTGTAGAAGGGAGAGTTTACTGGGATTATGATTCCAGAGGGTTGAGTCCATCATAGTGGGGAGGCCGAGCTCTCATATCTTCAAGCAGGCACAGAGTGATTGAAACTGGATATGGAACAAGGCTATGAACTCTCAAAGCCCACCCCCAGCAGCATGATTCCTTCAGCAAAGCCACACTTCCTAGGGATTCCATGATCCTCCCCAAACAGGGCCACTAACTGACCAAGCATCCAAATACTTGGCGCCTATGGGGGACATTCTCATCCAAACCACCACAGTGGTGCATGCCTGTAATCCAAGCAATCAGGAGTTGGCGGATCAAAATTCAAGATCATCCTTGGTTACATAGAGAATTCCAGGCAGTGTGGGCTTTGTGAGACCTTGCTTCAAATCAAACAAATAAACAATAGTATATATATATGTATATGTATATTATAATCTTTGAGACACTGTGTTCTGTCATAGAAATATGCCATGATTTATTTATTCAGATCCCTTCTGAAGCCTTGGCTCCTAATCTCTGACCAAGGTAAGCAAGGTCACCGTGAACACATGTGAACACACCCCCCTTTGCATATTATGAGCAATGTGTGATTATAACTGGCTAAAACCATCTGGTAGCAGAGTGGCTGGATCAAAGTCACAGGGGCTTTCTGGTATAATATAGGTGTAACAAGACAGGTTAATAGAAGGGAAACACAGCTCCTGTTTTGTTCTGCCTTTGTTTGATTTTGATGGAGGCTGGGTGTCTTTTCATCTGTTTCAAAGCCATCTGCATCCCTTTCTGTCCAAGCATTCGACAGTTGCTCTAGGAGGCTATAGAACAGACATTTTATGTCATGTCAGTCAGAGATGGACCCTGCCCTCCTCCAGTCAGACTTCATCATCCTTTATCACCTGTTATCTTCCATCTCCCCTCCCCAAACCCAGTTCTAACTGATCCTTTAGCCAGCGTTTCAGACATGTTCAGCCATCTGGAAGCAGGAGGCAAAGGCACATGTGCGTACGTGTATGGGAAGGGAGGGCTGTGCACCTCAATTTGTTTGCATTCTCCTTCCATCTCCAAAATACCTAATGAAAGCGATGCCTGCCACAGTGTGGCTCAAAAATGTTCACATGTGGTTCCAGTCACACGGAGATAAACATGTTTGGGGTACTCTGCCTGTGCCTGTGTGTATTCTCTTTATATAACTAAGGCCGTGCTACATAGCTTGGAGTTTTGGTCTTTTCCACTTAACACTGTTTAATTACAAATTCTAAAATTATTCAACAGTTTCATTTTTATTGACCAAAAACAACCTCTTTGATATGAATGTTCCAGAATTGATTTAGCTAATCCTCTGTTCGTGAACTTTGTTTCCCTCCCCCATCCTCCTCTTTTCTTTCCTTCCTTTTTTTTCTTTTTTCTTAGTTTTATTCAGAGACAGGGTCTTATGTAGCCTAGGCTGATTTCAAAGTTGCTATGTAGTTGAGGGTGACTGTGAACTTCTGCTTCTATTGCTTCTACCCAAGTGCTGGGATTATAGCAGTACACCTCCATGCCCAGTTTATGCAGAGCTGGAGATGGAGCCCAGGGCATGCTAAGCAAGTGCTCTACCAACCGTGGTGGTTTGAATGAGAATGTCCCCCATAGGCTCCAAGTATTTGAACACTTGGTCAGTTGGTAGTACTGTTTGGAAAGGGCCATGGAACCTTCAGAAGGTGTGGCCATGCTGGAGGAAACGTGTCACCAGGGTGGGCTTTGAGAGCGTATAGCTTGTCCACTTCCAGTCTGTCTCTCTCTGCTTCCTGTGTGCACTGAAGCTGTAAACTCAGCTTTTCTGTTCTGGCTGCCTCCTGCCATGCGTCCCACCATGATGGACTAATCCCCCTGGAACCTTAAGCCCAATAAATTCTTCCTTCTGTAAGTTGCCTTGGTCATGGTGTTTTATCACAGCAACAGAAAAGTAACTAATCCACCAGCTGAGCTACATCCCCAGGACCCACTTCCTTCCTCCATTGTCTATGCTAAGGCTTGATTATATCTATGCTTCTCCTAGACAGAGTCCTAGACAGGTGATTGTGAGACCAAAGGCTGAGACATTTTTATGGCCCTTGATTTGATGGCTTGTCTAGTTCCAACCCATACCACCTCCCCTCACTACATCTAGGTACTGGACAGCTAATAACATAGACCATCTTAGAGCATGGCTCCAGAGGCAGGCTCTGCTAAAGAGGCAAATGGGACTCAAAGATGGGGATGGGGCGGGGGAAAGGCAAGGGCCGTTTTCCCAGTACAGGTAAGGAAAGTTGTGTGCTGCTGTAGTCATGAGCTATGGTGGTGATTTCTGTTCTGGAACTTTATGATGAAGGCCGAAACAGCAATCCTGTACTGTGCTTGGGGGTTCTGGAAGCTCAGCCCAGAATGTGATCAACATAGGAAGGTCAGACCCCCATCTAGGATTCAGTTAGACATCATCACTCCCAGATTGTAGACAAGGACATGGAGGAGAGGTCAGAGAGTGAAAGGGAGCTTTGGGGAGCCCTCTTGTCCTATGGGAGTATTGGAGAGTCATGTTCAGAGCTCAGAATGGTGTTGATTAGTGGGTGGGGGCTGGGGAAACCATAGATAGCCGGGTAGACAGCTGAACTGGGCTTAGTCTAAGGACAGGGATCTTGTACAGCTCGGTGATATGTAATCGACTGAAATAGTTCATTGTGCAATCACATTTTGTAGCCAAAAAAATTACCTGTGAAACAAATGGCCCAAACCCAAGTTCAACAGCAATGAGAGCAAAGCTGTGCCTCTTAGAAGCTCCCTTACGCCTGAAGCCTGCTATGTCTTCCTGAGGGATTTCCTGACAAAATGCCATGATAGACCAGTCTTAGCACCTCCTTCCTGCACCAGGCATCTTACGTTTTATCAAATTAACTATCCTTCAAGCAAGCATTGGTCCTTCCATGTTATAGAAGTGAGGACTAAGACTTGAGAAGTCTAGGTAACTTGCTGAAGTTTACGTAGCCTGGAAAAAGCAGAGCTGGGTTTCACAACCAAATCTGGTATCTCGAGTGTACCCTCAAACCCTGCCCAGGTCAGAGAGTCCCGAGAACCGATGCGTATTTCCTCTTGTTTTAGGAGTGGAAGGAGTTGAAGTCTGTGGGGTGCCATGGTGGTCTGCCCACCATGCCGGGAAGTGACCCATTCAGGGCCCGCAGACAGACCTTCAGATTCCTAGCCTTGTGTTCCTTGGGAAGGCTGGACTTCCAAGAGAGGGAGGAGGCTGGACTTTGGGCAGATGGGGCCTGGAGTCAAAGCCATCTGTATGGCTGTTTCTGATGACACACTCAGGCTATTATACTTCTATTCTCAGACTTCTCTGTATCCTCAACTGTCTGACCACCATCCTCCCTGCCCCGAAGTTCTCTTTATATTGTCTTCTAAGTGGTTCAAGGCCCTTACTACGAGGCTAGGGTCTCCGTCATCCCTGCCCCAAGCTGTTTGGGAGTGTGCTGAATGAAGTCACAAAGGGCAGTCAACACTAGAGGATGTGGCACTCCCCATTACAGTGCACCCACAAGGATGGGCACAATGTCAGGCCCTCTGATAGGCTGTGTGGAAGACAAAAGTCGGGATGGAGCCAATCGAGTAGAGGGAGACTCACTCTGTAGTTGGACAGTCCACAGTGTCGCAAGGCCTCAGGTAGTTCAGTGTGATCTTCTTCCCCACCTTAAAGCTGTAATGCCCCACTTGTAACTCTCTGGCTTGGTGTCAGGAAACTCACTGCCTCATGAGGCCTTCCATTCCATCTTGATCAGCTGCTAAATGTGCCATGTGTGTCTGCTAGCACAGCCCATCCTTTTTTGGTACCCTAGCTGGTCCATCCAAGGGCGGCTGTTTATGCTGACTGGTCTCCAGCTAGAATAGGTATGCATTTTCCACAGGACACCAGGGACTCAGGCAGCCATCCTCATACTGAGGACAAACATTTGTCACTTCAGTGGTGGTGGCAGTCAGCCTGCCTTATTCTTGCATGTCGGAAAGATCTGATTATAGCAGCTCTTGTCTTGGGTTACATGTTACCAAGTTCTCTGACATCAGGGTGTATTTAAGGCTTGGTACTGGGACCGTCCCCTGCCACACCCATGGCTGGCTTTATTTTCCCATTAGATTTTTTTTTTTTTTTTTTGGTACTATGTGAATCCAACTCTTGAGTCTTCCTTGAGTGTTATGTGTTGCTCTTGGGAATGACACTCATCTCAAGGGTGTAAGGCACAGTATGATAGAGCAGGATGTTTGATGTCCTTCTGTGGCCTCTGCACATGCTTGCCAAATGGGAAGGGAGCCTTGGGTCCTGGGTGGATGGTGCCCTGCTGAGCCAGCCAGACTTCCCACCAAGCCAGATATCGCAGAAAGGGCCCAGGATTATGGAGCTTCTTTATTCAAGCATACTGTTCAGGTGAGGTATCCTCCCCAAACAGCAGCTTGGGTTTCTTTGTCAGAGTTCACAAAGGCATGCTGCCTCCTTGCTTGCTTTAAAGGGATGACAAGAAGAGGGACTGGGAAATACCTTGAAATTTTTTTTGTTGTTGTCTTTTTGAAGCAGGGTCTCACTGTAGCCCCAGCTGTCCTGGAACTCACTATGTAAACCAGGCTGGCCTTGAGCTCACAGAGATCCTCCTGCCTCTGCCTCCCAAGTGCTGGGACTACAGGCTTGTGCCACCATGCCTGCTATACCTTGAAAATTTTAAGGCACTGGGCTTATTCAGGCATCTGTCTGTAGATTTCTCATGAGATTGATGCTCAGCTCAGTTGTTTTCTTGTTCTTTCATTTATTTCATTTATTCCTTCCTTCATTCAGTTCTTTCATTTATACAGCCAAGGTCACTCATCAAGCAGAGGCTATGCTGCGAGCTCACATGGCTAGGGCTCCCATCTGCAGGTGGGGATGCAGAGCACAGAACAATGGCAGACTCCCCAAAGGCTGTGGCAGCAAGACCTGAGCTACCACCACACCACACCCCATCCCACTCCAGTGCCTTACACACACCTGTCTGACACTTTGAATGTCCTCTCCACTCCCCTCCATCCATCCACAGACTGAACAGTCTACTTTCTGAGGCTGGCTCCAGCCCACGTGCCCTGCTGGACCATTCTTTATTTTGGTCACCCTTTTCTTGGAGCTCGCCAAGCTCTTATTATTGGCAATGTCCATCTCAGCACTTGACTCCTGGGTGAGTTTAGGAGGCTGTGTGTCATCTCCTCACTCACCACTCACTGCTGTCTGTTCCCATCCAGGGCTCTGGGCTGGACATGCCAGAGGGGTCAGGGAGGGCCTGGCAACTGCCAGGCTGCTGACAGATTTAGCCAGCCAGGGAAGGTAGCAGGGTGGCCGTGATCTCATTTTCCCCTCTTGCTAACTGGGCTTTATGGATTTTTCTGGGGGTGTTGGCTGTGCTATTTGGGGCTGGGTTGTTAAGGGCAGACCGTCCCAAGGCTAGAGAAGGGAGGGCAGGATGGGCTTGAGTGTCTGTCACCATTTGCAGCCTCTAGCCGGTGCCTGGAATGTTCTGGCCCACTTTGAAGTTTTAGAGGAATATGTCGGGAAAAAAAATACTCAACGACATTTTGCAAATGTGGGTCACAGGGAAAACATGACAGAAGGCCAAGGGTAAGGGCCCCCAGAGAGGCTTAGAAGACCTGGGGAGGACGGTATGGATCAGAGTGCATGGAGATATTTAGACAGGAGGACCCTGAATGTCATTCCCCAGAGAAGACTTAGCTACACTAGACTTCTATGCCATGTGGATGGTCACTGATGGGCTACTGCTCTGTGCCTCCAATTCCTTGTCAGTATTAAAGGAGAGTTCGACCCCATCAGAGGCCACAGATTAGTCTTCAGTGTTTTTAAATTTGATTTGTTTACCCATTTGGAAATGGAAATATTTTATACTTGAAAAAAATCTGTGACTGTGGAGGTGGCTCAGTGATAAAATGCTTGCTGTGTGAGCATGAGAACCTGTGTTCCAGGTCTGGAGTCCATGTAAAAAGAGCCACGAGTGGCGGTGTACACTTGTAATCCCAGCACTGGGAAGTTGAGACAGGCTGCTTCAATGAGCAGCAGAGTCAATGAGAGACCCTGCCTCCAAAAACTTAAACCTGTGATTTATAGCTTTAAAAAATCAGAATGTACAGAAATCCTGGGACTGTGTGGTAACTGCTGTCAGTCACCCCGAGCCCTGGATCCTCTCTGCCTTGAACATGACTTTGTAGCTATAGCAGGGGTTCGGCCTTATCCGTAGCCCCCGCCCAGACTACATTCTTCTCTGGACACTGGTTTTCTTTTCTTTTCTTTTACTTTTGAGACAGGGTCTCATGTAGCCCAGGCTGGCTTCAAACTCACTGTGTAAGCAAGTTTGACACTGATTTTTCTAGTCTTCCTGCCTCCACCTCCCCAGTGTTAGGATCACAAAGCATATACCACCACACTTGTCTTACATGGTGCTGGGATTGAACCTAGACTTTTGCACTTACTAGGCAAGCACTCTACCAACTGAGCCATGCACGAGGGCACTGGATTTCTGTGATCCAGAGTGGACTGTGGGAAGGATTATGGGAAGAGAGGCAGGATCTAAGAGCCTGGCAACAGAGCCCACTCAGGCCCTGTGCTGACTTGCTGTGACTCTGGGTGAGCCACCTCTCCCCGGCCTTCATTTTCCCCATCTACTAATTTTCTTCATCTATTAAAAGAGGGAGTTGGTCGAAACCATCAATCAGACCCTTTCAAGTTCTCAGACTCTATGACTCTATGAAAGTGCCATTTGCCAGGATTCTGTGGAACTATGATTTGAAGGATGTAGAATTCTGCTGCCGCTGCCCCTGGAAAATCCATTTCAGGGTGGGAAAAGAGAGGAAGAAAGGGAGGAAGGGAAAGAGGGAACAGAGGGAAGAAAAGAAGCAGTGAGGGGCATAGCTTGGGGGATCCCTGTTAGTAAGACCTGAACATACCTGTAGCCCAGGCGGGGCTGCCTCGGGGTACTGGGGACACTGCAGGCAGGGCCAGCTCAGGAATTCCTTCCCAGTCTATGTCCTGGAGCCTCTCCAGCCCCGCCCTGGCAGGGTGAGAACTGAGTGAAGACAAGCCTGGCACTCACGGCAGGGGAGGCCCGGGCACAAGTTTGGATACTTCGTGCCAGTGGAGCCTCTGAATCAGGGGCCAGTCAGGGAACATGGGCCATGCCCCTTGGTGGCAGATGCCACTTTGGGTGACAGGAGACTTCTGTGGTCACTCTGACTCTTTCCTAACTGTCTCAATTTATTTGGGTTTTGGTGGTTTCTTTTGGGGGTTTGAAACAAATGAATAAATAAAATAAAGGTTGTCTGAGGAGGTAAAGCTCTTGAGATAGAGTACTGGGAGAGGGATGGACCAGGTGGCTTCCAGAGTTTTTTTGGGAGAATCCCCTTGTGACTTTCCTGTCACATTTTTCCTTGGGACAATCTCCTTGGCCCAGCACCACCGGGGTCTGCTCGGCCCATTCCCCAGCAGACAGGGTCTCTCAATGAGCTCCCCAGCCCTTTTTCTGTTTTTGAGACAGAGTCTCCTTATGTAGTCCAGGGTGGCTTGAACTCTCAATACTCCTGCCTCTGTCTCTCATCCACGATCTTCATGCAGCATCTTAGCTATTGTGACGGCATGTCAGTGAGACAGAGATTGTTCAGTTCATCAACAGGGTTGCTGGAGAGGGCCCCAGTGGGGCCCCCAGAACCTCAGCAGGCTGGGAACAGAGCCCTGTTCCACATTCAGTTCTTAGTGACCTAGCCACAGTGAGCTAGCCTTGAAGAACTGCAGGAATGCAGGTGTGTCAGTCCACACAGCCAGTGCTCTGGGGTGGCTTGGAAGGATTCTGTATGTGCAACTTGGAGTTGGAACGTTCACCTTATCCTGGATGGCAGGGCACTGTAGTCAACTTCATTTCCTGGAGCCTCAGTTTCTTCACCCGGAAAATGGGGGAGCATACCAGTTTGGTCTCCCTTGCCGCACAATTGTGAGAACAGATAGAAAGAGATCCTTCTCAGGCCTGTAAAGTGACCACAGCCAGTAGGGACATGGAGCGAGGTGAAATGAGATGTCTGGGGAGCAAGTAGTTCAGGATGGGAGGAAGGGAGACCCTGGGTGGGGAGTGCTGGTTGCATCTCTAACCTAACTCTACCCTAAAGTGGCCGTCTGGGAGAAGTAAGCGCCTGGGCCCTGGAATCAAGTTGGTCCCATTTTGAACCTGGATCCCTCTGTGCAGCAGCAGTGTGGTCCCTCTTCCAGATTTCATTGCATCTCTGTGAAATGAGGAAACTTACCTTGACCTCAGAGTAGTTTGAAAAATTAAAGTGAAAATTGACAGCATGAAAAACCTGGAACAGAGCTGGCTTGGAATCGTAGCTCAGGGCATTTTCTATACCTTTCTGCCCAGGCTTACTTCCCCAGACAGGAAGCTCTGGGCAGTGCCTCTGACGTAGGACTGGCTACCGGCTCAGCAAGGACACACTGGGCTTCTTGAGAGGAGCCATGCCTCCTGTGGCAGGGGCTTAATGGTCTTGACCACTTGCCTGGTGTGTCTGCTGGGGTGAGGTCCCTCTTTCCTGACTCACTCTTGATTCCTGTGCCTAGCCTCAGTGATCCTTTTTCAGCCTTTTATCTTAATTAATTACTTCACTTAGAGGCATGGTCTCATGTAGCCCAGGCTAACCTCAAACTCACTATGTAGCCAAAGGTGACCTTGAGTTTCTGATCCTCCTGCCTCTACTTCTCCAGTGCTAGGGGTACAGGTGTGCATCACCACACCCGGTTTATGTGGTGCTGGGGATTGAGCTCATGCATACAAAGCAAACATGCTACCGAATGACTTATACCCTTGTTGCCTTTTAGCCTACTTTGACCCTGAGGTTAGACTTCCAACCTCCAAACCAAGAGAGATGCATTTCCATTGTTTGGAATAAGGCAGCCAGATGATGGGACTCTTTGGCAGTGGCTGGAACAGCCTAAGACACAGTGGGTGGCAATGTCCTGTTTACTACTTTATTGTGTAAAAAAGGAAGTGGAGGTGCAAGCACATAGCTGCTATACACGTAGCCAATAGTATCTGATCACGACGGTGCTGCCTCTAGGTCTGGGAGCCTTCTCCGGGATACCTGGCTCTAGAAACCATGCAGGGAAGGGCTGCATCTTGTCTATAGGACGTATTCTTCAGAGTTGAAAAGTTAAATCGGAGAACAGGCTGTGTTAGGAGATGTACAACCAAGAGAGGGTTTCCTTTCACTCTGATCACCTCTGGCAGGTCACAGTTTTCAACTTGCTTCTCTTGGAGAGGGAGAGGGAGGAGAGGGAGGGGGAAAGGGAGAGGGAGAGGGAGAGGAGGGGG
>NW_008341028.1:10222287-10287251 GCF_000622305.1 Nannospalax galili
GAGGGGGAGGGAGGGGAGAGGAGGGGGAAGGAGAGACACTTTGGATTCTGTTTTCAAGCCTCATATACAATCCTTCAACTGAGATGACTGACAAGAGAGACTGATAAACAGAGAGGCACTCGGGGTGGTCCCAGAGTCAGTGTGTAAGTGAGATCTTAAATACAGTTCTGGAATCTTCCTTCTCACTCAAAATCGTCAAAAACTGTTTTCCCCCAGGAGAGTGGCATCTGGCATTGCCACTCCTCGCTGTACAGTCTTTTCCCTGGGCCCCTCTTTTTCCTTCTCAGGGCCCTTACAATCCTCTCCTCTTCCATCACTGTGTCTGTGCCAGGCTTTTCTGCTGGATATCTCCATGGGGCATCACTGACTGAGGGAGATGGAGCCAGGATCCCTTCTTCACAGGTCTGGCACCTAGAGATACCAAGGACATCAGGTCCCTGAGTATGTTAAGGTCAGAACCTCAAGACTCCTGACATCAGCACCGGAGCAACCCCTTCCTCAGCGGGTGTGAGGTGAGCGTGGGAGGTGTCAGGAGGAAGTGGGGTTGAACCTTTGTGCTAAGTGGGCTTTCTTGGAAAGAAAAAGCAGGGGCTGAGCTCTGGAGGACATAAAGACTGGGGTTGAGAGGCAAGAGGAAGCTGAAAGCCTGCAGAGCCACTGCCCACTAGTTAGATGGTCCCCTCGGGGTCAGCTGCTCTGCAACCTTCCAAACGCCATTGAATGGTGTGCTGGTTGGTTTTAACTGTCAACACAACCTGGAATCACCTGGAAAGCAAGTCCTTTTAAATTTTTATTTATTTTTATTTTATGTACATAAGTGTTTTGCTTACATGCATGTAAGTATGCCTGTGTATGCAATGCTCAAAGAGGCCAGAAGAAGGCGTCAGATTCCCCTGGAATGGGAGTTAAGGACAGTTGTTAGCCACCATGTGGGTGCTGGGAACCAAACCAGGGTCCTCTGCAAGAACAGCCAATGTTCATAACCAACTCTCCTGTTCCTGGAAAGAGTCTTAATGAACATCAGGTTGCCCTGTAGACATATCTGTAGGGGATCGTCTTGATTGTTAATTGATGGCTGAAGACCCAGTCCAGTGTGGGTAGCACCATTCCCTAGGCAGGGGATCCTGAACAATATTAAGAGAGGCACAAGCTAGCTGAGGGCAAGCAAGCCAAGATCCATGCATTTATTCTCTCTTTGCCCCTGACTTTGGATTTGATGCTTTAAGTTTCTGCCTTGACATCCCTGAACTAATGGGCTGTGACCTGGAACTGTAAGCCAAGTAACGCTTTCTCCCCTAAGTTGCTTTTTGTCAGGATATTTGTCTCTGCTACTGACATGAAATCAGAACAAATGGTCAGCATGCTGAGGGGGGCCTTGGCTTCTGAGCTGATGAATCTGCACTTGCTAGAGTTATCCTGAGTGTGTTTTACTCTGCTGAGCAAAACCATTTCTTCCTGGGCCTCTTCATCTGCAGGCAGTTCTCCAACTCTCTCCAGATGAAGAAGGTTGTTGTCCCTGCTGACCCCTTGCCTTCCTCCTGGCCCTCTCCACCAGCCCAGCATCCTCACAGTGCCCTAGTTCTTTAGCTCTGTCACCCCATCACCTCCACTCCCCACTCCTCACAGTCTCCATGAATCCCACAGCAACACTGAACTTGGCGCCTGCAGGCTGCCAAGTGCCAGACTCCCGGGAGCTGACAACAACCCCTGGGCGGGCGATGCCAGACTGGGGAAAACGGAGGTGAAGTTCAGCTCTTGGGCTCCCCAGCTCTTCATAGCCCTGCAAGGAGCCTTTGGCCGACTCCCTTCTCAGCAGTGCATGCCCCGCTTGCTGACTAGCCTTGCGGAGAGCTGCTCTGATTGGTCTCCTCCAGCCACCAGCCCTAGGATGTGTCTCTCATCTTTCTCCTGATTTTCACCTCTTTTTCCTTTGCCTGTGTACCCCAGGAGAACTAGACATTTTTTCCCCCTCTATCTTACTGATTTGTTTTTCTGGGTCACCGAGTCTATTTTTTATTACTCACTTCTGAGGTGTTTAAGTCAAATATTACCTTTATACTTAGCTTGTCATGCCTTCATCTAGGAGCCATCTCCCTTTCTGTGTCACCTCATTATATCACTCTGTAATGAGATATGTGTCCTCGCCTAAGACTTCTTGCTCCTTTTAAAAGTGCATTTTGACCGGGCAGGATGGTGCGTACTTGGAATTCCAGGACCTGGGAGGCTCACATGGGACAGTTGCAACCAGTTTGAGGTCAGCCTGTGCTACATAGGGAGATCCTGTCTCAAAGCACATACCAAATTAAACTGATTGTGACTTCTCCGTTGAACTCCTGGGAAATGTTGAATAGTGTCTCTCTCCTGCCTGCAGCTGGGGCAGGAAGGGATGCCGGCTCCCAGCTCTGTCTGTTCCCAGTTCCTCCTCAATCTGCTGTGCTAGCATGGGACTCTTTACCTGTTGCCTGGGTCCCTGGTAGCTGCTATGAAGGAAAGCATTTCCCAGTATGCTCTTGTGGCCATGGCTTCCCTCTGGGCTGCCAGCTTGGGGGTCTAATGAGAAAAACACTTTTCAGAATGCATTTCCCACTTGCCCTGACTTTCTGGCTTCTGTCTTTTGCTGTTTCTTCCCCGGGGGTGGGGGGGTGCAAAGGAGGAGAGCACTGTGAGAAGGAAGAAGGAATAGTTTCTGCTTCACAGAAAAGCTCTTGACACTTCCGGCAGGTGAGTGCCTGCATCTGCTGGGCAGTATGGGTGGCAGGAGAAGCCTGGGTTGGCGGACTACTGGCTGGCTCTGGTCATTACTGGTGGGCACTCAGCAAATGGGATTCCCACCTCTGTCCCATTTCACCAAGGGTCAACCAGTGAGCCACTCTCTTGTGAGCCAGAGAACTTACAGTCCATGGTTTAGGGCCCACACGTTGCTTCATTCCCCCCTTGCATCCATTTCTTCGCTGTCCAGCCAACACCTGCTTGCTAGACTTGAAGTCTCTCTCTTAAGCTCAAGTGGCTCAGGTCAGTGTTGGAGGTAGAGCATGTGTCCCTGATCTAAGCCAATCAGTGTTTCACATTCCTCGGGCCACAGCCATTGGTTCATAGGAAGAGACCAGTATCAGGGGCTGGGACCAATAAGATCGAGGTTTGAGACTTTTGTGGAAACCCTTGAAAAAAGGTTCCTATTTCCTTGCTGGGCCAGAGTCAGACTTAGAAGCTGAGTCTTGAATGCTTCGTCCTGCTTAAGAAGGAAGCTATGAACTGAGGGGGGGCCCATATTTTGGGACAGCAAAGAGGTCTTGATCCAGCCTTACCTGGAGCTGCCCTATCCGGGACATTTTTACAATAGGAAGTGATAAACTTTTAATGTTGACATCAGTCTGGATCAGATTTTCAACTATCTGAAGTGAAATAGAACCTAATTTATACAAGGATGATCACTATGGGAAAAGACCGAAAATAATGTGCAAGATGCTTTCCTAAACACTTACGGTGTTGCTTTTGGGTGGCAGGACCAGGGCCACTTTTTTTCTCTTTATATAATATATTTAATATCATTTTCCTGTGTTTGATAAGTATGTTTTAAAACAAAACAAAAACAAGGCAAGTTCACAAAAAGCCCTACGTTACAAACTGCATCTTCAGAGAGGCAGAGGCTAAAAGGATGATACTCCCTGAGCACCTGAACTCAGGGATTGGAGCCAGGCCTTCATGGGGTGGGGACAAGTATGTCCATGCAGCCCTGCCATGTGGATCTGAGGAGATCCTCCTTAAAGCTTAGTGGGGGAAGTCCCTCTCCTTGTAGTAAGAAGCAGCCTAACGCAGCTGTGATTTCCAGACAGGGCAGGAGGCCAGAATAAAAGTGCTTTCCAGGGTGATTGAGGGTGCCTGGATGTCAGTTCTGCTGGAGAATGGGGCTGGGCATTTCTCTAGCTTTGATGCAGGTATTAAGGAGACCTTCAAAGTTTCCTAGGGGTCAAGCCAGGGGCATCCCAAGAGCTGGATAGTGGACAGCCAGGCCCCACTGGGCAGGGGCAGCCCTGGGTCTGCCTTGTCCTGCTTGGCCTGTCTGATCCCCCTTGACACTTGACTAAGGCAGGCGAAGAACACATCCCACATCACAAAGGGTGATCTGGAGCTCCAGTGTAGCCCCAGAGCTGGGTGCAGAGCACGGATGAGCCAAGTGAAGTGTGGGTACTCCACACCAGCTGACAATTAGACAATTACTTTTGACACAGAACTCCCACTGAAGGCTCTGACTGACGTTCACGGTTTTGCACCCAGGAAGATAGTGGTTATAACAACAGTGATGATAGTGTTAAAATGGAGTCAGATTTGGCTGAAGGGTTCGTGTGTGTGCGTGTGCGTGCGCGTGCATGCGTGCGTGCATGCGTGCGTGCATGCGTGCGTGTGTGTGTGTGTGTGTGTGTGTGTGTGATTTTCTTATGTGACGTTTGGTACTGATGTTTCTATATCAGTCATCCATAAAATATGTTCCATTGTGGTACAGTTCTTGAAAGAGGCGCCAAGGAAATCTATCTGCAGAGAAACTCATTTCACTTAGGAAACAATTAATGTATATTATAGTCCTCTTAGAGGACTATCACACAATAAAGGCTATAAGAAATCCTTCAGTAAAGGAACCTGACCATTTTTAGGTGGATCACTCACATGCGGCATAAAATGGGCAGTGAGGCCAGTTGTGCAGAAGGTGAGTTCTCCCTGAAACGTGGATGGGTCCCCATAGAATGGCGGGATTTTGAGGGTGGGTAGGTTAGACTGAGCATTTATGTGACAGATGTGTGACTTAGTGGACAATGATGGGGGAAAATGCTGAAGTCAACCTTGACCTCTTCGAGCACTCACATGCACAAGTGCGTGCATACATATGCATACATACAACTCACACACACGTACACACACACACACACACAAGCACACACAGGCTGTGCAATTTAGGTCCAACCTTTTGACATTGTGACATGATGCTGCCATCTACAAAGTTCTGTCTTGAGAGCTGCACAATTAAAATGGAGATTAAAATATTTTGGAGAGCGCCGTGATCTGATGAAGTAAGGACTTAGAATACCTTCCCTGTGGCATCTTGTTTCAGGAGATGAGCCCCAGTTTACAGATGTGAAACAGGGTCACTAGAAAGAGACCTGCCAAAAGCCAGCCACTCAACGAGTCAAGTTGAAGTCTCCATAAGACAAATCCTGATTGTGCCAACAATTAAAAAAAAGGGGGGCGGTTTGCACTGGAGAGTGGAGAGATAGCTCAGCAGTTAAGGGCTCTAGCTACTCTTGCAGAAGACCCAGGTTTGGTTCCCAGTTTCCACATGGCAGCTAAAAACATTGGTAACTCCAGTTCCAGGGAATCCAACACCCCCTTCTGACTTCCACAGGTACTGCATGACATGGGTGTATTTATATACATGCAGACAATACACTCATACACATAAAAAAAGACTGCTGATGCTAAATGCAAGTCATCTCAGAATGGTGGATGCCTGCTTATTTCAGAGACACTAAAATTGGGTGAGAAGATGGGGCCTAGAGCTGACAGACTACGGAACTGGGTAGGTGGTTGAAGAGTGCGTCATTCCAGGTCTCAAGGGTTCTAAAGCCAAGGTCTTGTACTTGTTTAACTGTAGCACAAATAGCTGACCCAGGCTAACATGAAAAGCTCAAGAGAGCCCCTGGGAGGGACATATTCTTGTGTGTGTGTGTGTATTTGTGTTGTATATATGTATGTAGGGGGGTGTGGTAACATATGTGCACATGTGCTCAGAGGCCAGAGGAGGACATCAAGTGTCCTGCTCTATTGCGCTCTACTCTATTCCTTTCAGACAGGGTCTCTCATTGAGTCTGTAACTAGGCAGGCAACCAGTGAGTTCCAGCAAACCTCCTGTCTCCACCTCCCCACAGTGTTGGAGTTACAGGTGCTCATGTAGCTATGACTGGTTTTTTATCTAAAGGCTGAAGATTCGAACTCAGGCCTTCATGCTTGCATAGCAAGCGCTCTTATCTACTGAGCTATCTCTCCAACTCCTCCTCTATGAGACAGGTTTCTAAATGCAGCTGTGTGGTACAGACAGGAGAACTTGTGAAAAATTGAATGTGTCAACAGCCGCAAAGGAACAAATCCCTTGCTGGCTCTCATGGAGCAGGCCCCTTAGACAAACTTCCAGTGAACTCAGGGAAGAATTCTATAGGACCCAGAAAACAATCTGCTTGCCCTGGTATCTGATGTGATTTGGTAGACCAGTTGTCTGAGAGGGGCTGCTTTGGCCCAGACCCAGTTCACCAACAGAGCAGATTGGGGTCACCAATACATCAGACAATGGAAGGGACTTCCCTCAGATGAGACAAGGTAGAAAAGAATCTAGAAGAATGCCTGAGTGGTTGGTGATTCTGCCCCCACCAAATTTTGGTGCTAACTGAGGCAGTGACTTTTTACCTGTTCCCTCCCTGGATAGAACAGAACTTGGCTTCTCTGAGGCTTGTACAGAGTCCTGCCCTAATCTACAGGGTGTCAAAGTATCTGCAGACCCCAGAAACTGCCATTGCTGTGAGACCTTGTCCCCAAGTCAGATCTGCCCTTCAGAGGGAGCCCAAGTCCCCACAGCTTCAGACACAGTAGTCTACCAGGCACACCCAACATGTGGCCAGCAGGCCACGTATAGCCAAAGACACCTATGAACACAGCCCAACATGAAATCACGAACTTACTGAAATTAAGAGATTTTTTTTGTGACTTTTTTTTTTGTAACTCCATCATGTGGTTGTCTAGTGTGAACTTTGTAGATGACATCATGTTATAATGTCAAAAGGTTGGATATACCTGGTAGACCTTTAGTCACTCCTTCCAGGACTCCCAGGGCTGGTAAACCCCCTTCCAGACCAGGGCAGTCCTCTCCTGGCTCTCTCTCCTCTATGATCTTCCTGGATGACTCACAAGAATATATGTCACCTTTGCCATCGCTGGCTGTGCCTGCTGAGCCTGATCCCTTCTGGTACTTTGGCCTCTTTGTTTCATCTCCTCAGTGTTCTCCAAAATAGGTATTGTGTCTCCATGTCAAAGATGATGAACCTAAGGCTCAGAGAGGCCACCGGCATGTCCAAAACCAACCAATACATAAGCGAGCCCTCAATCAAGTCTCTCTCCCGTGCCTACAGAAACATACCTGGGACAACATGAGTGCGCACTGAATACTTGTTAGATAACAGAAGGAAAATTGCCTTAGGACATTCATGTTGAAAAGTTCACTGGGAACTAATTGCTGTTTAATTTTATTCATCTGAACACCTGTTTGGGAGCCCAGCAAAGACCTAGAGAAAGTGTGTCCCAGGCAAGCAAGGCTGTAAGACACACACACACACACACACACACACACACACACACACACACACACACACACACTCCCTTCCTCCTGTAATGACCCGCCTGCAATTGATATACTGCTAAGTAGCATTTCTTGTACTGGGGAGATTCTATTTCCACACTAGGCAACAAATATGACCTTTGAGTCAGCTGCCAGCTGCTTATAATTCTGACAGATGCAAGCGCATTTCTGGGAAGCTGTAGCCACTCAGGACCTTGTAGATCAACAAGCAACGCTGGCGGCTTTGGTAAGATTGATCGGCCCGTGAGAATCCCATTTACAGCCCTAACAGAGCCTTGGTTTACCACGGCCTGGGCACTAATGACTTCAACAGCTCCGATCTAAATCTGTCAGCCAGGGCTGGTGGCAATATTAAAGAACACTCTATTTATACGAAGCAGCAATTAGAGGAACGCTCGCCAATGGGCCACTGCTTCCAAGCAAATCCCCAGCCTTCCAAATGGTGTCATGCTCGCGGTTATTTTAATCCGCTTGGAATTTCAGGGATATTAATGTGACGGGCCGTAGAGGAGGATTAGCCAGGTTTATTTCTGCTGACATTTCAGAGAGCACACTCAGGTTCCTGAGACGTGCCTGGGCCCCTGCCCTGCACACAGCGCATCGCTGGGGGAGGTATAGAGGGGAAGGGAAGCAGCTGCTGAGAGAGAGGGCTCTCCTGTCCCAGCCCTGCCCTCTTCTGCCTCTTTCCTGCTATCCCCAGTGCCCTCTCTTCAAGCTTGGTACTTCCCTCCGGACCCATCCAATCTCCCCTCCATCATCTCTGCCTTTGCTCAATTCTTTTCTTGTTTTATTCTGGAAAGAAACCTATAGATGGGATTGCCAAATAAAACACAACCTGGGGACTGGGGCACAGCTCAGTGGTACAGCACTTGTCCAATATTGTCCAATATGGGCAAGGCCCTAAATTCAATCCCCTACTCTCTCTGTGTGTGTGTGTGTGTGTGTGTGTGTGTGTGTGTGTGTAATTTTAATGGTGAATTTCAGAAAAACAATAGAGAAAAAATTTTTCAGCATTACATATACCCTTTATAATATTTGGGGATATAATTATACTTTAAAAACTTTCTTCATAATTTATCTGAAATTCACACTTGAGCATTCTGTATTTTATTGGCTAACTTTGACAACCTCAGGTAACCTACTTCTGGACAAGAAAAGTGTCATATCTTGACCAGCCAGTTAAATTTTTCCTATCATTGTGACCTCCAGAGAGTCCCCCAGGGCCCTGGGTGTATCCTACTACACAGCCCTGTACTTCCTTTAATAAAAGATCACATTTTATTTGTGTGTGTATGGGAGCTGTCTGTGTGTACCTGTGTGTGCATGTGTTGTGTGTGTCTGTGTGTACACGTGTCATGTGTGTCTGTGTGCATGTGTCACGTGTTTTTGGAGGTCAGGGAACAACTTGAAGAAGTCAGTTCTCTCCTACCAAGTGGGTCCCACGGATTGAATTCAGCTGGCATGCTTGGCTTACAAGCATCTCTATCCACTAAGCTATCTCACTGACCCTATCCCTGTACTTTCTAACTATCTTCCTCACTGTCCTGTGAGGCCACTGAGGGCAGGGACCAGGCCTTATTCATTACAGATCCCCTGGCACTGACATCTGGGGACAGCCAATGAATGTCTATTAAGTGACTAAGTGAGAAACGAGTAGTTACTCCAATAACCAAGACATTATTTCTCAAAACATTTGGGGAATTCTTTGTTTTCCTTTGAGTCATTTTAAGACAAGGTCTGCCTGTAGCCACAGCTAATCTGGAACTCACTATGAAGACCAGGCTGGCTGCCATCTCACAGAGATCCACCTGCCTCCACCTTACAGATGTGGGGATTAAAGGTGTGTGCCACCTCACCTGGTATGGGCATTTTTTTTAATCTAGGAGTGAACTCAAGAGAAACCCTTTCGTGCCTGTTATGAGCACTTCCATTTTCAGCTTGAGGGGAAGGCCTGGAGGGGCCTGGTTGGCCTGCATGACAGGAGGAGCTAGGCCTCATCAACTGCAATGGAAATGTTTGAGTATTTTAGCCATAAGTGTGGCTATCCGGCTGCCAACAGTAAGGGGAGCCTAATTCTAGAGACAGGCTTATTCTTACATCCCTAAGGATGAGATACCCTGGACTCAGAGAGGTTGAGACATTTGCCACAGTAGCAGGCAGCAGTGGCAGGTGTGACAGTCTGTCCCTGGGATCTATGCAGAGTCCAACACTACCACCATCCATAAGTACTTGCCACACTTGGGCTGCCACGGATTCAGGCCTATCGGGATCACTGTGATGTTCACCCCCAGTACTACCACATTACTGATGAAGAGATGGGCCTAACATGAGGTTCGGGTGTTTACCTGAGGGTCGAAGTTGGAAGTTGGAAGGGTTAGGACAGACCTTTGGATATTAGTTACTTTCTGGGGTTGTGATAAAATATCATGACCAAGAGCAACTTAAGGAAGAGTTTATTTTGTCTTAAAAGTTCACAATGGTGGGGAAGGCATGACAGCAGGAACAGAAAGCTGAGAGCTCACACCGCAGCTGCACACCAGAAACAGAGAAAATAAACTGGAAGTGGGGTTTGGCTATAAACTCGGCTATAAACTCTCAAAGACCGTACCCCGTGATGTGCTTCTTCCAGCAAGACTCTGCATCTTAAAAGTTCCATAACCTCCCAAACAGCATCTCCAGCTAAGGACCAAGTGTTCAAATACAGGAGCCTGTGGGGGACATTGTTCATTCAAACGACCTCCCTTCTTTGGAGTTCACATCTTTACCTCCTGCACCATGAGACAGCAGATTAAGTTCAGGACCCTTTCCCTCCATTTCCCCAGAATTTATATTGGGGGCTGTAGGACTTGTTCCCTTGTTCACCTACCCACCAGGTCCTTATAAAACCCCTATGTCTTGCAAGGCACTGACTATGGCAGATATGGTGAGGCACAGTGTGGCGAAGGGGCCACAGTTCCTGCCCTCAGGTTACCTTCAGCCCTGCTGTTTCTTCTTACTCCAGAAGGCATGGGCTCTACCTCTTTGCTTCTCCTCAAGCCACACAGGAGCCTGACTAGGAGCCAGTGGGCTTTCTGAGTACTAGAACACGCTCTCACAGTGTGCCAGGCTTTCCAGGACACTCTGCACCCTGTCCCGCAAACCAGGCCCTGGGGGTCACCTTTCCACGGCTCCAATGCCATATCATATCTAGAAGCCCTGTTCTCTTCCTGCCCACAGTAAGGAAGGCAGGTGGGAGTGGGCAGTTACTACAAGATCCAAACCCTACAGCCCCTCAAGCATTGTGGGAAGACCAGGGCTCCATGGCTTGGAGGACCTACTGAGGTGTCTCCCCAGAGCCCAGCCTCAAGTCCTCCATGCTTGATTCTAAACTACAACCCCCATGAGTTCACCATGCAAAGTCCTGAATTCCAACCCCAGTCTACTCCTTCACATCCCCTATTTCAGCCTAAGAGTGTCCCATGGGTGATGGGCAGGGACATGGGCTCACATTTCTCAAAAGCCAGCTCTCACATGCAGCTGTCAGCAGGACCCTGTCTTCTCTCTGGAGTATCCTGCCAAGGTCGGGAGAGAGGGCTGGAGGCTGCCGAGGAGGAAGCAGAGCAGTAGCTTTGGGGCTGGCAGGACAGGATGCCACCAGACAGATAAAATGGAAATTCTGGATATGCAGGATGTTGAAGAAGGAAATCCTGAGGTTGGGTCTACCCGGGCAGGACTGGCAATGCTGCCAACTGAGCTAAGAACCAACCATCAGAAACACTAAGAAGCAAGCGGCCTGCGACTTGTGGGCCAAGCCTCCATCTACCTGCTGGCAGGGAGCTTTGGCGGAAGGCTTTCAATCCATCTCATCCCTAAGACCACTTTAGCCAGCCCATGGGTGTCTTCTGTTGTCTGTGAAAATGGAAGGTTTCAGGGACACCCTTCCAGGCAAGAACTCTTGTGTCCCACTCTATGCTGGAGAGGGGTAGGATGTGGGGAAGGCTGAGAACACCTGGTCAGAGGGTTACAAGTACTTTTACTGTTCTATCTCTCTTTCCAGTCCATGATCTAGTAGTGTCATCTCTTTGTCATGAACATTTGTGGCAATGGAAATAACTGGGAAACTCTGGGGCAGGAATGACAGGTAGTCGCTGGGAGGCTCAGCGGCACTTAGGACTCAGTACAGACAGGGCAGTAGGCTGCATACTGGCCCTCCCTCAGCACCTGTGTAATCCATAGTTCCTTCGGACCAGACTGTACCTGCAGAGTTGCGGAAGCAGATGCAGAAAGAGTCAGTGCCAGCTTTGTGCTTGGCATTACTCAGGAATTTAGCACGAGGTCATGTTAGACACCAAACCAATGAGGCAGGTATTATTTGTGTTTGTTTTGTTTTGTCTTGTTTTGAGACCAGGTCTTTCAAAGCCCAGGCTGGCCTTGAACTAAGGATAACCTGTCATCTATAATCCCTGCACCCCTTACCAGGAGATGGGAGTCAGACACAGACTAGATGGAATCTCCTGGGACAACCAGCTCGGCCCAGGCAGTGGCTAAGAGGCCTGACTTAAACAAGGTTGTACAGGGAGGACAAACACTAAAAGGTTCTCTGACCTCCACACTTACTCCATGGCACATGTAAGCCCATTCCCATACACAAGAACACACACACACACACACACACACACACACACACACACACACACATACAGAATGCATGCAAATGTGGATGTGGCCCTTCCTTCAGGGGTATACAGATGTGTGAGGGAACTACAGCTCACCTGGATTCATTAACTCAGGAGCCTTCCCAGCATGCCCAGGTGAGGGTGTGAAGGGTAGGCGGTGCAGTCAAGGCTGCCTGAAGGTAGAGGCGGGGCCAAAGTGCCGCAAAGAGGGTTAGAGGTAACAGAGGGCCACCCCAAGCAGAGACCGGATGCGGGACACTGGAGGGTGATCAGGCTTCCTTGGTGAGGGCCCAGGCAGCAGACAGGCTCTCAGTGGCTAGAACAAAGCTGCTGGAAATGGAAATTTTCAGGATTTCTGAACGTACCGTAGATGGGGACTTAGGGAGCGAGGCCAGTCGAGGTCCCCATTCTACAAAGGCCCGAAAATAATTCCACGTCTCTCTACCTTCCCAACTGTGTGGACAGAAGGAAATGTGCTGAGGGCCTGCCTCCTTCCCAGAATCCCCCTGCCTTGGTGCCACAGTTGAGCAGCCCACAGCTGCTGCATGGAGTCTCTACAAGCACTTTCTGTACCAGGACAGGCAGAGGTTTTGATGGACAGACAGCCTGCTCCTCTCAGGCTTGATTTACTTTCCTGTGTGTGTGTGTTTAATCTTCTCCTGAGAGAGGCCTACTGACTCTTCTGGGATGATGCCTCCATTTGCCTTCTTTCTCCCCACCGTCAGCCTCTGTAAAAGGCAATCATTGTAGACCGGCATGCAGTATCAAGGCAGAGCCAGAGTGGCTGGTGCAGGTGGCACATGAGCCACAGCTCTGGGATTGGGCCCCCAGGCCTGAAGGAGCCGATATCTCAGGAAAGTCATTTGTGACTCCCGTGTCCAGCCAAGGACAGGCCATGTGCACTGCTCTTTCACCTTTGTTCAGCATCCCCCACACCTCACACGCCCACCCATCCCAGGAAGTATACAGAGGAGGACCCAGCAGCTTTGCTCTGAGTGCCAGATTGGGAGAAGGTCCAAAGGACAGGCTCAAGGAGTCCCTGGCTGCAAGGCTGGCTTCCTTGTGAAATTCTTCCCCCTTGAGAATGTCCCCAATAAAACTAGGCTGGGATTGGAGCATAAATCTTAAGTAACACTTAGCTCATGGGTGGAAACAGACAGGATTTAACACTATTGGTTCCATGTGGGGAGTCTGGTTTTTGAATCAATATAAAATTCCATTTGGAGAATTTCTTATGGATGGAGAGATGGACTCCGCCTCTGAGAGAGTGAGACCAGGTTAGCCAGCTTGGGCTGGGAGCACCAATTATGACAGGCACTAGCAAAGTGTGGGCGGAGCATGGGGGGCCGTACAGGAATCAGGCTGTAGAAACTGTATTACAAGGCAGTGCCATTCCAAGCTGGGTTCAAAGGCCAGCGCAAGCCCTAGAAAGTGAGGCATTTACTATCTCCAAACCTTGGCCTTCTCGAAGAAAGAAGAAAAACGAGAAAGCAAAACAAGAAGGAAGGCCAGTTCTTAGTCCGATGGGGCTGCTATAATCCATAAATGAGGTAGTTTCTAAACAACACAAAAATGTATTTATTACAGTTCTAGAGGCTAGAAATACAGGGTCAGGGTGGACTTGGTATCCTGGGAAGACTTGCTTCTGGCTCCTACTGCTATGACCTCAAATGGTGGCAGAGAGAGCACTAAACCCATTCAGGAAGTCTCCATCCACATGACATCGTGACCTCCCAAAAGTCCCATTTCCTGAAACTCTGACAGTGGAAGTGTAGATTTTAGCATTCAGACATACGAGGAGGGAGGAGGGAAGGAAGGGAGGGAGAGATGGAGAGAGGGAGAGAGGGAGAGAGGGAGAGAGGAAAATAAACACCCACCCTTTTCTAACGTGACACACTAGCTGTTGATAGTTACATCACTGGCCTGGAGAGATGGGTCATTAGTGAAAGCACTTGCCTTGCAAGACTGGCAACCTGAATTCCAAGCCTGGAACCCACAGTGGAGGGAGAGAACCAACTCCCAAAAGTTGTCCTCTGACCTCTATATGTGTGCTATGGTATTTACACACACACACACACACACACACACACACACACACACACACACCATACCACATTACACATCATACACCACACGATAATAATAAAATTCCATTATTAATTCCTAGGGAGAGGGGGGCAGTTGTGGTGTGTTTACACCTGTGGTCAGTCATTGCTAATTTATATAGCCACTTATAAATTTTCATATTAAGTATCTATGATCTCAAAACATAAGTGTGACAAAACAATGACAGAAGTGGTATGTCACTGGAGACGAGAAATGTGGCCGCTCTTTCTCCCTAGCACCCAGAGTGGAAGGGAAAGAGCAGTCTTGGGGTGTCTAGAGCCATAGATTAACTCTAGCACAGGTGACCAGGTGAGCGAGGGCTCTCTTAGTTGTTCAGCCTCCTTAACCTCCGTGGGGTTGCATTTTGCCCACCTGTATGTTGGGTCTTCACCTAGACTCCACCATTTAGTGGAGCAGATGATATATGGTGATGTAAGAAGGTGTGTGGGGCTATGACTTCTCCCCAGACAACTTAGAGCATCACTGACAGGGGAGGACAGTGGGCAGAGCACATTCTCAGGAAGGTGATAGAAACCTCTTTCCTGTGTTCTGGTTGGCTCTCTGGGCTTGTTGATAAAGAAAATAGACTGTCAGAGTCTATCATCAAGTAGGAGGCAGTGCTGAGCCCCACTTTGCCTCTATGGACCACTTACAAGTGTCCTAAACCTGTCCTAAATCATCTGAACCTCAGTTTCCCCTTCCATACAATGGTACTTACCTCTCTATGCCAAGAGACCTTTGAACAGTGCCAGACATGCAATAAGCCCTTGCGGTTGCTGTAACTGTTTGATGAGGCCCCAGTACCTCTCTGAATCGTATGTAACCACAGATTTAGAGTTCAAGTAATAGGGAAAAACACCTAGGTCTCTTGCTCATTTTCGATCCACAAGTGACTCAGTGAAGCACATGACAGTCCTTGGGCACTGCTGAGAGAACATGGTGAAATTTTAGATGAAGTTTGGCTAAAGGTAGTGTGATTAACTGCTCACAAGCGCACTTTCTCTCCTCGAAAATCACAGCAACCCAGCCAAAGAGATTAAATTATTTTGTGGCATTGACACCCAGCACTGGGCCCATTAAGTGCATTCATTAGCTAGCAAAGAGTTCAGCAAAACCCATTTGATAGCTGCTTGCCTCTGGCCCCCACCCTACTTTCCTAATCAAAAGACG
This sequence comes from Nannospalax galili, assembly GCF_000622305.1. Taxonomy (NCBI): domain Eukaryota; kingdom Metazoa; phylum Chordata; class Mammalia; order Rodentia; family Spalacidae; genus Nannospalax; species Nannospalax galili. Next base: position 10,237,615 of record NW_008341028.1, read on the forward strand.
CCCCCAAGTTTCTGTGCACTCATCAAAGACCTCCCCAAGTTTCTCCTGGAATCATTTCTTAAAAGTCTGGTGCTTCTCCCCAATGGAGAAACTGCCTTGTGAAAGATATATAAATAGGGCCAATTTAGACATCTTTTTTACCACAGCTCCACTGAGAGCTGGAGGACAAAATAGAGAGATGCTGAGACTTTTCTTTAAATGTTACTTCAACTCTTAGCTATCTCCTCTTTGAAAGCAAATAGATTTCAATTATGCCAATCCTGTAAGCAGGAAACATGGAATTGAGGCCTTAAATTCGCCCCATTCACCGGTGATTCAGGTTTGTTTAGGCTGCCAATGAATCCTTGTTCTGGCAATATTAAGGCACCCGGAGCTTGGTTTAATTTCATATAAAAAAGCTCCCCCATTCAGGGTAATGTCCCAGGTGTGCAAGGTACAAAGGCCCTAATATCCCTCTGATTTCTCATTGAAGTGGGAGTCAATCACACAGCTGTTGAGGTCCCTTCTGCCCACCATATTGGCCCCATTCTGTATGAATACGGTATTGTGTAGGGCAAGCCTATGGAGGTCAACCCCAATCCTGTTAGGCCACTGGCGAGTCAAGGTGACCTTGAGAAAGATGCATCACAGGCTTGTGTGGGGTGATGTAGAAATTAAAATTGCTCTACCAACTGTGGCTGGCACAGAGTAAGGCTGTTGCTGCCCCATTGGTGTGCCCTGTTTGTTCCTGTATGTCTGCTTCTCTGATGTCTTAGTCCAGTCCTCATGTCAGGCAAAGCTGAGGAGTTTCTGGAAAATTCCTTCTGCTTAAAGCAACAAATATTAGTTCTTGTCACCTCTAGCCACACTGGCAGCTTTTGGAGAACTGGGTCATTGAAAACAGAGCCCTTCTGCCTTCTAAGGAAGATTAGCTAGACCACCATGTTGGCTTGAAAGACATCACCCTACTAAGAATTGGGCCTGTCCTGTTTAGGTTCAACTATCTGTTTGGTACAGCTTAGAGCCATCTGAGAGGAAGCCTTGATTGAAGAATTTCCTAGATCAGATTGCCCTGTGGGTATAATTGGTATAAGAGGGCCCAGACCACTGTGGGTGGTACCATACCTAGGCAGGTAGTCTTAGACTGTATAAAGAAGCTAAATATGAGCCTGTGACTGAGCCAGGAAGCAGTGTTCCTCCATGGTTTCTGCTGATTCAAGTTCCCACCTAAGTTCCTGTCCTGACTTCCCTCAGTGGTAGTCAGTGACCTAGAACTATAAGGCAAATAAATCCTTTCTCCTCTTAAGTTGCTTATGGTCATGATGTTTATCATAGCAACAGAAAAGAAAAGGCCAGGGTCAGTTTTTATTGAAACCCAGGATTCTTCTGGAGTTTAGGAACGTACAAATGAAATGCTGGGTTCTGTTCTGCAGCAGAGATTCATATTCTCTCTCTCTCTCTCTCTCTCTCTCTTTCTCTCTCTCTCTCTCTCTCTCTCACATCCAGGGCAAACTGGAGATCTGTTCATCTGATAAGACATGAGCAGAGATGGCAGAAGACGAGCCACATGCTCTTCTGGCTTAACACCTACGTACAGAAAGCTCAGACCCTCCACAGACGCTAAGTTGTTACTGCTTCCCATCTCTGCCTATCTGACAGGATTTCTTAAACCATCAGTTCAGAGCATTCTAGAACATTCTACTTATGATTCAGGTGGTTGTCTTGTAGCCAGTGCTACTGTGATTTGGCTGTTAAGACTCTACTCAGGCTAAACTGAGGGGTAGGATGCCCTTACCAAGACCCCTGCAGAGCATCCCCCCCACTGCCATCCCCCCCCACAATGCCTATGAAAATGGTGTCCTCTGGCTAAATGGGACAGGGACAGAGACAGGCTCCCACTGAGCAGGACTGAGCCCTGGGAAAGGCAAACACACACTTTTTTTTTTTTTTTTAATCAAAGCACTGAGGCCTTTTAGACTGGAAGAACAAGAAGCAGTGAGCTTTGTTTGTATGAAACTGGTGCTAAAGTAGCCCAAGGATAAGCTCTTGGCTTTCCTCTGCCCTGATACTGAGCAGCAGTCCATCCTTAGCCCTAGATGGAGTCATCTTCTAATGAGGGAGAAAAAAAGAAATGAGGTCAGGTTAGTAGTCACACAATCAAACAGAGGAACCCTCCCCACTTCCCACTGTGGGAGGAGTTTCTCCTTTCCAACACTGCCAGTGGCTCCCAGGTGCCAAAATGAAGACATCTGCACATCTCAACTGTTTTTGAGACAGAACTGAATCTTACCTTACTCTGCATTTCTGTTTGTAGATATGGGAACTAAGGCCTGGAAAGAGGCAGTAAGGTGCCAAGAGATAATGGAGATGAGGCACCAAAAGGGGTCTCTGTCCCCCAACTCAGGGCTTTGCAATACTGCTCCATTCACCCTTAGCATTAAAGACCCTCACTCACCAGTGCGAGGCACCTGTACTGTGAGATCCTTGGGGACAGCATCTGTGTCTTCATATCCCCCCATGGCTGTATCGTAAAAGTATAGTGCCTTGGCCCAAGAGTGCTCTCTTGGAGTGGGGAAGACAGTTACTGAGTTGGGGAGGGATCTCTTCCCAAAGAAAACCCTGGAAACAAACCTCTTTCTAGTGCCATGTCCAGAAAGCAGCTTCTGTTAGGAGGGCCTGGTAGTCCTTAGAACTCACTGGGGAAGGTGGTCAGCAGAGTGGCCTTCCCTGTTGAACTAGAGGCTTCTTGAGGGCAGGGTCAGCTCTTTCCTCACATGGCCCCAGACTCAGGGCTCAAACTCTCTCAAACTTTTCAAACTCTCTTCAAAGCACTCTCTCTCTCTTCAAACTTGAGATGCTTCATAACCAGCTTGGTCACAGACTAAGACCAGACTTCTAGTGTTTCTCGGAGCCCACTGTAGGTTCATTCTATAGCTATCACAGAGGAAAGCACCGAGTTTTGTTTGAATCAGGTGAGCCAAATTCAAATGCTGCTTTTGCTACTTGACATATCTCTTGCTCAAGGCACTGGCTTGGGGTTTCTAAACCTCAGTTTCCCTATGGGTTCTGGCTGCCCTGTAGGGCCATGTGGGGTGGATGGAATAGTACACAGACTCTTGTGGTAGTAGAGGCTGGGCAACTGTGGGTCATGGCCTGGCCCATGCTGTGGCCGTAGCCTGGGGCCTTCTGTACACACTCAGCTACATGGCCCTGGACAAGTCCCTCAGAGCACCTCTACTCAGTTCTCTAGCCAGGCAGGAGGAACAGTGGTGTTCAAAGACAGGTTGTGTGCAGTCACAGCAGACTGGGAAACTCAGGAGACTCAGGCGCACCTTAGCTAATGCTATCTTTCTCCAAAGGGAGCAGCATCATGGTGTCATCTTGGCCTCTCCTGGAAGCTGCCTCTAGGAGCTGTTTCCATCCCTTAGGATTAGTGGTCCTTTGGGAAAGTTAGACATCTGAACCCCCTGAATTCCAGTAGAGCTACCAGGCTTCCAGCCGCTCTGTGCTTTTCCTTGGCATTGGCCGTCAGAGAATCTTTGCCTACAAACAGCAGAAACAGACTCCAGATGATATAAACCTCAAAAGAAGACAGGGACAGGATCCTGGGGGCATCTATGAAACGGAAGGAAAAGCAGAGCCTCTGGGTCTTACTAGCTTTGGAGACTTAAGAAGATGTTGGTGGATGTCCACTTGGGCATCTTGAGAGAAAAGGATTGATGCCTCGTTCATTCACACATACTATCTCTCCAATTCGGTTGCCCATCCCTGGAAGATAAAAGTCACAGCTGACATTTTTATACCCATAGTACCTCTCCCAGAAGAAACAGTGTGTGTGTGATGTCTACAGAACACACCCAGCCAGGCACACATGCTGACCAAGGAGCACACTTAGTCTTTGAACACACACCACATGGAAATGTTCTTTATTATTAATAATAATTAATAAATAAATGGTTCAGAGAGTTCTAATTTTCTCTTGCTATCAAAATTAGCATACCCCCCCCAGTTTTCCTAAATTGCTACCTTTTCGATAATGTGTATATAATTACAACATGCTTTCTGATTCCACCCAAACTCGCTCTTTGTTAGGTTGGCTGACTTTGCCTGCGTGCTGTCAGCCGGCTCTAGCTTTTTAAAGAACTGTTATGATTGATGTAATTAAACCAAGCTGAGGCTTCCATTTCGTCTTTTCTCCATTTTTCTTTCCTTCCTCCCCTCCCTCTCACAACAGAGTTGGGAGAGAGAGAAAAAGAGAGAGAGAGAGAGAGAGAGAGAGAGAGAGAGAGATTCCCCTCCCTCTCACAACAGAGTTGGGAGAGAGAGAAAGAGAGAGAGAGAGAGAGAGAGAGTTAGTTTACAGAAGTACCGCTGGTTTCTGATTTGTTTGAATTGCCTTACCAGAAGGTGAGGTCTCTGCATTTTGCTCAAAGAACTTAATAAAACACCCACCGCAAACTTCCGGCTGCACTGTTCTTGCCAATTACCAGAGCGGCCTCAGGTCTCTCCCCGTTAATTGCCGCGAGCAGGGAAGCTTTACTCGAAGCGCAGCGTACCCAAGCATGTATGGAGTTTAATGAGTCATACTAACTCTGCACTCCAAGCAATTAGGTAAATCTAGCTGTTAGTTAGTGAGGCATAAAATAAATTTAATCTCTCTTCTAAAAAATCAATTATAGTGCTGTAATGTATAATTCAATTTGGGTCATGCTACATAAATTTTCTGTTTTTAGTATGTTTTTAAACGGGTTGCTATTAGATTTTGCAAGCTCTCTCTCTCTGTGTGTGTGTGTGTGTGTGTGTGTGTGTGTGTGTGTGTAGGCTGGAAGGTGAATGAAAGGGACATCTTTAGAAAGTCTGGATGGGTCAAGGCAACAGCGAATCAAGGGCTCTGTCTGTGTGCTTCCCCAGTTGTCCTGAAACCCCTACTGTGTGTACTATCTTCATGGAAGATAGAGAGAACATACCATAACCATCCTCTAGGGACACGTGGCCTAACTGATAGTGTAAGACCAAACCAAACAGAAATTAAAAAATAATGAAATGGGAGGAAGAAAACAGATATAAGTAAGGACATTGGGGAAAGAACTGGGGATTTCAAATCTAGACACCTGAGCTCTTCCAAAGCCTGCTGCTGATCAGTGTGTGTCCTAAGGCAAATAACAATCAGTCTGAGCCTCGATTTCCTTGTCTGTAAAATGGGCCCAAGAACCCCTTTCCCTCATGGTTTTTGAGACAGGCTGATGTGATAGGGGCTGGGAATGTACTCTGTAAGCCAAGTCTAAAATCTGCTGCTGGAGAGACATAAGCACCCAGAGGATAGAGCTGCCCCTTCTCTTCTTTGCTGTCATCCTTGACACCTGGCACTGGCAGAGCATGCATCAAACACACTCCAGATGTTGAAAGCAAGGAAGGAGAAGTGACAGGTATGAGTCTGGGTGGCATTTGATGAGGTAACCAGTTTGCACCAGCTGCTGTGTGGAGCACTGGAACCCACCATATCTGATCCCCAGCCCTGTAAGTTTATCCCTAAGTGCAGGAGAGGAAGTCACACCCAGTGAGCTTGTCACACGATGAAGAAGAAGCAGGCTAGAGACTTGAACTCACTTTACCCACCTTGCCTTCCCACCATCATGGGCAGGAAATGAAGACGAGTTAAGTCCTTGGGACCCTGGAATTCATATCCAACTGCTTTTGTTGAGGTGCAGAGCTTGGAAACTCCCTCTTGCAGAAGTGCCCAGAATGCCCTGCATGACCCCCACCCCCACCCCTGCCTTCCCATTTGATTTTTGTTAGTGGAATGCTTACGAAAAAATACACACAGTTCCATTTCCCTGCTAATCTCCTGGCAACAGCCGTGGTCCCAAACATTATTAAAATAGTTAAGACTTCCTCGCAACTGTCTTTCCAATTTTCTTGTTTCCAGGGGTGCTCAGCATTGCAGTGAATGGGCTTATATCCTGAGCACTCCTCCCACACCAGGCCAGCCCAGCTCCCTCCCAAGACAACCAGGCCATGGACACCTGTGCAATGTAGGGGACAGGGGGGAGTAGACAGAGGTTGGGGTGGTTGTTATAAAATGGGGTTTTCAAACTGGGTTCTGGCAATCTAGCAAGAGGCCCTCAGTCTCAATCATCCCTGCTGGTTCCCTCCGGCTCTGGCTCTGAAACTCTCTGCATGTGTTCCTTGTGACTTCAAAAATGCACTTGCTACTGGCTGTGTTGGAGAATGGAGGCTTTGGGGTGCACGCAGGGTGTTGCTGTCTAATAAGCCATGAGCTGCACTGTGCTGTCAGTAGACTCCCTTTGCCAAGCCTGTGGGTCATTAAAAAAAAACATATCTAAAGTAGGGCGGGTGCAGTCCCTTCCACAAAATGATTCCCATCACAAGATAAGCCTTTAATTAGCAGAACAACTCGCCCAGCTGAAATCCGACTTTCACAGACATATACCCAGTGATGTTAATTATGAAATGAATCTGCACATGCATGATTTATGGGTCTTTGACTTTAAAGAGAAAAAAAAACCAGCTGCCTACTTTATTTATGCTGCTGCCCTCTGAGAGAAAGCACAAGAGAGAGATACCTTGGACGGCGCTAGTGCTTCTTAGAAGCTTAACGTCCCTGTCAGTGACTTTCAGGCCTTTGCTTACATCAATCAGCTAAATATTTATTGAATTCTCAATTGCCCATCACAGAGCTGGGGCCTGGGGGAGAGTGGGGATTCGGGACCAGCCGCAGTTCTCCTGCCACATTCAGGTAAGTTATCTACCCTGGGGGGACCTTACAGAATGCAGGGCCCACCTCTCTCATTTTGCAAACAAGGAAACTAAGGCCAGAAAAGGGATTAACTCCGCACAATTGTACAGAGAGTCAGGTGTGGCCTGATGGCTCGGCTGAACGTTTCCTTTTATATCTGGAGCAGCAGGATTTGCTAGGTGCTGGAGCAGTAAGAAAGTGTAGGGCATGTAAGATACAAGACTGCACATCATGGACCTCCCCTTCCCTGGGGAGACTGGTGGCTGTTGATGGATTCTGGGAGAGTAGTTCTCTTCAGTGTGTAGTCACTGCTGAATCCACCAGGTTCCAATGCATAGTTCCATTCCTGTGCTCACAGGCACAGCCCTGGTTCAACTCTGGGTCTTAAAACAAAACAAAACTAAACAAAACAAAAAAACCCATGGACATGGAAAAGGAGCTTGTAAGGAGAAAGGAAGGGGTTGATGGGGTGGGAGGGAGATGAGAGGGTTGGGAGTGAGAATCATCAAAACACAACTGGGTATGAGACTGCCAAAAGATTAACTGAATTAAAAGTAAATAAATACAAGAATTTATGGGGGATGGGGAGATAATTCAGCAGTTAAGAGCACTGTCTGCTCTTGCAGAGGACCCAGTTTCAGTTCCCAGTACCCACATGGCGGCTAACAACCATCCATAACTCCGGTTTCAGGGGATCCAATACCTTCTTCTGGTCTCCGCACATGGTGTGCTTACATCCATGCAGGCAAAACACTCATGCCCATAAAATAAAAATAAATAAACAAAATTTTTAAAGAATTTATTTGCAAATGTGTACACATTCATGTGCATGTGAGCAGGCAGGCCCTATGTTATACAAATTGCAACTGCTGTAAAGCTGATTCTTTAAGAGAATCAGAACTCCAGGCACCCAGAGAGGGAGTCAAGGGGCAGCCCAGGCACTCCTGCAGGATGCAGCCCTTGGCCTGGCCTATGGTGCTGAGACAGGCAGAGTGGGGCAAGGAGCCAGCGTGCTCCGAGAGCACCTTGGAGGCAGGAGGAAGGCTGTGGGTGCAGAACCTCAGGCCTCGTCTGTCCCTGCTCCTCCTTGCCCATGACCCTGTCTGACAGAGCTGTGGGGCTCCTGGCTGAAGAACCAGTGAGTAATAAGCTCTTGGCTTTTTGAGCCTCAAAAGCACAGGCAGTAAATGTCGGGGAGATGTGTGCTATTTTTTCAATCTCTCAAAGATAGGGGTCCTCTAAATGTACGGAAGAGAGGAGGGGTTCTGGATGCAGGGTAGAAGTGTCATTGAATGGGCTGTTGGTATCTCAGAAGAGAGGGCCCTTCGCCAACACCTCTAACCAATCTGTACCAAAGGAAGGCCAGAAATGGTGGATGGACCCCCTCAGATAGGTATGGTGACCTTACCCTTCTGCGGAGTATAATTACACAACACTCAGGGCAGTCAATACCAGGCTGAGGAGCAGGGCAGTAAAGATGCTTGGATGCAGCGTCTCCAAAGACAGGACCAAGAGCCCTGGGCATTCCCCAGCCCCAAGAGTTCTGGCAGAGCCAGCATCACCCGAGTCTTCCAGGTGTCTCCTGGCAACCTTGGCAGAGCGTTGTGGCTAGGACCTGGCTGGGTGGAGGATGGCTGGCATTTAGTTGCTCACCACCCCACAGCTATCACCACCATCCAATGGAGGGGAGGGGTGAGAACCCCATGAACACTGGAAGGACGAAGAACTCTCCTGTGGAAGCAGATTCTACACTTATTTAAGGAAATTGATTAAAGGAAAACCCAGGAGGGATATCAGCATTTAAGCTTGAGAATTCAGTTTCATCTCCAGTGTAGGCTTGGAGGGAAGCAAGCTGGAGAAAAAGAAAAATTAATGGCAGAAACATGGATTGCAAATAGCCCTAAAGCCAGGGGAAGGCTTGAGTGGCCCCAAGGCCTCCACAGACTGACCAGCCCTCCTTTCAGGTGGATGAAAAAATTCAAAGCCTGGAATGTTGCAGGGAACCAAGCATCTGCCTTCTACTTTAGCTGTTGAACACTGGCTGTGTGACCCTAAGTAAGTGGCTTGGCCTCTCTGTGCCTTAATTTCCCCATTTGAAAACTAAGACTAGTGGCTTGATCATCTTTAAGCTGTTGCTTCTCAGACGTCAGGGTACCTGTTGGTCATGGAGTGACCTGGAGAACCTCTGTTCCCGGAACTTGTGCCAGTGACCATCGAAGGTCCAAAGGGGCCCTGAGCTCTCGTGTTCCTTTTCCTGGCCTGCTCTCCTGCTGGGCTGTACACCTCTGGCTAGCTGAATTGCCTCCATCTCTCTGTGTTAGTTACTTTCATTGTTGTTGCAATAAAATGCCTGGCAAAAGCAACTGGATGAAGGAAAGGTTTATTTTGGCTCACGGTTTGAAGGCAAGGTCCGCCAAGGTGGAGAAGGTGTGGCAGCAGGAGCGTGAGGCAGCTGGTCACACGGCATCCACAGTCACCAAGCAGAGACAGATGAATGTAGGGGCCCAGCTCCATTTCTCCTTTTTATTCAGTCGAGGACCCCAGCTCATGGAACAGGGCCACCCACAGTTAAGGTTCATCTTCCCACCTCAATGAATCTCATCTAGAAACTCCCTCATAGACATGCCCAGCCCTTCCAACACTGCTACAGACTCACCTTCCCCTCTGCAGGCTCAGCTCCACCCCACAAGCCTTCCCCCACTATCTGCAGGTTCAGCTCCCCTCACAATCCCTCCCTACCCTCTGCAGACTCAGGTTCCCCCACACAAGCCCTCCCCACCATCTGGCCTGCAGACTCAGGTCTACCCCACAAGCCTTCTCTACTATCTATAGACTCAAGTTCCCCTCCCCCAATCCCTGCCTACCCTCTACAGAATCAGCCACCACCCCCCAGCCCTCCCTACCATCTGGTCTTTAGACTCAGCTCCCCACTCCCAACAAGCCCTCCCCACCCTCTGCAGATGCAACTCCCCCCACCACAAGCCCTCCCTACCCTCTGCTGACTCAGCCCCCCCATAAGTCCTCCCCACCATCTAGTCTTCAGACCCAGCTCCTCCCACAAGCCCTCCCCACCCTCTGTAGACTCAGCTCCCCCCAAAGCCCTCCTTACTTTCTCCAGACTCAGGTCCCCCTGAGCCTCACCGCCCTTCCCTCTCCTGCTCGCATGCCTTTGCTCTGATTCTGACTTCCCACGTCCTACCTGTTCCTTTCCCTTTCCCTTTTTTAAAGTCATGACTTATTCATTATCTACATTTTCATCTGCTTTCAAATATTAAGAAGGCATAGTAAAAAATTTCGAATGTAGCAGTGGAGAAAGCTGCAAAGTCCTTGTGCATGTGACCCTCCCCCAAATAACAGACATTAGCAGCCTGTTTGGACTGAAGTTCTGGTGTGAAGTCAGTACACAAAGAAATAAAAATAAATATGTAATTTGAAGCAATCCTTACATAGTAAAGCCATCCAAGTATTTGTGATATTTTGCCCAGGGAAGAGCACATCTTAGCTTTGTTGTGTGCCACGATGGAGAGACATGTTGTACTATTTTTCACAACTCTGTAGTACTCCACTGAACAAATTTAACAGATTTTTTTTCATCAGCCCGCATTTAGGAAATGTTCGTTTAAAAATTATTAATTACTGGAGAGATGGCTCAGCGGTTAAGAGCACTGACTGCTCTTGCAGAAGACCCAGGTTCAATTCTCAGCACCCACAGGGCAGCACAAACCATCCTTAACTCCAGTTCCAGGGGAATCCGAAGCCCTCTTCTGACCTCTGCAGCATTGCACGACACAGGTGTGCTCACATACATGCAGGCAATACACTCATACACATAAAATAAAAATATTAAATAAAATGTTTAAAATCTGTATATATGTGTATTGTGTGTGTGTGTGTGTGTGTGTATGCTTGCCATAGCATATGTGTGGAGGGCAGAAGACAACTTTCAGTTTCCAAGAATGTAGCTCCCAGGGATCAAAGTCAGGTCTCTGGCCTGGTGGCAGACACCTCAACACAATGTGTCGTCTGTCCCAAAATTGTTTAATTTCCAACAGTTATAATACAGCGCTGCAACAAACAAGCCTACACAGATATCTGGGTGTGCTTGAGTGGTTATAGGATATATTCCCATAAAGAGAATCCTTGGATAGAAATGTGTATTTTACAGTTCATCTATATTGCCAGTTTGCCTCTCAAAGTGAATGGATTTTTAGCAATATTTTGTGAGTGGCTATTTCTCCATACATACTCCTGCCCACCCTGGGTGTGATCTGTCCTTTCATACTTCATTAATTAGACAGATGGAAACACCTATTCATCATGTCCTCTTTCTTTTCCTAGTTCTTGGTTTGGAAGTTCACAAAATTGGAACTGACTTTGCGGTGTTCTTTGAAATACTATATAATGAACTTGGTATAAGTTTTCTCTTCAGTAATTAATAAAGCATTCAGGTGTGACGTTTACATATTGTCTTAGTCTGTTTTCTGTAGATAGAACCTTTTAGGTTGGGTAATTTGTAAATGAGAGAGGGTGTGGGTGTTCACAGGGTGAGAGACTGGGAAGTTCAAGGTCAGGGGCCACATCTGGATAGGGCCACCCATGGTAGGGAAGTAGAAGGGGCACGGACATGAGTGGAGGGCACCGAGCAAGGACAGCCTTGCTCTATAACAAGCTAAGCTCATGTGACTGACTCGGCTTCCAAGAGTGAAAACTCACTCATGCAAAAAAGGCTGACTCGATTCCTGAGGGCTCCGTCTCATGACCCAGCCACTTGCCATCTGCACCTCCTTGGGGACCGTGCCTGAAGTCTCACACAAACCACAGAACATGACTTGGAAAATCCACGGTGTGGAAGGCTACCAAATGAACCCGAAAGCCAGAGTGCCCACATCTCAGACGAGAAGCAGCATCACAGCCACACAGGATGCTCACAGAGCCCTCAGCACACCCCAGCACCGTGTGCCAGGGCAGCTGGGTATGACTGGAAACAGCCCTGCAAAGGGCGTGCAGACGAACTCTTCAGCTGTAAGATGTTGGGGCTGGAGGGCAGTTCCAGCCAGCACCGTCCCCTGCTCTGGGCTGGGGACACAGACGCAGAGCCCACAGCCTGGAGAGCAAGGCCATCGGTGGCTCCCTGAGCGGCAGATGGTGGCTGTGGGGTCAAGTCCCAACTTCACAGCTGATTCTCTGCAAGGCTCTTGTTTAAGGAGCCTTGGCTCTCAGATTTCCTACTTATAAAAAGGAAACAGTGATGTCATGTTCAAGAGCCTCTTGTGAGACTCAAATGAAACTGTGTACAAACAAAACTGGAGCCTTCCGTAAGTGTGGGTTGTGAGTACTGAATGTCGATGCCTGAGGCTCCACCGTCAGCGTATATCCTGGTGCAGACCGCCCTTTGTGAACTGCACTTTGTCAGCTATTCTGTCTCTAACCAAGTGGCTGAGAGCATGGGGCCTAGAACTGAAAGCAGCTGATTCAAGTGTACTTACTGGCTGTGTGACTTTGAGCAGGTGCCTCAACCTCTCTGAACCTCAGTATCCTCCAAAAAGTGGTTATAATCATTTAGCACATTCTGAGATGTTAATGAGCTCTGTTGAAAGTCTGGTGCCAAGTATGGCTTTCATAAATGTCAATTGTGTCATTATCATCCTTAATAATTATCTGTTAGTAACACCACGGGTTGCTGTTATTGTTGAGACAAGGTCTTATGTAGCCTAGGCTGGCCTCAAACTCACTATGTAACCGATGACCTCGAACTCCTCCTGGTCCTTCTGCTTCTACCTCCTGCATGCTGGAATTAAGGCATAAGCTACCACACACCCAGTTTATCTGGTGCTGTGGATGCAAAACCCAGTGCTTGGTGCAGGCTAGGCAAGCACTCTGTCAACTGAGCCACACTGCTTAGATCAGGAGGGGTGGAAGGGCCCAGATCTCATACCACTCAGCTTGCTACAGTCGACCACGGAGTCCTGCAAGCTCTTCACCATGAGCCCCTTTGGGTGGAGCCTCTGCTGTCTGTCCTGTCTGCCCTGCTGACAGACATCCCAGCATTCCTGGAGAGCTTCACACTGCAGTAGAAATTTGCTTTTCACAGTGGGGAGCTGCCTCGAATCTTTCAGCTGTGAACTACGGTGCCTGAGTCTGCTTTGTTGCTGGAAGGGTATGTGCTGGTAGGGTAGGGTATGCCATCTCTTTCTGCCTCTGTTTGCTCAACTGTAGAGAGGCAGAATGATGCCCACTTCAGAGGGCTCGAAGCTTAAGAAAGAAAGCAGCCAGAGTAGCTTGGGCCCCAGCACGTGCCCACTAGGTACCAGCAATGGCCAGCATCACTTCTGGAACTGCCTCCCCTCTCTGGAAGAGGCGCAGTCTGTGGGCTCCTTTACTCAGGATATTATAACAAAAATCCCACCAATGGGGTGACTTGTAAACAATGGAACTGTATTGCTCACAGTTCTGGAGGCTAGGAAGGCCAAGGCCAAGGTCCCAGGTAATCTGGTGTGCAATGGGGACTTCTTGGTTCATAGAGCTGTCTTCTCAATGTGCCATCCTACAGAGGAAGAGCCAGAGTCTCCCAGGGGAACTAGTGTAAGAGTTCCTCACCCCCTAATGGTCCCACACTCTTATGCTAGAGTTAGGGTTCTGCATGTGAGTGGGGGGACATGCAAAGACACAGCATCTTACTTCTTATGGCTCAAAGCCCTCCCTCCCCTGCATCTTCCACTTCCCAAATGAATCAGTTGACTTTGAAGGTCCCAGCCTACCCTATGTTTGAGTGTAGAAGTGGGGTGAGGGAATGGCGGGGTGCTCAGGTTGGACTCGGGATGCTCACTGCAGAATCCATGTGGGAGCAGCTCTGTAGCAGGCAGGGCTGGAGATGGGGCTGCAAGCCAGAGGAGGATGGGTGTTGGATGGAGTCAGAGGAGAGTGGGGCGTACTCTAGAAGGAAAGAAAAGAAAGGAGAAAAGGAGGGGAGGGGAGGGAAGGAAGAGGAGAGGTGGGCAAAATCTTCACCATGGAGCCACACGGTGGCTCCTCCTTTTGGCTCCTCCTTTCCTGCGGCTTAGTTCCCCAGCCCATAGAATAGGAATGCTGACCTTAGGGGACAATGAGCGCTCCTAGAGAGATTAGAAGACCCACACCAAGACCACATGTGCTGGATAACTATCCTTTCCTGCGGCTTAGTTCCCCAGCCCATAGAATAGGAATGCTGATCTTAGGGGACAATGAGCACTCCTAGAGAGATTAGAAGACCCACACCAAGACCACATGTGCTGGATAACTAGTTGTCAACACACACCAGGGAAGAGGGAACCTCACTGAGGCATTTCCTTAATCAGATTGGCTGTGGCCATGGCTGTGAGGCATTTTCTTAAGAGTTCATTGATGTAAGAAGTCCCAGCTCATTTCAGGCATTACCACCAGTGGCAGGTGGTCCTGGGTTGGACAAGAAAGCCGGCAGAGTGTGGCCACAGGCACTAGTCAGTAAGCAGCAGTTTGTCCTTCAGCTTCTGCCCTGCTTGAGTCCCTGCCTTGGCTTCCCTCAGTGACGGGCTGTCATTTGGAGGAATAAGACGAAATAAACCCTTTCCTTCCCAAACTGGTTTTGGTCACCGTGTTTTATTACACCAATGGAAAGTAACTAGGCTATCATGTGACCCCAAGACAGCTGAGGAGGGAGACACCCGGCACTCCTTTCTCCACAGGCCCCTGGTGGCTCCTCGTATGAGCTAGGCGTGTTCCTTACTCAGGGCCTGTGTGCTGGCTGCTTCCCTTGCCTGGAACATACTTCTTCCACACGGGCATTTTTCACTTCCTTGAGTCTTTATTCAGATGTCATCCCTTCAGTGAGCACGTCCTGAGTACACACTTCTAATGTTGCACACACACACGCGTGGCTCCCTGTTCCCCTCTCTCATTTTAGTTTCCTTATAGCCTTTATGCTCACTGAGCTATTTTCACTCATTTGATTTTGTTGTCTCTCCGTCTGTCTTCCTCCATTACAGCATTCTTCTTATGTATTGCTATGCAACATACTCCGTGGGAATTTGGTAGCTTAAAATAACAAGCATGTTATTATATCTCACAGTCTGTGAGGGGCATTAAGCAAGGTTTGGCTGGTGGCTCTTCCACGTCACGTGCTAACAATGGACACAGCCATCAGCAGGACTGGTATGCCCAAGATGGCTTCACTGGTCTGTCTGTGATTTGAGAGCAGCCCAGGAAGGCTGGGGCTTGGCTGGGCTGAAATGCTTAAATGTGGCCTTCTAAGTGAGGCTGGGTTCACCTTGACTGTGCAGGCCAAGGATCCTAGAGTGAGTATCTTCAAAGGCACGAGGGGAAGACACAGGGGTCTCACTTCAGGCACATCTGTCTCATCGTGCTGCTCAGATGATCACTAAGGCTGACCTGGACTCCAGGGTGGGAATACACTGAACTTTTCAATAGGAGGAAGTCAAAGGAGTGTGGCTCTGCACTAACATACCTCGGCAGGGCCTTCCAAGCATTCTGTGCACCGTTAGAGTCAAGTGCCTGGCACACAGTGGGTCCTCAATGAGTGCATGCTGACCAGTGAAGGAAACACATCAATGTTTGTTTGCTTACTTGCTTATTTATTGTGTGTGAGGGTGTGGTGTGCATGCATGTATGTGTGCAGCATGTGCACATGTGTGTACACCCACACGTGCTGGTAGAGGCCACACGAGGATACCAGGTGTGCTGCTCTGTCACACTCTGTCTTATTCCTCTGAGACAGGATCTGTCACTGAACCTAGAGCTGGGCCCAGTGAGCTCTCTGTTTCTGCCCTACATGGCTGGAGTTACAGGCACAGGTACAGTGACTCACAGCTTTTTACAAATGCTGGAAATTCAAACTCAGGTTCTGATGCTTGAATAGCAAACATTCTTACCCATGGAGCCACCTCCCTAGACGCTCATACCATCTTTATAACCTAGGCCAAGCCACCTCAGCCAGATACTCTCCATACCTACCCTGGACCAGTGGTCTCTCCCAGCTCAGCTTCCCACTTCTACCTGCCTATCCTCCTCCTGAGCCTTGGGGTTCCTTCTTCCACTGAAGATGGCGTTAGACCTAAGCCATGAGCTGCCTGGGGACTCCAGGTCGTTCAAGGAGGGTTAAAACAGTTGGGAATTTCTAACTACACATGTGGAAGACATATTTTATACACATGGGTTCATGATTCACAGCCACCAATAAGGTGGAGGTTGTGATCCCATCTTACAGACAAGGACACCAGGCCCAAAGAAATTGCATCATTTGCCTCAGGTCACACAGCCTATCTGAGCCCAACCTGGAGGCTCCACCGTGCCACTGAGCACCTGTCCCCCGATCCTTAGGCTATGCAGGTGAGGTGGAGGTCTTCCAAGGCTCCCCCTTGAGGTGCCAGACCCACTGAAGTAGGGCTTCTGGCATCTAATTTTTCTTTTCTCCTCCTTGGAGACCACTGCTTCCCACCCCGAGACACTCTGGCAAGGGAGCTGGGTTTAATATTCATGAACCAGCCAGGCATGAGTGATTAGCTGACTGGTGTTGGAGAAGGGGGAATAATTGAATAAGGTATTTACATAACAAGTTAATGCTGTCGCCTGAGGGGGCTCCTACAAAGAAGACCCCCACCCCCATTCCCTAACTTGCTCATCATCTTGTGCTTTCCCTCCTCTTAGATGGCCAAGGAGACAGAGGCATCCTTAGGGTTGGTGTCCAAAGGAAGGGGATAATTACGTCTGGGTGAAGACACCATGGGCTGTTTGATAGCCTGAAAAAGCAGGCGTGTGGTGGGCAAGCAAACCCCTTCCACAGGCTCAGAGCTAGTAAGTTAAGACTGAGGGCCACTGGGCCTTTTGACACGGTTGTGCTAACCTCAAACCCTGAAGACCCTGGATGCATCCCACCCCACTTGTGAATTTGCCTCTTTCTGTCATATGCAGGACCTCAGCGTGATCTCTGGGATCTAGGACTATATTCCATCCACCTGATTAATGACAGAGGCAGAAAGAGGGCTGGGCACTGTGCCATGAACAGAGAATTCCAAGGCTGGGGAGATGACTCAGTGGGTAACATGCTTGCTGTGCAAGTGTAAGGACCTGAGTTTGAATCTATAGGACCCATGTAAAAACAAACAAAAACAGACAGAGTAATCCCAATGCCCCTAGAGGGAGATAGGAGGTAGAGACAGGAGAACCCCAGAAGTTCATGGGCCAGGTAGCCTGGTGCATACAGCAGGAAAAGTATCAAAGACTCCGACTCAAACAAGGAGAAGGTTAGGACAGATACCTGGGATCGCACTCTGACCTCCATACACATGCCATGGCAGGCACATGCCTGCATTCACACACATGAATATGGAAAGAGAGACAGAGAAAGAGAGAGGGAGAGAGATTTTACAAAAGAACTCCTCTGTATGTTCACAAAGAAGAGATACAAGTCACCATGTTCACATCTTCCCAAAGAGCTGCCTTCAGGGTTAGCCCTGGTCAGCACTCCCTTGGGGTTCTGGAACTCCAGGTTACAAGCTCATAAAGACCTCGCTCACCACTGGCTGAAAGGCGTGCAGCGCGTCTGACCCCAGGCAAGAAGAGCAGCAGCCAAGTCCTCTGGCTGCAGTTCAAAGGGCTCAGCAGCCTCTCCCTGCAGACAAGCTACAAAGATGGGCTGGGGATGTCTGAGGGGAGAAGGGAGCGTTCGATGCTGAGCCGCCAGCCCCACTGAGCTGCTACCAAGGCACTCAAGCTCTGGAATGATAGACAGTACCCCAAGAGGGACACAATAGTCTGGTTCTTCTTGTCAGGTATGCAAAGGGGTAGACGTGGGGAGCCATGCACATGAGTTCTGGAAGTGCAGATCCCTCATCCACAAACTGGGCAGAGTGGCAGGGCTCCCCACACAGGCTCATGTGAGGAGAAAGTGAATCACTGCATGTTAGGCATGCAGATAGAAATCTGGGGAAAAAAGAATTTTTCTAGAAAGACTGGGTGTATTGTGTGGAGGGTGGGAGGCGGGTATCATGTTTTGAGTTCCAAGTTTTGGTGCTTGGCTTTTGGAGAAAGTCCCATGGTGATCATGAGCCCAACCTCTCAGCCTTGCTGGGTAGATCAGATGACAGACACGGATAGATGATACCTGTCACATAACAAATTCTCATTGAGCACCTGACGACTGAGTCAGGTCTGTGAGGAACTCTCTGGAGACTGGAGCCACAGATCCAGGTGAGGACAAGGCTAAGGGATCTCAAAGACTGTCTCCAAGTGGCTACAGAGCCAGTGTCCCTGGGGGCAAAGTCAGACTGCTGGGCTATAGACTGAATGTTCTAAACGTAACTACTTTATCCCAAAGTAAAGTGAAATAAGGCTCAGGCAGCCCTGGGTACAGGGGAAACCTTATGTGTCTCCATTGAGACTGGTTGACTGGTTGGTTTCGAAGGTCTCTCCTATGATATTCGAACAGGAGATGGGAGGCAGCCACTGGTGAGTTTCTTGTCCCCTCAGTACTTATGTGGTAACTCCTGTTCCCTGCCACCACCTCACCAACACACCTCTACTCCATGCATCCTTCCTGCCCCGGGTAAGCCATAGCTTTCTGATACCTCACAGAAAAATACTCTTCTCTACCTGTGGCCTCCTCCTGCCAGGGGTCCAGACCTTTAAGCTCACCAAATTAGGCCCTCCACAGGCAGCCCCTGACCATTTCCTGGCTTCATATCCTGTCACTAGATGAAAAGCCAACACTTAAACTTAAGTTCTAGACATTGAGAACATTCCTGCTTTTGTTTCTTCCCCCTCATGGTGTATTCCTAGAAATTCTAGTGCAGCCCCGACTCTAGCATCATGTGGACATGCTGGGCAGGCCCTGGGGATGGAAAGACACGGCTGTCCTTGAGTCTTCACAGAGCCCAGGGCCTGGAACCGGTTGGGGGACAGTTTCAAGACCAATGCTGAGGAGCACAGCTAGATGGAGGTGAAGTGAAGGGGGCATTTTCCTCGGGGTATAAAATGTGAGAACATCAAAATGCTTAGTGATCAAGATAAATAATATGCCTAAGCAACATTTTTTTATTTAATTTTCTATGTGTATGATTGTTTTGCCTGAACTTAATATAAGTGAACCATGTGCATGTAATGTCCATGGAGGCCAGAAGAGGGTGTCATAGCCCTTGGAACTGAAGTTACAGACAGTTGTGAGCCACTATGTGGGTGCTGGGAACTGAACCCAGGTCCTCTGCAAGAACAGCTAGTACTCTTAATACCTGAGCCATCTCTCCAGCCCACCAAGCAGTATTTTAAAATGTCAACTTTATTGCAAAACAAAACAAAACAAAACAAAACAAACAACTCTATACACGACTCTTAATTTGTAATGCATTGCTTTGGAATATTTATCATGATTCATGCACTTTGGGACCTTGCTATGGTGCCCTAATCGTGGCCCAGGAGCTTTGTATCCCAGGTGTCTACAGTGGGGAAATCAGAGAGGGTTTGAGTGTATGACTGTGGCTTCTTGGCTTGGCAAAAATAGAGGCAGAAAGAGGGAGGAGGGGTCCCCTGGGAACTCTGGCTGGAGGGTGTGTGGCAGGAACTGCTTCTAATGCCAGGGACGTTCCTCTGTCAGTGAGGTCAGTTGGCAACTGTCAGGCATAGGGAAAGGAAAGCTGCCCTGAGGCACTGGGGCCACCCCCATCCCCCAAGTTCAACAGGCCAGAAAGGAAGTTAGAGGCCAACCTGAGGTAGGACCCTTTGGCTGTGACTGACTGGAGAGCCTCTATATAGGGCCCCTGGGAAGCTGAGGCCCAGAACCTTGCACTTTCCCAAGGCACCCCACCTCTGCTCCCTGTTAGCTTGGGAGGACCTGTGTTCAGGTCTTGGCTAATCTCTGTATCACCATTCTCATGGCACAGGTGAGGAAATGGAGGCTCAGAGAAGAGCTGGTCCCCAAAACAGGGCAGAGTTGGGGCCTTCAACCCTCAGGCCTTTCTCTAGTCTCTCTCTCTCTCTCTCTCTCTCTCTCTCTCTCTCTCTCTCTCCTCTCTTTCTCTCCTGCCTGGGAGTCAAAGCTCTCCTCAGTTCCAGCCTGCCCAGCCCCAAACTGTCACTTCTACCTTCCTCCCCTCTTAACTTTCCCAAAGTGAATATCATTATTAACATTATTTGCCTAATTAACACGTTGGCTGAATGACAGAAAACATGCAAACAGGTTTTGCCAGGGAAACTCTGTCTGATTAAAACTGCAGCCTGTCTAATTAGATGGAGATTTCTTCATTAGTTTCCCCATTTTTAGATGTGCCATCTCCCTCCCCTGCTCTTGTCCCTGCTTCCTAGGGAGGCAGTTGATGGTAGGGCTGAACTGCTCTGGGCTGAGGCAGTCTAGAGGACCCAGTCCCGAGCTAGCCCACCTCCAGGCCTGGATGCTCCCAGGGCTGGGGTCTCACAAGCTCTTGGGATGGGTAGGTGGCCTGAGGTCTGGTTTGGAGTAGGCGGGCTTCAGAGTCTGTAAAGGCCTCTTCAAAAACCTCCTGACTATGCTGAGGGGATGGCTTGGGAGTTTGATCCCTAGAACTCATGTAAAAATGCCCACTGTACATGCTTGTCAACCTCAGAACCTCAGAACTGGGAAGATGAAGACAGGAGAATCTCTGGGGCTCAATGGCCAACCTGTCTAGCTTAACTGATGAGTTCCAGGACAATGAGAGACTCTCTCAAAGGAGGTGGATGGGGTTCCTGAAGATGACCCCTGAGGTTTTCCTCTGACCACACATGAGCAGGTGCAGAAGCAAACACACACACCTGCACCTACAGACACATACACACACACACACACACACACACACACACACACACCACCCCTCATTAGTTAATAAGCAAGCAAAGACAAAAAAAAAGAAGAAAAAAGAGAGATCTTGGGTCCTCTCCTCCAGACACTGGGCAACAGATACTCATGAGCACTGTGGTAGTTTGAATGAGAATGTCCCCCATAGCCTCCAAGTATTTGAACATTTTGTCCCCATTTGGTGGTACTGTTTTGGGAGGTCTTAAAAAGCGTGGCTGTACTGGAGGAAGCCCGTCAACTGGAGGCAGGCTTAGAGGGATCTTAAACCTTTCTGGACCTCCATTTGGGCTCTGCTTCCTGTGCCTGCTGGAAGATGTGAGAGCTTAGCTTTGCTCCTCCTCCAGCCACCTCTGCCTCCATACCTCCCACCATAATGGACTCTTGCCCATTTGGAACTGTAAGTTAAATAAACTCTTCCTTTTATGAGTTTCTTTTGTCATGGTGTTTGTATCACAGCAACAGAAGAGTAACTAATACAGTAATTAGTACCAGGTTTGGAAGAATGTGGAAGACTTTGGAAGTTTGGGCTAGAAGAGCAGTTGATTGTTGTTAGAAGAGCTTAACAGGCCATTCTAGTAAGTGCCTGGAAGAAAGAAGTGATGAGAACAATGTAGTCCCAGAGGGAAATAAGGACTTAAGCAGTAATTGGGATAATTTGGCAAAGAGTTTGGCTGGAGTTTGCCCACAGCCAAAAAGCTTGCCTGAGGCTAAGTTAAAAGGGACTAATTTCTTTGGCGTTGTCAGAGGAAATTTCAAGGCAGCCTAACATGGAACTGGTGGCATGGCTATTAATGGTGAATATTATGCAGATCTACAGTGAAAAAGAGCAAATGGGGCAGAAAGAAATGCAGAATGTATAGTTTGGATTGAAAAGGAGCACCAGGAAGATTAGTGTTGGAGCCAAGGCATGTGCTGAAGGAGAAGATCCTTTCAATAAGGAGATTAAAGTGATTAAGGTGATGCCTAGAGATTTGCACATCAACAATGGAGAGAGTACCTATAGGGAAAGACCATACCCAGCTAAGCCTCCAACTTGTGAAAAGAAAAGTCTGGGATTTTCTATTCCTAGAAAACTACAGCAGAGATAGCTTTCAAAGTGAATGAAGTGGGCCAGGGTCCATTTCAAACTTGCAGCCAGACTTAGCAGTGTCATTCACCTGGTGCTGGCTTTAGACGCGTGAAAGATGCAAGAGTGAAGGGGCCATCAAGTCTTCCTCCATGGTTTCAGAGAGCTGCTGAGGCCAGGCAGCATACAGCAGGGGCATCCCTGGATAAAGAAGGCCCTGACAGGCCATTGCATGTTAAGGTGAAGCCTAGTTGGTAGTGTGCAGACCCCAAGAAGATGTTCGTGATGCCAGAGCTGTGAGGCCTCTGCCAAGGAGAGCTGCATATAGAGAGTGGTACCAGCCCAAGAGAGACCAGCAAAGCTGGAGGCTGAGCCATCTATGCCCTTTGGAAGTAAAGTCCCAGAAGTTGAATATGGAGCTACTGGATTGGTGTTTGCCTTGTTTTCCTGTCTTGTTCTGGTCTGGTGTCTCCACACTATTCTTCTAGTCCCCTCTTTTGGAATGGGAATGTGGATTTGGTTCCACTGTATGTTGGGAGTAGGTAATCTGTCTTTTGATTTCACAGGGGCTTACAGTTAAGAGATCTCCCTGAGTCTCAGAAGAGACTTTAGACTACAGACTTTTGAATAGTATTGAGACTGGTAAAGACTATGGGGACTTTTAAGGATAGACTAAATGTGTTTTGCATTTCTCATGGTCATAAGTCTATGGGGACCAGAGAGTGGAATGTGGTGGTTTGAATGAGAATGTCCCCCATAGGCTCCAAGTATTTGAACATTTTGTCCCCACTTGGTGATGGTGTTTTGGGGGGTCTTAGAAAGTGTGGCCATCCTGGAGGATGACATCACTGGGGGCAGGCTTACAGAGTTCTTAAGCCTTACTGGACCTCCATTCGGGCTCTGCTTCCTGTGCCTGCTGGAAGATGTGAGAACTTAGCTTTGCTCCTCCTCCAGCCACCTCTGCCTCCATGCCTCACTGCCATGATGGACTCTTGCCCCTTTGTAACCATAAGCTAAATAAACCCTTCCTTTTATAAGTTTCCTTGGTGATGGTGTTTCTATCACAGCAACAGAAAAGTAACTAATATAAGCACCAAAAAGAATAGAAGGAGCCTGGGAGATGGCTCTGTGGATAAAGTGCTCAATGCACAAGTGTGAGACCAGAGTTCAAGTTGCCAGCACCCACATGCATGCTGGTTGGGTGTGACAGACCTCTTGTAATTCCATCACAAAAGAGGCAAACCAGAGGACCCCCAAAGCAAGCCGGCTAGCTAGATTAGCTGAATCAATGAACTCTGGAGTCAAGAGAGGGAAAGGCCCTGCCTCAATTCATAAAGGAAAGATCAGCTGAGAAATATATCTGGTGTCAACATCGGCCTTCCATGTGCACACACATACACATACTTACCCACACATACACATGTGGCCATACATATATGAACACATATACACATGCAAAAAAAATAGATGGAGGCTTTGCTGAGGGCCTCACATATGTCAGACACTGGCAAGGACTTCCTTGAATTCCCACCATGGCAGTCCTCCAAAGGAAGCATTACCACCACATCGAAGATAGGAACACCAGGCTCCCAGAAGCAGGCCAGGAGGCAGACTGCTAGGACCAGCCCTTTCCAGCTGCCATGTCAGTTTTCCTCCCTACCCTTTCCTCATTTTCTCTTCTGTTCTTCTCCTTCAGCCTCAGTTGTGATGAATAGCCAAAATCAGGATGAAGCCAGGGCTGCCCAGAGATGTCCTGAGTTGAGTTCAGCCAGAGTTCAGGGAATGGTTCTCGCAAGGGTCTCGGGAATGTGGGGTCCAAGATGGGGTGGGGGGGTACCAGGCACACAGTGTTGAAAGAGGTCAAGCACAAGGTGTGGGGCCACTGAATGAGTTTGGAGAAGCAGACCAGAGCAGAATTACCAGAAGGAGGAGGCTCTTGCCTCTGGAATCTGTCCTGGGCCAGGGAATCACTCAGGGCCTTCACATGTATAGATGTATCTCTTCCCTGTAGCCAAATGTAAGTTCTCCACATTTTACAGATAAACAGACTCAGCGAGGTTCAGAAACAAGGGCAAGATCATACAGCTCAGAAGCAGCTTGTAGTTTCCTATGGGAAGAGGCACAGTCTCATTCTGGTACTTCCCAGGGCACCTGGGGCCTAGTGGATGTTGACTAGAGGGCACCCAAGGTCTAGTGGAGGGTGTGGGGGGGTTAGTGGGCACATGGGCCCTAGAGGGCACTGGCTAGAGGGCACCAGGAGCCTAAAGAGGGGTAGCTGGAGGGCACTGTGGGCCTAGTTGTGGGGGTGGGTTAGAGGGCTGGTCTTCTATACAAATGGGCCCAGGCCCAGCTCTCTCTGTGGTGGTTTGAAGCCTGTGGGCCAATTTTACCAGGAAGCCCAAGCCCCACAGGAACATGATCAGAGGCAGGCAGACAAGCCTCATTAGCCTGCTCCACACAGTCCCGTCACCATGGCAGCCAGCCTGGTGTGGACCAGGTGGTTTTTATTACCGAACTTGGAAAACTTTACGGCGGCGCCAACAATGAATCTTTATTCTGTTGTTAATAGCGTGTCTCTTATTAGCATGTATCTTTTCCCCTTCTTAATAACCTTTACATTTCCAAGCCGCATTTATAATTAAGTCATTAATCCCTTACTGGAATTTCTTGTTTTTCAGAAGCAGCAAACCAGAAGCCCCGTCTGGCTGGCGTGAATCAAGAGGCCAACGCTCCACCGAATTGCTCTGGGAATGTCATTTCTAATTACTGGATCCTGACCCAGCAATGTGCTGATAAGCTCGGGACTAGGGATGTCCTATCTCTGAGGAGCTCAGAGCCTGCTTGGGGTCCTGTCTCACCCTTTGTGGCTTCCCGCCAAGAGTTAATCTAATGGTGTCTGAGAACTGCTGGCTCAGGAGAGCCATTGCTGCTAGGTGGCGGTGGAGAGGGTCAAAGGGTCAGAAACATGCTCCATGGTGATGCCAGTAGGTCAGGATGCAGGATTGAAGGTGCTGAGTTCCAACCTGTCTCATGAAGAGCAACATGTACCTCATTTGTTGAGTAGTGCACCTTTAGAATGGACTGTAGATTGGACTGAATAGAGCCCTGCTACCTCAGCACTTATATTTGCAGAACATCCTTCTAGAGGCAAGGTAAAAAGAAGGGGGGCTGGAGAGATGGCTCAGCAGTTAACAGCACCGGCTGCTCTTGCAGAACTTCAGTACCAGGGGATCCAGTGCCTCTTCTGGCCTCCACAGGCATTGCACGTATGGTGCACTTACATACATGCAGGCAAAACACTCATACACATGAAAATAAATATAATTTTTGTTTAAAAAAGGCATTGGGGCAGGCTCTAACTCAGTAAGACTGTGACCTTAGAAGGGGAGACAGAGAGGGAGACAGCCATCCCTAAGCCAAAGAGAAAGGCTTCAGAAGACATCAGCTTGCCTGTGCTTTGATCTTGGACTTTATCCTTCAAACCTGTGAGGAAACTGATTTCTGTGGTGGGAGTCACCTAGACTGTGGTCCTCTGTTTCATCAGCCCTAGTGAGCTTGCGACGCTTTGTCTCTGTCCCCTGCGCATTCTGGTTCCTTTGTGAATCTGAAGGTCCAGGGAAGGAAAGCCCGGTCTCTCAGCTCTATCCCAGGCCTTAGTTTAGGAAGGGGTTGGCCCTGACACCAGTGTCAGAGTAGAGAAGTTGCTCTAATGGGTCCTCCCACTGCTCCTGGCTGTCAGGGTTGGCCTCTGGAGGTGGGACTCAGGCAGGCTACACATGTGGAAGGTGGGTCTCTCTACAGGCAGAACCTCAAACTCAGGGTTATCTTCCCAGGAAGCAATGGGCCTTACATTCATCGAGAGCTGAGTACCAGTACAATGGGGGTTGGGACTGAAATGGGTCTGGCAGCCTTGGGAACCCACAGGCCCTGGCATTAGCCACAGGTGGACTGATATGAGGAGATGGGTCAGCTGGCAGCTCTAGAGTGAACCAACAGCTGGAGGCTTGCAGCCCACATCCTCCTGCTGCCCCTGGCTGGCTGTCTTGTTTCCCAACTCTGAGCTGATTTAAGTTTTTGCTTCAGAGCCATCACTGACTGGCCATTCTACTCAATGTGACCCATCGGCCACTGTCCAATCTGCCTGCTATTTACCCTGTGGTGTTATTTCAGACACTCCTCTCTGTTGTCAACTCATTTTCTCGTGTGCCCCACCAGAGCACGCACTACTGCAGGTCATTCCTCCATCCATCCAATGCATATTTACACAGTGCCTGCCATGTGAGTGAATCAGTGCTGGGCTTTGGAACATGGTGTGGAGCCACAACACCCACTTCACAAACCCGTCAGTCTCAGCAGGAGAAGGATACAGCAAACCTACCAACTGAGGTACTTATACAGCAGCAAACTGGGAGTGATAGAAATGGAAAGTCAGAGGGGCAGGCAGGCCAAGCATGGGACTGATGGGGTTAGAGGTTGACAAGAGCAACAACACAGATGGGGGAGGGGGCTCACTGAGACTGGATCTTGGCACCAGGGCTAGACAAGGAGGAGGCAGAAGAAGAATGCTCTAGGCAGACAGGATGGCTCAGAAAAATTCCCAGGACTGAGTGGTAAAGGCCTCCGGGGATCGGGGGTGGGTGGGGAAGTAGTCTCTGAGAGATCAGGTTGGGTTGATGTTTTGTTTCAGCTTTGAGACAGCTGCTACTAGTCACCCAATCTGTCCAGAGACTTCTGCAGCATACCCTGAGGCCCCGGGACCATCTCTAGTATATGATTCCAGAACTCAGAAAATCCAGAAGCCTTCATTCTCCCTTCCACCATTCTTCTGCCTTTTTTTTTTTAATTTTTAAGACAGGGTCTCATCTAGCTTAAGCTCGTCTCCAACTACCTATGCAGCCAAGGATGACCTTGAACTTTAAACCCTTCTGCCTTCACCTACAAAGTACTGGAATTACAGGTGTACGTCACAATACCCAGTTTATGCAGTTCTGAGGATGGAACCCAGTGCTTTGTGCATGGTAGGCAAGCACTCTACTGACCAAGTCAGCCCCCAATGCTAGTCTTTTAATAGGTTTTTCTCTAGACTTTTAGGTGAGAATCCCTCAGATTTCTGCAGACCACCTTAGTGTAAGCAGTCACTTTGTTTCTCTGGCTTTATGCCAGCTACACACACACACACACACACACACACACACACACACACACACACACTTTGGAGTGAGTCCTGTGGATATGTCTTGGATGTCCTCACAAAGACCAGTTTGCCACCATGTAGCAGCTGCTATATTTTGGGGGCTGCCCTCTATAATGTCACCTCTGAGCCCCCCCCCAGCTCATCAACCCCTCCTCTGAGAGCAACCACACGCCAGGCGTCAAAGGGCTGTGTAGCCAACCAGCACTGAAGCAGCCACGTGGGACACTGCCCTGAAGGCAAAGAATGAGCTTGTTTTTCATGCTATGTGACAGTTGGCCACCTGGACCCTGGGACATCTGTCTGCCCGACACGTGAAAGCAGTGCCCAGCGTCGTTCCTTGAGACTCAGGTTGGGGAGCTAGGATTTGAAGGCAGGTGATGCAGGTTCCCCAGAGCCCCGCCTCTCTGAGCTCACCAACTCTCAGGGACTCATGCAAGCCAGTACATGGACATGGAAAATGGCCCCCTGAGAATCCACCTACAGATTACGCAGCATGCTTAGAAATATTCGAGTTGCCACAGACGTGGCTTGGAGTACAGAGTTACTAATATTTTACAGATTGCTACTAGCATGTATTCCATTTGTATTCATTTTTACTTACTATTGTAAGGGTGTCCATGTGTGATGGTTAATATCAATAGTCAAATTAATGAGCTCTAGAATTACCTAGGAGATGGGCCTCTGGGTGTGCCTGTGGGGGATTATCTCGATTAGGTTAATTAAGGTGAGAAGACTGTGGATGGCACTGTTCCCTGGATTGGGATCCTGAACTGTATAAAAATGAGCAAGTGAACTGGGCACAAGCGGTCACTGATCTCTGCTCTTGACTGTGGATGTGGCATGACAGCCATCTCAAGTTCCTGCTACTGTGACTTCCCCACCATGACAGACTGTAGCTTAGAACTGTGAGCCAAATGAACCCTTCCTCCCTTAAGTTGTATTGTCAGAATACTTTATCACAACAGGAAAAGTAACTAAGACCCCTCGTTAGCAGTCTTCACAAGCATGCTTCCTGTTAAGTCTGTTAACCTGAGGTGCCACTTTACCTCAGCACTCCCCTGTTGTTGGGCAATTAGCTGGTTTCCAGATTGCCATGACGATCAATGAAACACTTGCAGCATCTCTCTGTATTAGATGATTAGTATTCATATGCAGAATTAAAGACCAAGTTAGCAAATGTAAGCATCTGAGCCATGGAGCTCAACTGCAATCCAACTGGCTTGAAGCAGCTGACGAGTTCACCAATGTTTTGTGTGTGTTGGCCCCAGATCCCTAACCGTAATTGCTATAAGATCTGCTTGACTGGGTTACCTCTCCTTCACAATGCCAGGGGTGACTGTTAAAGTTCAGAGTTTCAGAAAGAAAAAAGGGAATTGGCCAAGGGCTGTAGAATCAACTGAGCAAGATTTCTTAACTAAACATTTAAGCCCAAGTATGGACCAAATCACCTATATACTGCCATAACTACTTGAGTAATGGAACCCTTCCCTCCCTAGGATACTTGAGTGAGGAAATCTCTTACCTGCCGTGGTGAGGCCCTACCATGGCTCCTGACATCTGGGGTGGGATCACACCTACTCCTTCATGCCCACCTAGGCCCATGCTAACTGACCCATGTTGCGGCAGGTGCTCACTCACATGCTCAGAGCTGGCCTGACAGTGGCAGAAGAGTTCTTGCTCTGAAGTTGTGCAAAATCACACTTTGAGGGCAGCCCCTTCTCTAGATAGTCTCTGAAGCTTTGCCTGGTTTTAAAAAAATTGTTATATTTAGCAGTGTGTGCGTATGCACACACATGTGTGTGCATGTACACATGGGAAGGTCAGAGAATAACTTGCAGGAGTTATTAAGTTATCAAGAATAACTTGAAGGTGTTCTCTCCTTCTGCCATGTGGGCCGGGGGATCAAATTCAAGTGGCCAGGCCTGGCAGCAGGTGACCTTACCCACTGAGCCACCTGGTCAGCCCTTTGCCTCATTTTGACATCAGTTCCTACTTGGCCCTGCTGAACAATCACAGGTGTGAACCTCCTCTGATTAGGCAGTTAGGTCTTCCTCAAATGTCAGGGGAAATGTCCCCCTTTTCCTCTTCACCTTGGTATTTGATGCTGTTTGTAGATCTTCCCAGATTATTCCTCCTCCTTCTCCTCTTCTTCCTCCTCCCCTACCCCTTCCTTCTTTTCTGTTTTTTTAAAAGAGGGGCTTACCATGTAGCCTAGGCTGTCCAACTTACAGGAATCCTCTTGCCTCAGCCTCCTGAATGCTGGAATTATAGGCATGAGCCACTATACCCTGCTTGTTCTTCAGTTCTTTGAGACAGGGTCTGATGTGGTCCAGGCTGGCCCAGAATTCTCTATGTAGTCTTGAACTCCTGACCCTCCCCCCTTCACCTCCCAAGTGCTGGGATTGCAGGAGTGTACCACTACACCCAACTCGACTTTTCCAGATTCTTACAGGAAGAGAATGCTTGATGCCTGTGTTTGTACTCCTAACATCTTCTAGGTTACACAAACAAAAGTGCCCCCATTCCACACGGCAGGTGCAAGGCCTCATGGCTGTCTGGGGAGGGGTGTTTAACTCTTTCGGCACTATCACATCACCATCTTATTAGCAAAGGTGATAACTCAGAGCTCATAATGCAGGTTAATGGAAGGCCTCTTCCCAGGAGGCCCCTTGCCTGTTCAAATGAAGCAGTTCTTACAACTAATCATCACTGACGATAAAAAGCAAAGCCGTAATGGGAGAATGGCAGGCAGAGAAGTGCAGAAGCATTTTGCATTTGGGGGCCATTCTGGGTGAGTCACTGTTGGAGATAATGGGAAATAATATTTCCTATATAACTGGTTGCTTATCCTCGAGACTCCCTTACCTGCTGGAGACTCAGGAGGAGGTGAGCCATTTAATAAGGGGACAAGTCAGGCTGGCCTGGTGTCAGACCGCCTGAGCTCCAAGTCTGGGTCCTCCCCATACCGCTGTGTGGCTTTGGTAGGCTCACTTCACCTCTCTGGATTTCGGTTGCCTCTTGTGAAATCTAGACCAATGGTATCAACTTAATTCAATAAGATATTTGATGCCTGGCTTGGCACACAGTGGGGCTCTAATAATTGCTGGATATTGTTGTAATTATGAGTATCTTATTCTCAAAATCCCCTCCCCAACTGAGGTTGTAGTTCAATTGGTACAGTGCTTGCCTAGCATGCAAGAAGTCTTGGGTTCAATCCCCAGCACTGCATAAACTGGGCACAGTGGCTTGTGCCTGTAATCCCAGCACTGGAGAGGTAGAGGCGGTAGGGTTAGGAGTTCTAGTTCAAGGCTGCCCTGGCTACATGAGACAGTCTCTCAGTCTCTCTCTCTCTCTCTCTCTCTCTCTCTCTCTCTCTCTCCCCCCGCGACCCCCATCCCCAGTGCTCCAGCACTAACTGCACACCACATGCACTGAGGGAGCTTATGGTAATGCTCACTGTCAATTCCTGGGCTTTTGTAAAAGAGAAAAGTATCACTGAGACTTTCCTGTTCCTGATACATCATCCTCATCTCTAAAATATGAACTGTCCCCCTCCCGTCCTCCTTTACAGACCCATAGCAAGAAATCTACAAAGAAGGTCATGTTTATTACATTATAATCTCTGCAATACCTCACAAGCACAGACGGGTGAGCTTCCATCTGAGCCGACTGGTTGTAACCTCATCACTTTCACAAAGGAGCTTCTCTGTCTTCATCCATGATCTTGCTCTTGAAGGCTACAAGTCAGGAACAGGAAGGAAGACCAAGACCTGACCCTCTATGACGTCTCTGATGTTGGCTCTAGGAGGCTTAGCACCCTTGTCTATGAAATCAGGTGTTTCTTGTACCCCCCAGAGTCCCTATCAAACATTAAAGAGATGATTGGGTATGGGAGCATCTGCTTGCCATCTCAACTCTTGGGAGGTGAAGGCAGAAAGATGAGAATTTGGGGTAAGTTCTGGGCTATCCCTAGCTACACAATGAAAGCCCTGGCCCCCACCAGTGAAGTGATTTAGATCAGATACCTTCCCCTGAAATAGTCACCAAATATTCACCGGGCACGTCTTGTAAGGGAATTTCTAGAGTGGGCTAAGGGAGTTGGGAAGACCTACAATAAATGTGGAGGACCACATCCCATGGACTGGAGTCCTGGACTGAGTAAAAGGGAGAAAGGGAACTGAGCGCCAGCATGCACCTCTCTCTGCTTCCTGACTGTGGACTCCATATGACCAGCTGCCGCCCCTCCTGTCACTTCTTCACTGCGATGGACCGCACCGTCAGACTGCGAGCTACACCGATCCCTTCCTCCTTTAGGTTGCTTTTGTCAGGTATTTGGTCTCAATGAAAAGTAGCTGAGACAGCATGGCTCCCGCATTAGTGTCAGATGAGTGAGCAGAGTACACTGTAGTCATGCTGCCTTGCCAAAAAAGACAAAGCAAAAGAAATGTGACCCGTGCAGTCTCTCCAAGGGCAAGATTGAGTCCTTCCTTGTGCTTGGGAAAGGCCCCCATGCCATTAAAGCACTGTACGCCATTCCCAAGGCTGCAGAGAAATGGGCATCTGAGCCCACAGCCTCATCTGCCAGCCTCTTGTGAGTTACCAAGCACCACCTGGCCCCTTATCTCTTCCAACCCCAAACTGCCTGCTCTTCTTTTCTTTTTTAAAAGATGTTACTGGGAGGGGCTAGAGAGATGGCTCATCAGTTAAAAATACTGGCTGCTTTCGCAGAGGACCGGGGTTCAATTCCCAGCACCCACATGGCAGCTAACAATCATCTATAACTCCAGTTCCAGGGGAATTCAACACTCTCTTCTGACCTCTGTGGGCATTGCACAACACAGGTGCACTTACATATATGCAGGCAATACACTCATACATATAAAAATAATAAGTAAAATATGTTTTTAAAAATGTTACTGGGAGCCGGGCGTGGTAGTGCATGCCTTTAATCCCAGCACTCGGGAGGCAGAGGCAGTTCAAGGCCAGCCTGGTCTGCATAGTGAGTTCCAGGACAGCTGGGGCTACGAGGAGACCCTGTCTCAAAAAGACCAAAAAAAAACCAAAAAATGTTACTGGGAAACAGTGGCACATATTATGCAATTTTGAACCACCTGTTTGCAATCACATTTCTTCTCATGGAACTGTTTTGAAGCTCCTTTCAGGAGCCACCTAGAAACAAAATGGCAGGGTTCACACCTGCTCAAGGTGTATTCTTCCTGGTATGTCCTATAAGAAGAGTATCCTTTTCCTTCTCACCTCAGTGACTACTAAGAACGGGGCATCACCCTTACCTTTTGACAGCACCTCCACAGCAGGGGATAGTATCAGGTGTGTCTAACTTTGTGTGTACACCGGTGTGTGTTCATGTGTTCACTTGTGTGTGTAGGTACACACCATGTATGTGCATGTGCATATGCAGGATAGACATTGGGTGTTCCCCTCAGTTGCTTGTTTTTTTGAGATAGGGTCTCTCACTGAACCTGGAGTTTACCACTTGGCTAGACTGCCTGGTCAGTGAGCTCCAACAATCCTCTTGTCTCTGCCTTCTCAGTGCTGGGATTACAGGCAGGTATGCCCACATCCGACTTTTTACATGGGTATAGACTGAGTCCTCTCCTCAGCCCAACCTTTTGACATCACTACAGGACTGACATCATCTACAAAGTTCAAGTTTAAGAACCATGGAAACAAGTTACAAAAACAATACTGAAAAAAAATCTCCTGTTTTTATTTATTTAGGTTATGTGTATGAGTCTTTTGCCTGCTTATATGTAAGTGTACACGTGTTATGCAGTGCTCGCAGAGGCCACTGATCCCCTGGCTCTGGAGTTACAGAGAGTTCTTAGTCACTGCATGTATGTTGGGACCCAAACTTGGATCCTCTGCAAGAGCAGTCAGTGCTCTTAACCACTGAGGTGTCCCTTCAGCCCCAGATCTCATAATGTTTTAAGTAAGTTTATGTTTTGTGTAGGGCCAGATTCATAGTTATCCTGGGCACATGTGGCCAGCAGGCTGTGAATTAGACATGCTTAGATCATCACATGACTCCCACCAGAGTTAATGCCTAGTCACACTGGCACCCCAGGATCTCCAGTGTCTCTGTCAGTGTCTCACAGGTTGTGGACTTGGGTCCCATTCCAGAGATTCATGCCTTCATCTGCTTAGCAAACACATGGAGGTCACAGGTGTGCCCAGCCCTGTATTTCACAACAGGCCTGCAGAGGTGCTGCAGAGACCTGCCTCCCTCGGAGCTTCTGAACATCTACACCAGTGTTGGGGAGATGGCTCAGTAGGTAAGAGTGCTTGCTGTACAAGCATGAAGACCTGAGTTCAGATTTCCAGCCCCCACATAAAACCACATAAAAAGCTAGGCAGTGGCAGAGGTCTGTAATCCAGGCACCAGAGAGGAGACAGGAGGATCCCTGGAGCTCACTGACCAACCAGTCCAACCAATCAGTGAACTCCACTGAGACCCTGTCTCCAAAAATAAGAAAGTGGAGAAGGGATTCAGGAGGACATCTGACATTGATCTTTGGTCTTCACGTGCCCATGTGCAGCCACACATACATGTGCATATACATACATGAACATGCACACACATGTATGACAAACATATAGTCACATGACCTTCCAGGAGGCTAAGTCCACACTGAAGAATTTCTTTACAACCAGGGCATCTGCCTGGCCCAGTGCATCACCAGTTAAAAAATAAGGGCAACAGTAACATCACCTTTAGGCAGCTCTGGGTACAGAGGAAAGGCCAAATGGTGGTGTTCTCCTTGGCCCTTACATCCCTCCAGGGCTGCTTCCCAGAAGGTCAGGCCTTCTCCTTCCCAGATAATTTTGGACAGCAAGCCCCTGCTGCTTTCTAATTTGCAAGTATCTCTTTTCCTAGCTGGATACACCAGTGATAAAGTCCATGTAGCACAATGCTAATCACAGCATCTAAGACAGGGGTCAACCGCCTTCTTAAAGGGCCAGACATTAAATATGGCCTGCATTTTGAAAACCATATGGTTTCTCTGGTTTTCTTCTCTCTCTCTCTCTCTCTCTCTCTCTCTCTGTCACCCTCGCTCTCATTTGTTTTTGGTGTGTGTGTCTCTGTGTGTCTGGTATATGTGCGTGTAAGGGTGCATGTGTCCATGCATGAGGGTTGAGGCCAGAGGCAAATGTCTGGTGTCCTGTTCTATCATGCTCTACCTATTCCCTTGAGACAGGGGCTCTCACTGAACCTAGAGCTAGGAGGGCAGCCAGCAAGCCCCAGTCATCCTCCTTTCTCCAACAAGCCCAGGGATCCTCCTGTCTCTGCCATGAGTCAGCATCAACTAGAGTGAGACCTGGGTGACAAGGCATCCTGGAGGTAGGTGAAAGACTCCCTGGCATGTGTGCAAAGATGCTAAGAAGTCCAGAAAAGCGGCGGCACAGCCTGAGAGCAGAGCCATAGGAGCACTGCAGTCATAGCCAGCTGGGAGTCTAAGGGAGCAGGTGCCACAGGCAGGCTGTGAGCAGGTGGGATCCGCATTGGGCCAGTGCTGCCAGGAAACCCTAGGCATATAGCCCTGAGGGATAGGACAAGTGAAGAGGCCCAGCCAGCCCTGGGAGACAGCCCCCCATCTCTCTCATCTTTGTGCTTTGGGTCTCCCAAGGCTCAGCTGACCCAGCCAAATCCATGCCCCTTCAGCAAACTCAAGCCTCACCAGAGCCCCTCCTGCACAAAGGCACTTCCAGATATTCACTCTCCCAGTATCCATCTCCACCACTACACTACCAACTCCCACTGGGATTCCACATGTGAGTGACTTTCAATGTGGGGTGTGACAGGATGCCAGCATAAGGGTCTGGCTGTTTCCTTTGCCAAGGAAGATGGTTTTCAAAGCCCAGTGATTCCCCTTGTTCTATAAAGGGAGCCCCCTTTTTGTTATTTGTTGTTGTTGCTGTTGTTGTTGTTGTTGTTTTGAGACAGGGTCTCCCTGTAGCCCTAGCTGGGATGGAACTCACTATGTAGCACAGGCTGGCCTCAGTGTCACAGAGATCTGCCTGCCTCTGCCTCCCGAGTGCTGGGATTAAAGGCCTACACCACCACACCCAGCTGACAGTCCCTTTTTAGCTGTACAAAGGTCAGAAAGGCATGACTTTGAAGTCATCCTTGGCCATCTTTTATTTTCTTATTGACATCCAATGCCAAATACAAAACTAGTATTTATAGGAACTCTTGGCAACTGATGGCTTCTGGGAAGGGGAGAGTCAGTCATGTTTAAAGGTGGGACTCTTCATAGGTTGATCAGGTTCCAGTGGATGAACCCATACTGAAGGGCATTTGGAGACACAAGCCTGACTCTATAGGCCTTGGTGGGGCCTATATGGGAGGAGATCTAAATATGATCAAAATATATTGTATACTTTGTAAAAGCAATAAAAAGAAAAAATAAGTATTTATAAAGAGAAAACATCCAGTCACAAATCCTACTTCCAAAAGTCATCAAAACTATGAATGTAGGTCAGTCTGTGAAGTGCTCACCTTGCAAAACTGAGGAACTGAGTTCAGTCTCCAGAACCGACATTAAAAGAGCTAGGCCTGATGATGTGCACTCGTAATGGAGCCAAGCAGAGACAGGCAGATTTCTGTGGCTGGCTGGCTGCCTGACCAACAGACTTAGCCCACTTGGCAGTGAGAGACCCTGTCTCAGATAAAAGGTGAACAGCACCAGAGGAAAGACACCCAAGGTTGACCTCTGACCCTGACAGGCATATGCGCGTGCGCGCACACACACACACACACACACACACACACACACACAGAGAGAGAGAGAGAGAGAAGTTCCAGAACCCTAGTTTAACCTAGTTAAAGAACTGTGTTTTGTTGTTACCTGCCTGCCGTGCCCTCAGACACTCTTCCTATGTTTTTTCCCATGTCTTTAGCCGTCCTCTGCCCTGTCAACAATTCTGTGGTATTTTTATAGGGAGCATAGAAAGACAATCTGGTTTCCCTGTTGGCACTGTCCAGTGTATTTTGGTTTTCGTTCCTGAATGTATAGGGAAGTTTCTACTTTATAACCCATTTCTGTAAGAGTGTTGACTCTTCTATCCTGTTTCTTCTGCATCTGAGCCATCGATGCATTGCGTGTTGGTAATTGTATGTACAAGATCATTACGTGGCTTCCAGCAGGAAGAAACTTCTGTTTAGGCCAGACATTGCTTCAAGCCAAGTCCCCCACATAGAAACACACACAGTTGATGACAGGAATTTCTTTACACACACTTCTGGCTGAAAACAGTCAAACCTTATTTCTCCCTCTTGATTCACAGGCAGAATCTGATTTTATTAAAAACTAAGCCAGGCCTGATGGTTCAGGCCTGTAATCCCAGCTATGTGGGAGGCAGAGGTAGGAAGAGAACTGGCTCAAGGCTTGCCTGAGCTCCAAAGTGTGTTCAAGACCAGCCTGGGCAACTCTGTGTTTCCAAATAAAAAGGAATAGGCTTGGAAGATGCCTTGGTGCTTCAAACACTTGGCACTGAAGCATGAGGATATGAGTTCAAATACCCAGAATCCATGCGATGCTGGGTGCAGTAGAGTACATTTCTGACCTCCATGCCATGGCACACACATCATACACACATTATACACATATATACAAATAAAAGCGATCACGTACTTATGAAAGAGAGAGACAGAGACAGAGAGAGACACCCAATGAGATGGCTCAGCAAGTAAAGGTGCTTGCTGCACAAGCTGGTGAACCGAGCTCTCTAGGACCCATGCAGAGGTGGAAGGAGAGAACTGACTCTGCAAAGTTGTCTTCTGACCTCCATGAGGGGCGCTGTGGCACATGACACCGTCTTCCATACATCACGTGGGCGTGTGCGCGCGTGCATGTGTGTGTGTGTGTGTGTGTGCGTGTGCGCACACACACAAACAATAATTTTTATAAATGAGAGAGAAAAAAGGGAGTTAGTTTTTCAAAAGTAAAAAGGCCTGGGGATGTAGCTCAGTGAAAGAGCTCTTTTCCCAGCATGTATGAGGCTCTAAGATTAGTCCTCAGTATTGCCAAACAATACCAAAACTGATAGCACAGCTGGTTAAGTGTTTGCTTTACAAACTTGATAATCCAAGTTTGAGTCCCATCACCTACATTTTTTTAAAAAAGAAAGAAAACTGGGTGTGGTTCTGCTGGGGAAATGGAGACAGGTCCAACAGGGGCTTGCTGGTCAGTTAGTCTAAGCTACAGGTCAAGTTCCAAGCCAATGAGAGACTCTGCCTCAAAAACAAGATGGATGGCACCCAAAAAAAAACACCTGAGGTTGATGTCTGGCTTCCACATGCACCTGCACGCACATGCGCACGCACACACACTTGCAGGAAGAAACTAACCAAGGGCCTATCCACTTCAGACCTAGCCCATTTTTACCTGGCAGCTCTGTCCAGGGTGGCTCTTCCCAGCTCTGCAGTGGAAGTCTGTCATAGAAACTCTCCTGAGAGTCACAAATACCTGGTTGAAGAGCTTCGGAGGTCCCAAAGGAGGTGGCCATGGGTACCCGAGCTTGAGGCCCCGTCTTTCTCCACCACCCCCAAATTTTGCAGATTGATTTCTGGGCTTGTTCTTTCCTTTAAAAAGTAATAATAAGATGTTCTCACTTGGGAGAAAGATGATTAAATTTCAAATTACTCTGCTTGCCAGATAAGATTGAAATCTTTGGATCCAGGCAGGCCAGAGACCTGTTTTGCACACAGGAAGCTGTGCCAGCCACCAATTCACCACGTTGCTGGGCG
Source organism: Nannospalax galili (assembly GCF_000622305.1). NCBI lineage: Eukaryota > Metazoa > Chordata > Mammalia > Rodentia > Spalacidae > Nannospalax > Nannospalax galili. The sequence continues at coordinate 10,275,213 of NW_008341028.1, forward strand.
ACTGTAATGGAGCAGCGTGTTTAAAAGTACATTAAGGGGCGGCAAACACGGTAATGAGGGCATTTGTTATACTGTAAGGAGCTTTCCAGAACATGGAAATTACTGACACGGCGATTACGATTGTGAACTGGGTGAGGGAAATCAAATCCATCCAGGCACCCCCCTCTTCTCCTCCATCAAGAAACAGAGGTTGAAGACAAGAGGAACAAGAGGCCCCTGGCAAGCAGGGGCTTTGTGAAGGAGGAGCCACGAAAGTTATTAAACACTTTAATAACATGCAGAGTTAGTTGTGGCTTCAGCTGGGCTTTGTGGGGGTTTTGATCAGATCCATTTCCATAGCAAGGCCCCGTTCCCCAGAGGGCTCCAGGGGGAGACCACAGGAGGCAAAAGGCTGGCCTTGCCCGGCATCAGATTTCAAAGCTGCCCCAGGATGCCTTGTGGTTTTCGTTTTTCTTCCTAATGGTTTGAAAGCAGACTTCTCTGTCATCCAGGTTTGTCACCAAACTGAGCTTAGAATGGAAGCAGGTGTGTGTGTGTGTGTGTGTGTGTGTGTGTGTGTGTGTGTGTGTACAGAGGCTAGAGGCTTGGCCAGACTCTGGGGTGTAAACTGAGAGCCTACATAAGAAAGGCTGGAGTGTGGTATCCCAGCCACAAAAAAAATGGAAAGTAGGCCACGAAGGTCAGCCACAAGGACGTTTGCTCAGAATTAGGGAAACTACTGGCATCTGACTGCAAAAGCCATTCAGCTGAACATATTTAGCACCTCCAGGCCTCAGTTTCCCCTTGTGTAACCTTGAATTCTTTCTTAGGGAAAGTTGTCTGCCTACCCTTCAGACACTCCACTTAGAATTCTGCCTTTGTCTTTGAGTACCGTCATCTCCACTTCCCCACGCTGCTGTGGACTACCTGAGAGCCATGCCCAGGCAGAACCAGCACTCAGAGGGCCCACACTAAATATCTGAATGCATCTGAGATCTCCTAAACCTATTCTTGTTAAAGATTCAAGACCTGAGCCAGGCATGGTGACACATGCTTATAATCTCTGCATTAAGAGGCCTGAGGCAACAGATTCCAGAGTTGTGGCCAGCCTGAGCTATGAAGCAAGATTTTGTCTCAGAAAGAAAAAAAATTTAAATGAGAAAAAATATAAAGGAAAAAAATTAAGGCTGGAGTACTGAATGTCTTAATAAATTAATAAATGTACTAAGTAACTAAATATGGACACAAAGGTATCTTTTGTCCTGTCTCTGTCCTTTGTGGCAGGACTGGACTAACATTTTCAGGGCCCCGAGCAAGCATGTACATGGATGCCCTTGGTCCCTGGCCACACTGGCTCCCCAACCCCACCTGGTGTCTGTGGTATGCCAACTTGCAGTCCTCTCCCCTCCTCTTCCCATAACAATTGCACCCTGAGCTGCCTCTCGGGCCCAGAGCTGCAAAGATGGAGGACATAGCCAGATCTGAGCTGAATCCCTGAAGTATTGGGATCGTTGGACCAAGAATTTAAGCGGGTTCCAGAATGTGATCTAGAAAGAGGGGCCTACCAACTTAAAGTGAGCATGGTTTCTTTGCACTCTGAGCTCCTGGCCCTCCAGATGGAACATGGCCAGTGGTGGTGTGTAGCTGTCTAGGGGCAGTGCAAGCATATATTTCCTCATCCATCTCCTCCCTCTGGCCCTCTATTGGCTGCTTATCACCTTGGATAAGTATCCACACAGGGAGCTTCTCTCGTCAAAAGAACCTTCTTTCGGCCTTTATCCCTCCCTCTCCAATAGACTCAGAGAGAAGACCCCACCCACTCATCCTACATCAGAGCAAGCCATCAGGTCACTTCCTATCTGCATGGAGGAAGATAGGATGTAGAGATGACAAGTTGGGACAACCAACGAACACTTTTGCTTCGCTCAGTTTGACCTTGGCTCTGAGCATAACATTTCAGCAGTGGCTGGGCGGCCCTGATGGCGGGTGCCTTGCAAATGGGTCATGGAAGTGGCAAGCATCTCTTGGTACAAACTGTATTGTGAGCTAAGTGGGAGAAACCAATTGGCAGCTTTCTTCATGTCCTGGCTGAGACCCCTGCCCTGTCTCTCAATTCTACAACCCTGGAGGTTGCAAGACACATGTGTCTGTGTATTTGTGAATATCAATGTATGCCTCGCTCTTGGCCTGGTGCAGAAGGGGCTCAAAAATGCCTACGGAACAGAAAGATGCCCAGTTCTGAGCATGAGGCCCAAGGTTGACCCTGTGATCCTTACCTGAGATTCAGCACATGTTTCTTGTTCTAGGAGAGACTTATGTCCTAAGCCAGCCTGGCATCCACACATGAGGGATCCTCGGCCATAGCCCCTCTTCCTGTTACAAAGATAAAAGGCTATTTAAAATTTCCTGTAAATTGCACTTAGGCTCTGGGTCAAAGGGCTCTGTTGAGACCAGTTTTTTTAACCTCGGTCTTCTCCTGGCCTGGGTGGTTCTCACTGGGTATTGACAGAGAGAAACTGCTATAGCCCCAGCCCTCCAGCAGCCTTCCCCTCCCCTTAGGCTGGCAGTGACTTCAGCACAGGGTTAGGGCTGTGAATGTCTTTTGAAGGGCTACATGGACAATTGCCAAAGGGGCCCTTGCAGACCCCACATATGAACCCTCTCTTTGCTTATGCCTATAAAGGCTAGGGCAGGACTGGGAAGGAACCCCAGAAGTACAGACTGGGGGTAGAGGTTGCCTCTGAAGGCTGGATCACTGATGGTAGGCAGGTCAAGAAGTCAGGACAGCCAGCCTGTAGTAAGCAGGACACCCTGGCTTTTGGCTTGGGGTCAGTCTGTAAGTTTCCAAACTGCAGAACATAGTAGGTAGGGACAACTCGAAAAAGCAGATGAGGGTGGAGGAAGAAGGGATGGCAGGGAGCTCACAGAAGGGTGTGGCCACAGGACCAATCAGAGAAACAGAACAAGAGTGGAGCCAAGGTGTTCAAGGATCTCTGGGCTGAAGGAACTGGGAAGAGGGAGGTTCTCTGCTCTCAGCTCTCTGTATCCATCCTCAACTTCTCATTCAGCTCCAGCAGTAACATCCCAGGAAGAGAGGTACCTGGGCTCAGGGCTCAGTGCCAGTGGCTTGGGCCTACACTTAGCTTGATGCACAGCAACCTTCTCCAGTAAACAGAGAGTGCCTGAGGCTAGATGATACTTGAGGGGCAACATGGACGTCATCATGGGTGGTACTCCCAAGGGACAGGCACTGAGGGGCTCCCACTGAAAACTGACTGCATAATGAACAAGAAGGAGGGCTCCCCTCCTCCCCTTTCAACTGTATAGACAAAGAAGGTGGGATTTCATCAACTTTTTTGGAGGCTGCTCCAAGGCTACTTGTGTATAAATCCAACACACTCAAGAAGCTGTTTCTAAAACCATGCCCCCCCTCCTCCCAGCTGGACCCCTCTCCAATTCTGCCCCACTTACTCTTCCCTTGGATAATGGGGGTAAATGGGGCAGGTGGGCAATAGGATCTTACTGACTGCAGGAGGCCCAAACAGACACCAAGGCTAGTCCACTGTTGAACTCCAGGTAGCCTGGGTTTTCCTTTCCTGTGGACCTCTTGTTAGAGCCGAAAAGAATGGCTGTGCACGTGTGTGCATGGGCATGTATGTGAAGGCCAGAGGTCAACAGTAGGTGTTTTCCTCAGTCGCTCTCCTGTTTTTTAAACAGGGTTTCACACTGAACCTAGAGCTCACTGATTAGCTAGGCTGGCCAGCCAGTGAGATCTGGGCATTCTCCTCCTTCCATCTTCCCAGAGCTGGGGTTACAGATGTGTGCCCACTATGCCTAGCTTTCCTGTGTGTCCCAGGGATCCAAACTCAGATTTTCATGCTTGTAGGGCAAGCACTTTACCAACTGAGTCATCTCCCTCCAGCCCAGAATTGCACTTTAAAATAATTTCCCTACAAAACTGTTTGTCCTTATAAAAATATGTGGTTCTCAAACTGAGAAATGTAAATAGATTGGAAATGGATGTTGAGGGTCTTTGTCTTGTCTTCAAGCCAAGTCTTTGACACTTTTACGGGCTGGGATGCAGAACTTGAGGTGGAAGACTTAAAGGTCCTCTTCATCTTATCCAGCCAGGAGTCATCACCAAAACAGCAGTAGAATAAAAGTTAATGTAATCCAAACACAGCATCAGGCCAGCCACTAAGCCATGGGACCTTAGACAAGTCACTGTAATAAGCCAAGGATACCCTGAGAGTGGAGTGGCAGAGAAACAACTCAGAGGTGGCCTGGGCTGTATAGAGAATTAAATGAGATGCATTATGGAAATACCTACCGAAGGGCTGCGGAGAAGACATCCAGCAAGGTTAACTGAAGGGAACAGTGGGAGGGAAGGGAAAGGGAAGGCCGGCTGGCAGAACAGTGTCCCAGATCCTGCTGGACCTGCCAGCTGCTGCCTGAATTCCACCATCAAGGCATCCTCCCTTTACTCTGAAGTGATGATCCCAATTAAAATGCTAATTATCTCCAAGGGTCTACTATTAAATGTTTTATTCTGTTAGTCTGTTATTGACCTGGGAATGTGAATGAGGAATCTGAAAACTCTATATCAGGGGCAGAAGATGCAGAGGGTAGCTTGTCCCTAGTCACAGCCATCTCTGTGACCTTCTCTGTCCTTGTCATTGGTCTCTGCCATAGTCAGGTACTCTTGCTGCTGTCAGCTGTAGTGTCCATGCAGACCCATCCCAGCCACCACAGCCTCTCCCAAGGCGAGAGGCCGTGCAAAGACCTGGCCCTCTTCCGTACTGTACTCCCTGTAGAGGACCTGCTAGCTCTGCTGGGCTCCACTCTTCAAGGCTCTGCTCCAGGCCTCCCTGTTCCTCCTTCAACTCCCACCACTTTCTTTGCCCTCCACCTAGCTAGCCTCAGTCTCACCGGCTTAAACCCTCAATACATGATAGAGTGTGTGGTACCCTGACAAAGCTGGAAAGTATTCATTCGTGCTCCAACTCCCAAAAGATCTTCCACAGATAGAATGGTCATGGACACAGGACAATGTGGAAGAGGGATCGTGGTCCTCGGAGACAGGATCACCACCATGGACCTATGATGTTCACCTCTGTCTCCAAGCCTCAGTTTTCTCCTCCATGAAGTGAAGAGTCAGCGTGAGCAGTGCAGCACTGTCTGCTGAGTCCTGTCTTATTTTTCTCATCTAGAATAGATAATATTGATCGATAACCTACTGACAAACTCTAGAAACAGGTAGGAGACTTTCTGGGTATATCTGTAAGGGAGTTTCTAGATTGATGTAACTGAGGTGGGAATAAGGTCACCTTAACTGCAGGCGCCGCCATTCCCTGGGCTGGGGTCCTGGACTGAATAAAAAGGAGAAAGCAAGCTGAGCACCAGCATTTTCCCCTCTCTGCTTCCTGACTGTGGATGCCATGTGACCAGCTGCCTCACGCTCCTGCTGCCTGCCTTCCCCACCATGATGGACTGCACCCTCAAACTGAATAAACCCGTCCTTCCTTCAGTTGCTTCTTTGTAACCATTTGGGCTACAACAATAATAAAGATATCTAATGCACCATCTTCTATAGATTTTCTAATAACTCTGAGGCACCCAGATCATTATTATTCTCATTGGCCAGATGGGTAAACTGAGGCCAAAGAGGCAGGCAGTGAGGGATAGACAAGGTGGCAGACAGCCTCAGGTCCTACTAGGCTCAGTTTAGACCCTGGAAGTTATTCCTCTGCTTAAATGACCCCTTCAAGCAGCAGTGGGTTGCTCTGTCTCATCCACCTGTGTGTTGGAATCTCTGCAGATCCCTCTGGGGGTGGGGAAAGCCTGTTTGGAAGCCTAGAGGCCCCACCATCTCCGTGCCAGCACGGCTTTGCCTTGAGAACAATGCAGATTCTCTGAGTCACACCCCTTCCCATCCGGTTGTTGGTGGGAACTAAGCTGATTTGTTTAAGTGTTGAAGGAAATATTATGGAATGTGGACCAGAAGAGGGAAGAATGCAAAGGCACCTTACAATCATCCAGGAAGCAGGCTGAGTCTGCCTAACAGCGCATGGGATTCCCACTTCAACCAAAGCACCCATTAGAAAAGCCACCTGGAGCAGCTGGCTTAAGAAGACAGACGTTCTTAAACCTCCAATGAAGATTCACCATTGGAACCCTTTAATTGATGCGTGCCCGAGTACATGTCAAAACAGTATTTCATTTATGAGGGACCAGTTTGTCCACAGTGTTTCCGGCCAAAGTCATCACACAAAGCTGGTTGCTTCATACAGGTCTCCACTCAATTCCCAAGCCAAATACACTTGACTATTTTGGTCTAGACCACACTTGATCATCACAGACAGCCACCAAATCCCTCTCCTGTCCTATTTACAGATAGAAGCCAAGCAGCTGCCCTCTTCCCAAATATAAACATGCCTCTGATTCCCTAACTTTCTTTGGGGAATTCCTTCTAGGCGCCTATGTTTATTTATGAAGCCAGTTTGGAAATAGATCAGGCACGGCTGTCATTTCTAGGCGTGCAGTTAGTTGAGGTCAGCCAGGGAATGATATCACAGAGGCGAATGAGGAATGGAAGGTAAAATAGCATGGACCTCCTCCTGCCAAGCTGAGGGCTCCTCCCTCAGGCATCAGGCCTGATCTCACCCCTGGACAAGGATCGGCTATTTTCTTCCAAGGATCTCTCCCATTACCTAATAGCTTACCTTTTAGGATGCTTCATTTTGCTTTGGCTTCCAGGAAGCTCAGAGGCAAATCAGATGTTATTCCAGGCTTTTGAAGAGTTCTTTTTCCTAATTCTCTAAATGGGGAAAACCTCTTTGACATTTTAGTGATGGGGGGGTACTGGCTTATGTATGTTTTAATATTATAAACAGCCTTAAATATGTTCAGGAAATAGATGGAGGAATAGATAAACTTCAAATGCACCAAATATTTCCTCCAAATGGTATTAAAATACAAGTATCAAGTAGGGGGTGGGGTGCTCAAGGGAATGGCTCACCTAGCACATACAGGGCCCTGGGTTCAATCCCTAACACTGTAAAAAATAAAAATCAGTCAATTGATAAAATGTAGGTTATCTAAGGACTCATGCTAGAATATTCATTTTTTTTACCAGAGAACTGCCCAAATCACCTCAGCAACATGTAGATTGGAAGGTTTAGCTCTGGAATGAGCCACAGGCCTTAGGAAAAGGCAAGAACTATTACCAGTAGCTACCCAAAGTCCTGTGCCTGTGTTTACAGCTGAGAGAAGAGGACTCAAGGGTCCAGGACACACAGCAAGGCTTTCTCAAGCCATGGCAAACCGTCTATCTCCCAGCTCCTCCTGGCCTGGTACTCCAAGGTTGGGGCCACTAGAGCCCACAGCAGCCTTCCAAGCTTGGGTCTTACTCCAAAGGGGAACGCCTCCTGGTGGGAAGGCCAAAGGGAATCTGTCATCTAAGTGAGTCATCAGGTTCTGGCCTCCACATGTTGCCAGCACAGCTTTCTGGCAGCCTGTGGCTCTAGGTTGCCATAGTCTGGCAGAGAACAGGCGTGGTGCATTCAACCCTGCAGGAGAGGGTGGGAGCTTCTAAAAGGTCAGCTAAGGACAAGAGTCAAGTCCAAAGAGGGCAATCTTGGCTTCTTAGGTTGGCACATCTGGATCCTCCTGCAGTGGTATTTGGATGTCCTGTAGGGACTGGACCATGGACAACTCATTCCTGACACACCATGTCCAGAGGTCAGAAAGGTGGGAAGGGAACACTGGGATGGTGTACAGTATCAGGATAGGCAAGTCTTCTGGCTATGTTCTGGGACCCTACAGATCCCACAGGTTCTGGCTGGAACTGGAGAATGCTGAGGGGCAGGTGGGTTCCCTGTGCATACTTAGATCATCCCTCTGAAGCGGGAAGACGCAACCACAATGCACCATAGAAATGCTTAGCCATCGATCTGAGACGAGGGTGTGGAGGTTTGGAAGGGAGTGGTGCTGTGCTTTGATCAGCAATCTCCCACCGTGGTCAATTTCCAACTGCCAGTTCAAGAGCACTGATGTGGAACTGGGCAGAGATGCCAGAGGTCTTCCTGCAAGCAGGTCCAAGCTATCCCGGGCATCTTTGGGTAACACACGGCACACTCATTCCCAGCCCTGTTTCTAACCTGCCCTGCCATCAGGCCTTGTTGACATCACCTGTGCTAAGAATAATTGTCTCCACCTGACCCATGGGGAACTTAGGTAAAGCCAGTTGGAAAAGCTTTTCAATTTAGGGAAAGAATTCTTTGGAAGCACTTTAAGTGATCATGGATTTTGATGTTTTGGGTTTTTGTGTTCACGTGTGTGCAAGTACACACGTGTGCACATGCATGTAGAGGCTGATGTGGAGTGCCTTTCTTGATCACTCTCCATTTTATTTACTGAAACAGAGTCTCCCGCTGATCCTAAGCTCATTCATTCATCTAGGCTAGCTAGCCAGCCTGTCCAGGGGATCCTGTCTAGCCTCTGATTAAAGGTCAGCTACCACAGCTGCCCAGCTTTTGTGAGGGTGCTGGGATCCGAACTCCGGTCCTCATGCTTGCATGGCAACTGCTTTAGGCAGTGAGTTGCCTTCCTAGCCCGTTGTTTTTCTGAGGCAAAATAACAGAAATATGCAGCGGGTGAGTCTAAGAACAGAGCGCCTAGGAATGCCCAGGCTGGAGTTCAGTGTGCTATCTAGGAAACCACAGGCCTCAGCTTCCCTCTTATGAAGCAGAAGTTCTTTAATAGGTCCCTCTTTATTCTGCACAGCTCTAGAGAGACGGGGCCCAGGAGAGGAGCCGCCAGCTCAATTCTTCACGTGACTACTTAAGCCTGAACCAGGAAGGGGAACAACTGTACATGCCTGGCTGGAATTTGAATATCTAATTTGATGGGGCATATAAATTGGCAGTTATTCAAATGAGCACATTTGCATATATAGGGTTTAAGGCGACATGATAATTCCTTAATATTTTTTCCATGGTACAGAACGAGGACTTTAGATCTTTCTCCTTCTTTGCAAGAGTTTTAGGGGGGGCTGCAAAGGGAGCAGGGTGGAACCCAGGAATTGCCCAAGGACAGTGGGATTGAATGTGGGGTGTACCTCCAGGGGTGGAAGAGCATGGCACTGAGCAGCTTTTCCCTGAATCTGGGGCTGTGTCTTCACACTCCATTTCTTATTTGTCTGACCATGGCTGCCCCTCGTGGGAGCGCACCTTCTTTGGTGGCAGGGGACAGCTTCTTTGTTCAAGAGTGACAGAGGCTCTGGGCCACTCCCCCTCCAACATCAATATCACCTAAAACATTGTTGTGTATGCAAATTCTCAGGCCCACTGGGCCCTCCCAAATCCCCAGGGCAGCTGGATTCAAAAAGCCTTCACAGCTGGATTCAAAAAGCCCAGGCTGGGGACTCTTAGACAAGGGCACCCCCACTGGTCTGGCAATGGGCTTCCACACACAAGGTTTAAGCTTAAGCCAGCATTGGGTTTATCTCCCAAGGTCAACTCCAAGCTCTCATCCAGTACCCTTCAGGGTGCTTTGGCTTGTGCTGAAGGAGGGAGGGTCCTGGGTTCCCTCAGCAGAGGAAGAGGAGGAAGTTCCTGTTCTTCAGTGCATGATGGCCTGGGTGCCAGGGAGCAGGGTGCCAGTGGGCAGTAAGGGGACCTGCTTGGCCCTGGTCCAGGGCTGCTTCTCCCCACAGGTGAGATGGGAGGAAAGATAAAGGCAGCACTAGGGCATTCTGAAGCACTCAGAAGGTGCTGGAAGGTGTTTCTCAGGCCCCGACTTTCACCTTCTGCCTGCCACTACTCAGCAGTTCCTGTGCCCAGATGCTAGGAGCCTTGGAGTGGGTGGCCAGTTCTCACCGAGGGAGTGTCCAACAGGATAGACACCTGACCATGATGACCACGACTGTGAGTGGTGGGGATCAGGCAGCAGAGAAATTCCATGCTGTTCAGAGGTCAAGGGAAGCACCCATAGGATGGAAACAGGGAGACAGGATGCCAGGACAGTCAGAGCATTGTGTTTGAATAGGAGACGGGGCCATGAAGTATGCAAGATTCCGGAGGCCTCAGGGAGACTTGGAACCTGCTGGCCAGAGAAGGCTCAATTCAATCTATGCTCTGCACAGACCCCATTGCCTGTGAGGTCTGGCTGCAGGGGGTTGGAAGGTTTGGGGAGCCAGCTCAGTGAGGCTATGAACTGATCCAGAAGAGGTGGAACAGCCTAGCCAGGAAGGCTGCATGGAGAGAGGCAGGTGGGCAGCAACTGCTTCTGACTGCTGTAGTGAGAAGCAGACCAGAGGAGAGGGTCTTCCCCAGGTGTCTGCCCTGGCATCAGTCAGCACCTGAAAGAGTTAGGAAGCCCTGGGTCAAGAGCAAGTGTGGGTTCTCTTGGGTATAGATCCTACAGCAGCACCCTTGACAAACACATTTATGGTGTGGTCTCAGTTGCCAACACAGGTGGCTGAATGGGGCTCCCCTCAACCAGGTTGAGTGTTGTGGGTTCTCCTCAGGCCAGCTGTGAAGACCCTAACCTGGATCGGGTCCCCTGCCGATTGGGGGAGGCAAGAGGCGCGGAGTCACGACACACAGACCCTGGGAGTCGGGTGGAAGCAAGCACTAGGTGAGGTGCTGCAGGCTCGTTTAATGCAGGAGGGGGCAGGCCTTATATTTCCCTTTTCTCCGCCTCCAAGTCCCTTTAGTCAGCGTATCGCTTTCTGATTGGTCCGTGCCACGCAGTCTGTCAGCAGTCACTGGGCTCGCGAGCAGGGTACGGAGGCGTGGGCTCCTTTTGGCGGGCTATTTGCGACCAAGAAGTGAAATGAATTCTCGCTGAATCCCAGGGCTCTGAGTCCGCGCCATCTTTGGAGGCCTCCTGCTACAGTTGAGTGTGTCACACATAAAGAAAGGATGGGCTGCAGGAAGACAGAGATGGAGGCCCGAGTCAATCCAAGGTGGAAATAGCTCAATGGGATAGGAAAAGTGAAGACACTGGGCTCATGTAGAATGCCCCGGAAAAAAAATATGGAGCCTGGAGACAGGTGAAGATGAAGAGACTGAGAGAGGGATCCATGGTCTGCATTTGGAATAGAGGTTACAGGCCACAGTTAGCTATTTTCTGACTGCACAGGATAATTCATCAGAGACCAGGTTCTTCGTCTTGCCTGCCCAAAGTGTGGCCCTATCCACTTGTTTATCAATGGCTGCTAGAATTCCAACAGTCGTACCCACCTTCCTGCTAGGAAGATCCAGGAAGGAACAAAGGGAGGGAGGGAGGAGGGAAGGAAGGAAGGAGGGGGGGGTGGGAGGAGGGGAGGGAGGGAGGAAGGAAGGAAGGAAGGAAGGAAGGAAGGAAGAAAGAAAGGAGAAAAAGAAGAAGAAAGGAAGGCCAGCCACCTAACAGCACCAGCCAAGACAGCCCCCTTTGGGGCTTTACCTGGAGCCCTTCCTAAAGACTTCTACTTTTTAACTCTTCTGGTCCCCCATATCCACAAGACAGGTAGGAAACATGTAGTGTCTCCTTCAACACACTGCTATGTCAAAGCATAGGAAGGATGGTGAATATTATAGATAGCCAGAAGCTGTCTTACACATAAAGGAAAAATATGAGAAATTAGCATATATTTTCATTAGATTTTACTTTTTTAAAATTAAAAAAGAAATACTAAACATTAGCAAATGAGGTCAAGTTATTAAGATAACCAGGAGCCCAGGAGGGGCTGAGGCAGAGATCATTAAGATGTAGGAACAGAAAGCTCTGTGACAGCCTCGAGTGAAATGGAATTTGTTGAAAGGATTCATGGACTGTCCCAGGCCCCGAGGGTGTTGACTGGAGGGCATAACAGCCTGGAGCCAGAACCAGGGAGCCCCCCCATTTGGTTTCCTCTTCCTTCCCCTTTTATAGTCTTAAAGAATTCAGTTTCCATTTCCTCCTAGCCTGTTTTCTGTTTCAGGGCCCTGTCTCTCCCTTCCATCTTCTCTTCCTGTCTTCTTTCCCTGCCCTCCCTCCCCTTCCCTGCACTCCCTCCCTCCCCTCCCTTGCCCT
>NW_008341028.1:10287392-10310012 GCF_000622305.1 Nannospalax galili
TCTCCTCCTTCTTTCACTCTGTATTCTGTCTTCTTTCTCCCCTGAGTACATAGGAGAGAAAAGTCACTCTTCCCTGCCACTTCAGATGCCAACAGGGAAAATCTCCTGGACTCGATTCCTGAGCTGCTGTAACACAATATCTGTGGCTGGGTAATTTATAAACACTAGAAATTTGTAGCTTACAGTTCTAGATGCTAAAGTTCAAGGTCTTTCGAGGGTCTGGTCTTTACTTCCAAGGTGGTACTTTGAGCATTGTCCTTCCAGAGGGGCAAATGCCTTTCCTCCCATGGACCAAAGAGCAAAATAATAAAAGGCAGTTCCCTTTTATAAGACTGCTGCTAATCCCACGGAACCCTTATGACCTAAACACCCCCAAAGCATCCTCTGAGTGCATGTCTCCATGCATGTGTCTGTGCTTCTGTACGTGTCTATGTGTGCTTGGGCACATCTGTGTGGGTGTGTGCTTATCCATACATGTGTGTATGTGTGTGTATGTGTGTATGCGTGTGTGTATCTGTCCGTGTATGTCTCTGTGTGTGTTTCTGTATGTCTGTGTCTGTGTGTGTATGTATGTGTGTATGTGCTTGTGAATATCATCTGTGTATGCTTGTGTGTGTGCTTGTATGTGTATCAGTGTGTTTGTTTATGTTTTTGTCTATGTGTGTGCATGCTCATGTATGTATCTGTGTCTGTGGGTGTGTTTCTGTACTTGTATGTGTGTACCAATGAGTATTTGTGTGTGTGCTTGTGTGTGTATCTACCTGTGTATGGTTGTGTATGTTTGTGTGTGTGTGTATCCTTATGTGTCTATTTATGTACTTGCGTGCTTGTATATGTGCCTGCATGTGTGTGCTTATGTGTGTGTATGCATGTGCGTGCTTATGCTCATTCTCATACATGTGGGTAACTGTAAAGGCCACTAGTCAACCTTAGGTTTGTCTCCTCAAGCACGGTCCAGCTAGAGTTTTGAGACAGGGTCTCCCACTGGCCTAGAGCTCACCATGTGGGCTGGGCTAGGCTGGCTGGCCAGCAATCTCCAGGGCCCATCCTGTCTCCACCTCCCCAGTGTTGGACTTACAGGCACATACGGTGGTGAGGGGGGGGGTTGAACCAGCGACCCCTGCACAGTGATGACTGGGGATGAGTAAGTGTGCAGTTCGCCAGCCCATGCCGCCCCCAGTACCAGAAACAACAGGGAGTCTAGTCAAGCAGGAACTCATTTATTGCAGGTGTTACAGAGCTTAAAAAGGCATCTGGAAATCCCCCTCCCCCCAAGGGTGTATCTTAAGGATGGTCACGCACTGATCATGCACTCCTCAGCAGTGCAGAAGTATCCTTCAGACTTTTAAAACAAGTCAGGCCGTGCCCCAGTAACTTCCTCTCGGACCTCTACAAGGCGGGGCCTTTAGGTCCCCACAACATACCACACACCCAGCTTTTTGTGTGAGCTCTGGGGATAGAACTTGAGTCCTCGCACTTATGCGGCAAGCACTTTATCAGCTGAGCCCCCCACTCTCAATGCTACCATGCTGGCACTTAAGTTTCAACACATGAATTTGGGGGGCCGCCTGTACACTGCAGCACTGTGATCCAACACAAAACAGATGCTGCCTGCCCGACTCAGTCAGATATGGGCTGGGTGGGGCTGCTGCCCCTCAGCAGAGTCTGGGAGCTGGTCATCTGTCTGCCACAGTGGATCACAAGTATCTCTGGCTCTGAGGCTCTCCCTCCTTGTCCTTAGTCCAGTCTTAGCTTTCCTTCCCAGGGGTTGGCGGTTGTACCTCTCCCACCTTCTTTCCAGAAAGGCTCTGGAATTCTAGGCCAGATGATTCCAGAGTAGTCTTAGCAAATGTCCCTACCTTTATTTTCCTCCTCCAAAGACCAGAGACTCAAAGTACAACTGCCTTTGGCTTCAGGGGCTCAGAATCTGGGGGAGGATGAAAGACATTTAAATACAGTCTTACATTTAAACCCAACTACCATTTCCCATGGAGCATTGGGCTGTCTGGATAGAACTGAGTATGTTAAACGCCCTGGAAAGGCATCACCTGTAGGAACAGGCCCAGAAGTCCCCTCCCGGACTCCCCAAGTACAAGACAGGAGCGAGAGGCAAAGGTAAAGACTGCCTCTAGGAAGAAGGAACCCAGAGCTGATATAATCAAGAAGACTCAAGTCAGTGGTGCAACAGAATGAATGTAAAGCACAGAACTTGGCCTCCACTTTCCCAACAGCTGAATGTAAACAAGGCCTGATGGCACCAGAGCCAGGGAGAGGCCAAGGCCTGTGGAGATTGCAGATCAGCAATGCCAAGCTTAGAAAGCAAACATCTCACTGGCATGCCACCACCTGCTCCTTGCCCTTAGATGGAATTTGAAAAATTAAATATGGGGGGCTGGAGAGATGGCTTAGTGGTTAAGAATGCTTTCTGCTCTTGCAGAGGACCCAACTTGCTTTCCTAGCACTCATATGGGGCAACTCACAGTCACCTGTAACTCCAGCTCCAGGTGATCTGATGCTCTCTTCTGGCCTCTGTGGGCACTGTTCTCATGTACACATACCTGACCACAGACATACATCCAAGCACACATAATTTAAAAATAAAATAAATCTCTTTTTAGAAATTAAATCTGCATACTAGGTAATATATGAAAGTTGTTTTAAATTATTCTAGGATAAATTAATTTCTAGTTTATTTTTCCAAACCAGTGCTCCATTTTTTGTAAAAATTTGGTTGAGTAGATGTATATCTTGGATTATAGTTTTTAGTTGTCTTTCCATATAGAAGAAAATGTGGCTGTCTATCATTAGTAGATAGATAATGCATGCATTATCTACCATGCATTAATGTACTCTGTAGAGAGTACCAGTAGCAAGTTCATGACCAAGGCCAGCAGGTAGTAGCAGACAGAGCAAGAATTCCCAGCATCCCAGAACCATACAGATCCCATAAAACCTTGCATAGTGAATGGTATTCCATCTAACACTGGCTGCACAAGTGCATGCATTAAAATAGTAATGCACGGTGCTGGTGAACTTTTGAGAAAACATGCACACACTTATCTAACTGGATGACCTGGAGATAAATTTAACAAGGCAGTTCAAGGAGCTGGGCTTGGTGGCACATGCTTGTAAATCCAGCTACTTAAGAGGCTGAGGCAGGAGGATTGCATGTTCAAGCCTTGGCTGAGATACAGAGAAAGTTCAAGACCAGCCTATGCAACTTAGCAAGGCACTGTCTCAAATTTTCAAAACTAGAGCTGGGGATGCAGCTCAGTGGCCAAGATTTGTCTAGCATGTGTGAGGCCCTAGGTTCAATATCAATAGGGTCAAAAGGGAAAAAAAAAAACCCTTTGCTTCCAATCCTGTTAGTCTATCCTAAGGAAATAATGCCCCATCCCTGCCAAAGAAAAGAGTATAAAGACTATTATAACTATCTTTAAAAATCTGACTAGTAATAATCAGATATTTAGAGATTAGAAATGCATGTGCAAACATCCAATGTCAATTGCATTGAAAAAGAATTTTTCTGTATGAAACTGTGTATTTTAATAATGAAATGGAGATCTTTTTTAAAGGTTAAAACGTCATTTAATTTATGTCTTATAGGGTTTATACTGAGTACAATATTGTATAACTGTAATAATTCAACTGTAAACCTAAAAATTTACAGCCAATTTTGAAAGAGATGCATCCTACCTCAGGAAACTGTTATTGAAAGTGTCAATTGTGTTGTAATGATATGCTTCTTCTAAGTATGTTGTTATTAAATAAATAATTTTTAAAAAATTAAAAAAAAATCTAGACTTTCACAAATAAAGTTGGGATTATTAGCCTACCCACATCCCAGCTCGAACAAGCAAAAGGCAAAGCTTCCTTCCAACTTACCAGAGCATTTGGGATCCAGAGTGGTAATGTTTCCAGAAGCAGTGATGGTTCCGGAAGCAGTGATCACTGGATGCCAGGAGTGCCTGTCCTTCAGCTCCTGAAGCCCTGGCAGGTGTGTAGCATCGACCCCCTAAGGACAAGGCCTCACTCTCTAAGTTTCTAGTGTGGGAATGCAGCATTGATTTCCAGCCCAGCTTTTTTCAAAGAGCCTCAGTGTGATCCATTATGCTAGGAAACTCTGCCCTTGGCATTGAAACATCCCACCTGGGGCTCTGTTTTGAAAGGAGAGAATATAGTAACATTTGATACCTCCTCCAAGAGGACTTTATAATGGGGAAAATATCCCAAGTTCAAACACAGTGGGAATCCCCCCTCCTTCTTTTATTAAGCACTTTATATTCTCTAAGAAGTTTGAACTCGTAAATTACGGCAGTGGTAATTAAAACTCACTTCTGCCTCTGCAGAGCCCTTCTGAGGAGCTGAGCGCCCTTCATAAACAGGAGCTGCTTAATTGTCCCAGCAGCCCTACAGGTAAAAGGTGGCTGTTATCCTTGTAGTCTGGGGCTCCGGGACTGCCTGAGCTATGGCTGCCCATGTTCTACTGCTCAGGGCCTGGACTGCTTGGAACTCACTACAGAGGCAGCCTTTTTAAAGCCCAAGGCACCAAAGCCACAATCACTGGCTTCAAGAATGTCCAACTGGGGGACTGGAGAGATGGCTCAGCAGTTAAGAGCACTGGCTGCTCTCGAAGAGGGCTCGGTTCCCAGCACCTACATGGTAGCAAACAACTCTCCTTAATGCCAGCTCCAGGGCATTTGACGCCCTCTTCTGGGCATGCACTTACATACACCATACACATAAAACAAAAATAAAGACTTTTAAGAAAAAATATCCAACTGTCTTGGAGCTAGAAAAGCAAAGCCCTCAGTCTTGCTTCAATTCAGGCCACTCCCCTCCCCCACAGCACAGAGAGACACCAGAGCCCAGCCAAGCCCAGTCTGCCTCAGTGCCATTTGACACTTTGCCTCCTCTCCATTGAAGCTGAGGCCTTCGTGCCTTGTTTGCTATGCCCTGTACCCTTTTTCTACCCTCCAACTGATGCTCTACAGCTTGTTTGGGACAGCATCTTCACTTCTCTGACTTCCACCAAATATCCACCTTGTAGATAATCCTGTAAGAGTCCCTGGCCTCTCCTGGGGCCCGTCTCACCTGTAATAGACTTTCTTAATGGTTACTTGGTATTCCTGGGGGACAGACAGGTCTCCTTCCCTCCCTACCAGGAGCCCCTGCAGAAAAAGAAACACCTTTCCCACATGCCTGAACTTCAGCAACAAACTGGGTTCAAGATACAGTAGGTGGTCAATAAATGTTGATGGAGAGGTTGATGGGATCCTGAGCACTTGTTTCTAGGGAGAGCTGGACAAGCCTGCTGCTATTTTTTTCCTGCTCCCATCCCACCCATCATGCCTTGAACCCTGAGCCAGGAGACAGAACTTGCTACCCTCCAAAGACCAGATTTATACCCACCCCCCGGCACTCCCTTGAGCCACCTCCTAAATCTCTTGCAAGCCTGCCTAGAGTATCAAACCACTTCATCCTACCAGCCTCCATTTAAATGCTATATCTTCTCTGAGGTCTCCCTCTATCCTCTCCTACTCAACAAGTTGTTGCTTTACTGAGGTGTGTCAAAAGTGGTCCCCATCATGGCTGTGCCTCTTCTAGATGCCTAGCTTCAGGCAGCCCTCCACCTTCCCAAGCCTCCATGTCCTCTGCTCTTTGATAGTCGTGTCTCACCAGCCCTACAGTATTTCACGTGAACTAGAAGGGACGGTAGTACCTGCAGCTTTATGTGACTTGCTTCCTGTATCCCCAGCCACTCTTGGAGGATCATGTACACCTAACTCATCCTTAGGAAATGGTAGCTTCTGAGTATCTTTTTCAGAGAGATTATCAAAGCATTCTTATATAACACTGTGTTTGGAGATGGCAAGCCTAAACCATACTGTTGCACAAGAGAGGAGACTAGGTTCTAGAAAGCGGAGGTGGAAGACGGCGTCCAAAGTCCTACGAGTGAGGATTAGAACAAAGTAGATTCAACACTATCTGATGCTCACCTGACATTAAGTGTTTGATAAGTTGGACGGCTCATTTTCTCATTTTCTTATTCTTGTATAATTCCATTCCCCTAATGTTTAGATTCCCCTCCCTCGACCCCATGTATATATGTGTGAGGGTGTGCCTGTGTGTGCATAGTTACAGGACAACCTCAGCTGTCATTACTCAGGTGTTATCTACATTGGTCTTTGTTGTTGCTTTATTTTGCTTTTAAGATAGGGTCTTTGGGGCTGGAGAGATGGCTCAGCGGTTAAGAACACTAGCTATTCTTGTAGAAGATCGGGATTTGAATTCCAGCATCCACATGGCAGCTAACAACTGTCTGTAACTCCAGTTCCAGGGGATCCAACAGCCTCTTCTGTCCTCCTCAAGCATTGCACGACATGGGTACACTTAAAACATGCAGGCAATACATGCATACACATAAAATAAAAATAAATATTTTTTAAATCATTAGATTTATTTTTTTAATGTAAAAAAAATATATAGGGTCTTTCACTGGTCTGCAACTGGCCAAGGCAACTAGGCTGGCTGGCCAGCAAGAGCCAAAGAGGTTTACCTGTCTCTACCTCTCTAGGACTGGGATTCCTAAATGGGTTCTGGGAGATCTAATTCAGGTTCCTATGCTTACAAAGTAAGCTCTTCATCTACTGAGCTATCTTTCCCTCCAGCCCTGCATTCTTATAAAAACAATGACCAGAGGTAAGTCAGAATTATACTAGCTATTCACCCTCTGTTCCCTCTGTACTGCTGCTGGGGCTTTGGGATAGCATTCTAGAACTTTTTACATCATCTTTTTCTTTCATTTTATTTGAAGGGTACATGGAGGACTTAAAAAGATTGAGTTACAGTATTGATATGAGTCATAATTGGATATTAAACTTTACCTTTCTGTCTATATCAGATAATGGATTAAATCATTGGCTGGGACTGGATCCAACTACCACAGGCACTGCTGAAGTTGATGGTGTGTCTTTGATATTACTGAACATCTACAGAGGACCAGGCATTGGGCATTAACCAAGTCCCCTGAGATTGTCAGTGTGATCACCTAGGTGTCCTGACTGTATTTTTCCATCTCTATCAGGAGGTATTGAAAGTCCATGCCAATTGTTTTATTGAAATTAGATCCATTACCTTTATTGTGTTTCTCTGGTCACCCATAGGGGTGCCTATTCTGACCCAAGCTTACTTTGATTCACTCATTCTTCATGAAGTCATTTTTGGCCCCTTATGATCACTGTCCTCTTTTTTAATTGATGATATATTGGGCTTTCTTCTCTTGGGCTACAATCCCATCCTGAATTGATACCAAGCTCACAGGGTCACAGTATTTCCATCATATGCATGTTGCCTTTCTTGCTCTATAATCCTTCCAAGGTCATCACCAGCTTGTGGTGGTCTTTGCAAACCCTCTCAGTACTCAGTGGTTCAGTTCAGTGGCAGGCACTTTATTGCTTGAGCCATCCCTACTCCCAGTCCTGCCCTGCTTTCTTCATACCCAGGGGTGTGCTTCAAGAATCCTCTTAACTGGGAAAGTCGCTCTCCTCTGCGCCTCTGTGTAATGTGGAGATGGAATAGATGGGGTCTAAAGTCACTTTCCACCCTGATCCTCTATCTGCCTCAGCTTCTGCTGATAAGAACACACACTTGCATCCCTTCACCCTCCAGGTAGGACAGACTCTGAAGTCATTCCAGCCCATCATGACAGGCATTTCTTCCCCAGGCTTCATGTCCAAATCCCTGCATTTGACGGAAGCCTGTCAGATTCGAGGACCCCTCAATCAAATGAGAAGCTGCTACTGACCACACCTTCTCCAATACAGAGCTTGGTCGGAAAGACTGCAGACTTGCTGGAGCCCCAACCCACCTCCCTTTCAGTTTCCCCTAGACTCACCTGTACCTCTTCAGGAAGGCTCCTTTGGCTCCATCAGCACTGGATCATTAGCTGTTGCAAGCTGACTAAAGTCCAACCCACAACGCCTGTACTCCCCTACTTCCCACCCCACCTGAATCAACACTTGGAAGGGATTCAACGCATCCCCTACTTGGATCCCAGTGACTCCCTGTCCACACAGTCACATCTAGCCAGCACCTCCTGCACTCCCTCGGGGCCACGCCTGCAGAAGGGTGATAAGGGAATCGGATTCTCCAGTGACAGCAGAGGCACAGTCCAAAGATTCAGAATATTTAGCTGTGTTTACCCACTGTAATCAGCTTCTCAAAGACTGTCGCTGGGCAGCACTTGCTACATTGATTATACTGCCTCATATTTTTGGCCCCCAGGGGCAAACAGTTCTGATTAATATTTCACAACACAGTTTTTTCCCCCATATCCCTTTCTTCACGTTGTTGCTTTTCTCTTTTATTTTTTTTTTCCTCCTCCTGAGCCCCTGATAGAGAGACGCGGAATATTTTACTGTCTCTTGTGTCTGCCTGCTCCAGTAATCAGCGGACTCAATCATGCTTGCGGTGTTTTTATGAATTAATAACAGGCACTTTGGAGGGCTAGCGGGGGAGGCAGGAAACGCAATCTATGGAAACTTAATGAGCGCCGTGGGGAACAGCTACCTCACCACTCCCCACCCCTCCACACTGTGTGCTCTAAATCATCTTTTCTGAGATTACCAGCTTCCACACTGGCCCTGACAGCTTGCAGGGGCTCCTTGGGTGCCCCTCTATCCCTGCTAGGCTCCCCCAGGAAATGGAATCAGGGAGAGAGAGCAGTAATACATCCTCCTTTTCTAATGAAAAGGCAAAGAACAGGGCTAGGGATGTGGCTCAGTTGACAGAGTGTTTGTCTAGCATGCATGAAGTTCTGGATTCCATTCCCAGTACCACATAAACTGGGCCTGGTGTTATGTATCTAATATTCTCAGCACACAGTAAGGGGAGGCAGGAGGATCAAAAGTTCAAGGCTATCCTTGGCTATACAACAAATTTGAATCCAGCGTGGGCTACATAAGGCCCTGCCACAAAAAAGGCGGGGGGTGATGGAGAAAAGGGGAAAATAACTGAAGACCTGGTTTTTCTGTCTGCGGCAGTAATACCCTGTACACACCCTGTACACACCCAATCCCATCTAGACAGGCAAAGGAGACCAGGCTCAGGCTTGGCTAGATAAAAGGCCCTGGGGGCTGGAGAGATGGCTCAGTGGTTAAGAGCACTGACTGCTCTTGCAGAGGACTCAGCTTTGAATCTCAACACCCACATGGCAGCTATGAACCGTCCTTAACTCCAGTTCCAGGGGAATCCGAAGCCCTCTTCTGACCTCCACGGCATTGCATGACACAGTGCACTCACATACATGCAGGCAATACACTCATACACATAAAAATAATAAATAATATATATTTTTTAAAAGGCCTTGCCCTTGCATTGTACCTTGCACTGCCTCTCTGGCTGAAGTGGAGCAGGAAGAGTGGAGCAGGTGTTCAAGGCAGCTAAGAGCTCCACAGTCTTCTCCATTCATCCTTTCTCCATCCTTTCTAGAAGTGTATTCTTGGTGAGCCACTCCAAAGTGACTAGATTCTATGGGTCTTATCCATCCCACCCCAAGAATTCAAGCAGTATACTATGATCCAACACTTACTTCCAAGTCATTGTTGTCTGACTCATGGTCCTACTAGACACGACCAGTGCCCAGTTCACACCATCCGGAGCTCACTACTTGAGTTAGAGAATCCTAGGTCCTCTTTGATAACACTAGACAGAAAGTGTGAACATTGGACCAACATCAAAAGGCCCCAAGGAACAGCTCCCCTCCCTGTCCTTGTATTCTGATAATAACTCACATAACACACTTTCAGTGGTGCTGGTTTAAACATGGCAAGCCCCCCCCACACACACAAGGGAAGTATAATCAAGTCAAGTACAACCCCAGGTCAAGATCAAACCCATCTTTCTAGTAGAACGTGAGGAGTAAGGTTCCAACCAGGTAACTGAGTTGGAAGCAAAATACACATACGCCAACTTTCTTTTCATTTGGCAAATGTCATACCTACATAAAAGTAGAGAGATTAATATGTAAATCTGAATGTCTCTGACACTCAGTCCTTGGGCTCAGATGACCTCACTTTCCTGCAAGGGCAGCTCTCCATCCCTAGCAGGTGCCTCGTGCCCTGGGGTCTGACTGGCATCAATGAGTTCACCTAGCCTCCCTCTTTAGAGATGCTGTGGACTCATCCTCTCAGGTACCTACCCTGCCCCACTGCGAAAGATGACTGATCTCATTTGTCACATTTTGACTTTTGAGTTTCATCTTCATATGACAACTTCTGAGAGGAGACCTGGGTAAACCACCACCTAGGAAGCACAGTGTATTTGAACTTGGTCCTGAAGGGTCCCTGCTGTGAGACTCAGAAATTGATCTCTGGATGCAGCTATTGCAAGCAGAGGGGAAATAGACAAGAGCCCTTGTCAACACCTTACACCAAGCTGTGTGCTAGGCAATTCAAGACCATTTATACCCGCCCTCCAGGGACTCACAGTCTAATGTTGAACACCAGGGGGTTCTTGAAGGGTAAACACTGATCACTCCGTAAGAGAGTAAGTCACTTGTCTCCTGTGAACCAGCTACTGAGGAGTAAACACATAGATGATGGTGGTGAGGTTGGGGAGACAGAGGAAAGAGGACAGGAGAAGGTGAGGAAGAGACAGAGACAGAGATGGATGGATGGATGCATGGATGGATGCATGGATGGATGCATAGATAGGTGCATGTGTGGATGGAGAACAACTTGCCCACACAGATGCAGGTTGGATAACTGGAGATGGGGAGAGATCCTGGGCTGAGGGAAATGTGCGGCTGGGGCAAGGCAGAGTGAACAGGGTATAATAGAGGGGTTTAGGCCTTACTGGGTTCTGTGGGGTAGAGCCACAGGTCTCGAGGCCCCATGTATATCTTACCATTCTTTTTCAATTTTTATTTTATGTGTATGAGTGTTATGCCTGCATGTGTGTAAGTGCACCAGTGTTGTGCAGTGCCCATGGAGGACAGAAGAGGGCATTGGATCCCCTAGAACTGGAGTTATTAGCAGCCATGTGAGTGCTGGGATTCGAACTTGGGTATTCTGCAAGAACACAGTGCTATTAACTACTGAGTCATCTCTCCAGCCCTATCTTACCATTCTTGAGAACACAGCTCACTCTGTAGATTCAAATGAACAAGGCAGCATCACTGTTTATCAGTCACTCAGCTCTCCCCAGGGAAGATTGCTTTTGCCAGAATTCCTCCCAAACTGCCACCTGCTATAGAGTTTAGGAGGCCTTTGACCAGAGCCAGGTTTCCATGGGAGACTTGGCTTGCTAGTATTGATCACTTTGCTCTTGTAAATGTGGTCCCCAGCCTAGCATCATCAGTATCACCCAGAAATACCACAAGAGATGCAGGTTTTGAGGCCTTACCCAGGCCCCATGAATCAGAATCTGAATTTTAACTCCATCATAGGTCCTGGGTGCGCCCATCCAAAGTTAAAAAGCTGGGACTATTCCGTGGTTGAGGAGAACCCTCCTAGCACTCAACCCTCCCTAGCTGCTTTCCCTCCTTGGCCTCAGGGCTCATAGTTTTGGGGGTTGCTGGCAGCCTGGAAAAGCTCCGCTCATCTCTCCTCTCTCTGGCCAGGCTTTCGGGGCCCAGGGAGAGTAGCTCCACACTGACACCTTGTCAGTGAAAATGCTGTAAAGATCTAAAAGCCTTCAGCCTCCCAGGAAATAGGCTTCTAAGGATAAGATGGCTGTCCCTCTGACAGGCCTTGGCAGATATATTTCTAGACAGGAGAGGAGACCTTCCTGACATCACTCAAGTTCCCTTGTGGCATAATAACTGGAGCTTGCACAGCATCTTCATCTCACATCTGGCTTTGATTCCTTCTCCTGCAGTACCTCTGTTGCCTGGGAGGAGAGCAAGGCAGCTCTTAGGATCTGGTTGTGAAGACACTAGATCTCACAGAGATTACAGGCTTGCCGTGGTCACTCAAGTGAGAAGCAGTCGGACAGATTCCCTAAGTCACCTCTTCCAAACCCTAGGTTCTTCTGGATAGGGTCATTATTTATATGACAATCCTGCCAGAAAGTTCTGTGTTGAAATCTGGCTTTACTTTAATAGAATCTTATCTTTTAAGGATTCATTTATTTATTCATTCATTCATTTATATGTATTTTGTGTGCCTTTGTGAGTTTATGCATACCACATCCATGCAGTAGCCTGCAAAGGCCAGAAGAGGGCAGTGGATCTCCTGGACCTGCAGTTATAGATTAGTTGTGAGCTGTCATGTGGGTGCTGGAACTGAATGTAGGTCCTGTGCAAGAGCAGTAAGGGCTCTTAACCACTGAGCCACCTCTCCAGGCCCCTAGAATCCTATCTTAAAAGCACAAGGATCCAGTTGTGTGTATGAGTGTGTGTGTGCATGTGTGTGTACATGTGTGCATGTTTGTCTTGGTGTAGGTGCACCTGAATGTGGAGGCCAGAGGTTAATCTCAGGTGTCATGCCTCAGGAGCCATCCATCATGCTTTCTAAGACAGTCTCTCACTGTTCCCTGGACCTCCACACAGGCTAGATTTGTTGGCCAGTGAGCCCTAGGGATCTAGCTACCTGTTTCTGCCTTTTCAGCACTGAGATTACAAACACACCACCGTTCTATACTTTTGTTGTCTTTTGTTTTTTTGAGATAGGGCCTCCCTGTAGCCCCAGCTGGTCTGAAACTCACTGTGTAGGCCAGGCTGGCCTCACTCTCACAGAGATACTCCTGCCTCTGCCTCCCAAGTGCTCGGGTTAAAGGAGAGCATCACCTTGCCTGGCCATGACCAGCCTTTTACATAGGCTCTGGGGATCAAACTCAGGTCCTTGTACTTATACAGCAAAAACCTTACTGAGTGGGCTTTCTCTCTAGGCCCCAGATATCCAATTTTTCTCAACAAATACTTTAGATGCTGGCCTTGAACTAAGAGTGAACAACTAAGGGTGAAATCCAGCCTTAAGCTTGCATTCAGGCCTTTGTTTTCAAACATCCTTTGATGTCTTTTTACATTACACTACCTCCAAAGGATATATGAATGATTTTTCCTTTAAAGAAAGCAACAATTTCCTGGGCTTGGTGGTACACATCTGTAATCCCAGCACTCAGGGGGCTAAGGCAGGAGGATCATGAGTTCAAGACCAGCCTGAGCTGCACAGTGAGACCCTGTATTAACCAACCAACCAAGCTGACAGGTAGATGTTCCCAATCATGTACCTAGCTGATCCCCTGCTTGACTTAGACATGAACCCCTTGAGTAAAGAATTACCTCTCACAGCTTGATTGGCCTAAGAGTTCCTGATGTAAAACCCAAATCACACAACACATTAAACTTTTTTTCCCCAGCAACACATTTAAATAAGCTTTTCTCAAATTGGATTTAAGGTGGTTTCACTTTACTTTGCTCTTCGAGTCCAAACTTACCTTTCCTGTGTCCTCCTTCCTCACAGCCTTCCTGATGATTTAGAGCTAATCTTTTAAACCACTTTGCATTTAGAAGGATTTAACCAATATTAGAATGCTATTTTACTCTTCCCCAAGAAAGATATGACTTTCTAAACCCATCACTGCCCTAATCCATCTCTTTATAACACAGGCATGTAGAGAGCTCTGAGGCTGGACAAGCCTTGGGCCAAAGCTTTCCTGGTCAATGAGGTTGGGAAATCCTGCAGACAGCTTCCTCATCTTGGATCGTTAGGCTGGAACAGGCTCTGAAAAGTCATACAAAGCATAGAATGCGTTACATTTGTTCAAATCAGCATTTTTCAAACTTCTTAGAGCCCTTTGGTACTTTCATGTGCTCAACAGATCCAGGCTTTGTCGGACATACCTTTGGGAAATGTCAGTACTTCATGGCCAATCCCTTCAGCCCATGTCAAGGATTTGGGGTCTTCCATGGTTAAGGCAAGACTTCTTCTATCTCTCAGGTCACACTGTCCCCAGGTTGCTCCTGGGCCTCTCCACAGGCTCTGGGGCAGAAGCAGTAGAGGGATGCCTGATATTACTGCCTTTGTCTGGTTGTATGACCACAACTGGATCATTCTGAGACTCACCTGTGAGCTTGAGTTAAGAAGCAATTCCTGTTTAATCTCCCAGAGTAAAAGGAAGGTTCCAGAACCTTTTTAGAGTATCTCAACATATATCTCTGTGCATCCCACAGGGACACAGGGCTAGTTGGTCTCATAACCATGGGACAGTAGGGAGTGAATTTGGCCTTCTTCCAGAGTGGCTTGTCTAAGAGCTCAGGAGGATACTGAGTGCCCTTGTCTATCCTGCCAGAGCCCAGCCTCAGAGCTGTGGCATTGCTGGGAATCCCACATTTTAGTAATTAATGTCCTTGCTTATACTGGAACTCAGGGTGGAGGGTGTGGCCCAGGCTGTAGGAGAGGAAGATGGAGAGCCCTTCTCTGCCATTTCTCCACCATTCCAGACCAGCCTTGGTACTCCCATCTCCTGAACCACACTTGTCAGCAGTCTGTGGTGTGTGCACAACAATCTAACTGTGGAAGCCCCGGGGGAGTTATTTTTTTTGCTATATCTGTACATACCTTGGGCACAGTCGAACGGGGGTGGTATCTGTGTCTCTTCTCTTTCACAAAGAGGAAAAAAATAGAGTGGAGTCAGAACGTGCCCGCCTGGAAGAGCTGCTCTCAGACACTGTGTGTGAAACTCTGCTGCAGGAAATTTAAATGTGAACTTGAGTTTTCCGAGATTGCACGGAAGGAAATTTGGCTGTGGGCATCACAGTTGTTTTTCTGAACCAAATGCCTAAATTCAGGCATTAAAATGTAACACCTCCACCCCCAGAAAAGAAAAAAAAAGGAAAAAACATATACATATTTACAACCTGGAAAGTAACGACTGTTGGTGTGGCCTGATTTGGTAGCACACACCTTGGCTCTTCAGTGGAGTTTGTTCTTTTCTATCCACTCACACAGTAACAGCTCAGCACACTTTTTTTTCTCACCTTGCATGGAGTGTCCCTAGCTGGGAATCTGTGTCTAAGTCCAGGGCCAGCTCTGCAGATGGGAAGGCTTGACACCTTGAGGCTTTATTCATTGGAGGCCCAAGGCTGGTGGTCGGGAACATACTAGCTGTGAAAACAGATGGCATGAACGGGCCAGCAGAGGTGAAAGGGTATGTGTGCATATAGTCCTGGGAGGAATGAAGAACACTAAGGTGAAGTCCACAGGGACCCGGAACTGCCTTGTAGTGTGCCGCAAAGGAAGGTGGTGTGCTGACCAAGAAAATGTCCTCCCTGTCCTCCCTGCGGGGCTGCCTCATACACAGGCAGTGTGGGCATCTTCTGCCTGGGTGCCCAAATAGACGCCACATCAGCAGTCCAATCCCAAGTCCTGAGTCCCACAGGCAGCCTTGGTGCCCTCGGCAGCCATCTTGGATTCTTCTGGAACTGGAGTTACAATGGTTGTTAGCCACCATGTGGGTGCAGGGAACTGAATCTGGATCCTCTGCAAGAGCAGCAAGTGCTCTTAACCACTGAGCCATCTCTCCAGCCTTTCTTTCCAATTTTTTTTTCACAAGAAGCAAATTCAGATTTTAAAAATTCTCATTTTTTTCAATGTTGTTAGTTTATAGGGAAAATGTCTAAATGCTCTGAGTTTGTGAGAAATAAATTAAGAAGCATAAAATGCTCCTGAAAAACATAACAGAAGTCTTAAACAAACAGAAAGATGTACCATGTGCTTAGATAGGCAGCTCTAGTATCTGTATTATCTACTTTTCTTGTTACTGCAACAGCAACAAAATACCTGACAAAAGTCACTTAAAGAGTGAAGGGCTTATTTTTGGCTCACAATTTGTGGGCACAGTCCAGCACGGAGGGGAAGTCACGATAACCAGCGTGTGAGGCAACTGGACACATTGCATCCACAGTCAGGATGTAGAGGTGAATTCTTGTGCTTTCTCCTTTTTATTCAGTCTGGGATCCCAATCCATGGAGTAGCGCCACCCATTAAGGTGAATCTTCCTTCCTCAGTTAAACCAATCTAGAAGCTCCCTCACAGACAGGCCCAAAGTGATTCTAGATACTAGCAAGTTTAGCAAGTTGATTAACTATCACACTGATTGATTGATTGATTGATTGATTGATTGATTGATTGATTGATTTACTTATCGATCATTTTGTGGGGGTGGAGTGGCTTGTATCCCCCAGAGGGCATATGGAGATCAGAGGGCAGCTTGTGGGAGTTGATTCTGTCTCCTTCCACCGTGTGACTCCCAGGTATCAAGCATCGAACTAAGACTGTCAGGCTTGGTGGCAGGCACCTTTACCTGCTGAGCCATCTCACCTCATTTACTTGTTGTGTGTGTATGTGTGTGTATGTGTGTGTATGATAGTGCATCTATGGAGGTTAGAGGACAATTATGGGAGTCAAATGTCACCTTTTACCATGTGGGTTTCAAGGATCAAATTCAGATCATCAGACTTGGTAGCAAATGTTTTTCCCTGCTAAGCCATCTCTAGACCTATGATGACAGTTGTAGGATATGATGTCCTCTTCTGGACTCCATGGGCATTGCGCACACAGGTACACTATATACGTACAGGCAAAACAGTCAGACACATAAAATAAAAATTAATTAATTAATTATTTAATGCAAAGATCTGGCAACATAGAGCCCATGCCAGGCAACAAGTGATTGCCTGCTCACCATTACAGAGTGAGCAATCTACCGTCACTAAAAATGTCTGGGTCTATGGCAGGGAGACAACTCTTGAAAGAGAATTCAAGAGGAAGCCACAGGATGCTACTTCTTAGAGTGTCAAAGTAGGAGTTGGGTTTTCAGACTGGAAAAATAGCAGTGGGTGGGGTCCTGGGTGGAGCTGGGGTAGAGGGTAGCTAGGGGAAAGGTCCCTCATGATGGCATGCTTCCCTCTTGTAAGACAAGAGCTAAGATCCCCTTAAGCAGTAAGGGTGAGGTCCACCGTGCATCATGAGCTAGTCACATACCACAGGTGACCCTTCCTCTGCATGTACTAATAACTTTCTGCTTGGGTCAAGGGAGCATGCATACAGCATGTGGACGCCTTACCAGGTTTGTCTGTGAGGTGCTAAAAAATGACCAATCCCAGTAAAGATTACCTCAATCTGCATCCATTTCCTGCTATAAGATCCATAAAAGCCCACTGGGCAGGACAACATGGTGGTATCCTCCCTTGGCTTTTCCTCACTAAATCTACATTCACTCTGCTTGCTCCTTGTTTGTGTTTCCTTTTTCTTCTTAAGCATGAGACAAGGAACTCAGAAGTCATGGCTTAGGGTGGTTTTGATGATTGTGACCATCTGGCACCCCGGCTCTCCGTAGTAAAGGTCAGCAAAATCTGAGAAAGGCTTGCTCCATTGTTCTCAAAAATCTGTACCTCCTGCTTTGGGTGTGCTGACAGAATGGAGCCCGGCTGCCTAGAAGCCTAGAAATGAATGGCCAACCACTCCCACTGCCCATGGGTCAAGCACCCGACTACCCTGTCTTTCTCACCTCAAATGCCTCTCCTTCTGTCTACAGACAGCAGAGATTCACCACAGAAAATGTTCACCACAGCCAGGCCAGCAAAGGACTTTAAACTAAGGACTCAAAGATTGGCCCATGAATATGTCTGGGAGGGACTGCTTTGATTGTTAATTGATGTAAGAAGGCCCAGCCCACTGTGGGCGGCACCTCTGCCTGGGAAGGTGGTCCTGGGGTATATAAGAAAGCTAGCTAAGCATGAGCTTCTGAGCAGACCAGCAAGCAGTGTTCCTCCAGGGTTTCTGCTGTGAGTTAGTTCCCTGCAGCATGGAATAGCAAGCAGGCTTGCCTTTAGGTTCCTTTCGTAAGTCGAAATAAACCCTTTTCTCCTCTAAGTTGTTTTAGGTCAGAGTGTTTAATCATAGCAACAGAAAGGAAACTAAAACAGAGGGAATAGGTGTGCAGATGCTCAGCCTCATGGAGGGTTCTGACCCAGGCCCAAGGCAGTGCATTACAACAGACTGTTACTACGTCCCATTTGATGCTCACAAGCATCAAAGCTTGAAAAGTAAAAGGACATACCCAAGCTCGTGTACTGGCTCAAAGTCAAAGTTACCTGACTCCAAATCCCAGCTCCTTTCAGGTCTCTCCCCTGCAAAGGCTTCAAGGTAAAGTGGAGTCCCTGGTGGATGGGCAAAGATCCTGCCTTCCACATCCTCTCCTGTGTTAGCAGCACGGTGACCCCAAAGCTATCAGGAGCCAGAATTCATTTGACTGTATCTTCTGTGCTGATTAGTTTTTATTGTAAACTTGACACAACCTAGAGTCACCTAGGAAAAAGAACCTTAACTGAAGAGTTTTCCCAATCAGATTGGCCTGTGGCCATGTCTGTGAGAGATTGTTTTTAATTGATGACTAACAAAGGTGTGCCCAGCCCACTGTGAGCAGCGCTAACCCTAGGCAGGGGTGCCTGCCCTGTGTAAGAAAGCTAGCTGAGCATGAGCCCTTGAGCAAGCCAGTAAGCAGTATCTCTTCATGGTTTCTGCTCCAGGCTCCTGCTTTCAAATTCCTGCCTTGATTTTCTGCCCTGGCTTCCCTCAGTGATGGATTATGACCTGGTAGTGTAAGATAAAATAAACCCTTTCCTGCCCAAATTGGTTTCAATCATGATATTTATAACAACAACAGAAAGCAAACTAGAACTCTGTTCTTGGACAGGTCTATGGAAAGCTCTGGGTGAGGAGACATAGTCTCTTAGTAACTGTTATCGGTAATGTATAAAGGCCAGATTTCTGGCCAGTGAGAGACCGCTATCTCTATCGTGGTGCTGGGAGACAAGGGCAGGTCATGACCCAAATCTTAGAGCTGAGACTCAGGATGCCTTGCTCAGACTTGGCTTTGGGATTTAGCTCCATGCCTGCCTCTTACTATCCAATCCCTCCCAGCCACTCCCTCTTGGCTCCCACCACATTCTTCAACACCTCTTTAAAAATTAAGGGTGCAGTGGAGGTGGGGGCAGCTTCAGAAACAGATAAGAGGTAATTGCCTGCCTTTGACTCCTCTTGATGTGAAAATGGGATTGGAATGATTCATTCTGGTTGAAAGGTTAGTTGAAGGTTATTACAGGAAAATTGTTATTCATACATTTTTTTTTTCTGTGCGGTGGATAGCCTAAAAGATTAAATTCACAGAGTGCGTAATGACCCATCAGGGCGGACAATGGTAGGGGTGTCCCGGGGGAGGGGAGATAACATAGCACAGAGACTTCTCTGAATAATTCATGCTCCAGTGCCCGCTCCAGTGCCCGGCACCAGCAGATTACAGGAAGGTTTTCATTAGAAAGAGGAGAGAACAGAATGTGTTTTCAGAGCAGCGGCTGTTTCTCTGCACTGTGGGCAGCTCTGGCCCTGTTTGCTGCGGTGTCAATCAATGCCTGTCCCTCATCTTGGCGGCCCTGAGAGAACAGCACGTGGGTTAAGAGAGTGTCATTGTTCCTTATAAGATGAGTGAATAATGGACATCCCTTTCCTGAATGGGCCCACCCATTATTTGTGCCCCTGGCTGTCAGTGTGGGAAAGGGCTCTGTCAGCCAGCAGATGGACAGAAGAGAGCTGTTGGTATAAGTGGGGGAATCTGAGGGCAGAAGTCCTTCCCACCTCTCACCATCTCTAGTGTAGAAAGATGGAGACCCTGGCCTGGGCCACGAAAAGATCAGGATTCAGACTCCAGTTCCATGACCTGGGCTCTTGATATTGCTGTGTCCTTCCTCTATAGAGTAGATGGAGAACTCTCACAAGCTGCCCAAGGGACTAGGTGTGGAGAAACTGGGAGCGGGACTGAGCTTGGTTCCTTGTCTGTCCTCAGGCAGGCACTGATTGAATTAGCTTACTCCTCCTGGGCCTGTCCCCACAGAACTCCCAGGACAAATCTGAAGTAGACACTGTCACATCAACTATGAGCTAGGCCTCTCCCTCTTCATCTACCAAGTCCAGAGTGGCAGCAGAGAGGCCAGAGGGGGCAGAAAGAAACCTGCAAAGGCTGCTTGGAGGGGCTCAAGCAGCTTAAAATAGGGTAAGCTGGGGGGCTTTCTAAACCTCAGGCACTGGAAGCTCAGCCTGCACCTGTGTTAGATCAGAGTTTTAGCATAAGACCTACATCACTGAGTGAGGCCATATAGACCCATGGACTGGGGGCATCCAAGGTCACATGGTTAACAAACCACCTAGGCGCACTCCCAGGCCTCCTGCTTCTCCATCTTTCTTTACCACTGTATCCTCCAGCCCCAAGCTTACCAAAAGGTTTGAGATTTTGATCCTGTCTCTCTTAAGGTTTTGACTAAATGTCCCTGCCATTTGAATAGGAGTTCAATATTCAGTCTCTGTTTACTGAAGCTTGTCCCAAACGTCAGCGATGTCTCCATTCATGTCTATGGGTCATTTTCCCATTTGATGCTCAAGATGGAACAGCTCTAGTCTCAGGGCCCTGATTAAATCCACAGCCAGCCATTCTTTTATCCCTGTGTGCTTGTAAAACATGAGGGTCTGCACCTAGGCCAGCCTTTTTTCTCTCTCTTCCCTTCCCTGCCACAGCTGTGAATGAGCAGCAGACGCTTTGTCAGCCACTGTGATCATCAGATCAAGAGATCTAGGAAGAAGCCATAGTAATTGCCAAGAACAACCATATTCACTGGGTTAGGAAGCTAAGAGGAACCCAAGCCTTTGTCGCCTTTAATGAAAGCAGACTGAGGACCAGAAGATCCAGTGGGATTTCAAACCACAGGATAGCTTCCCTCAAAAAGCAGCTGATGAGATATCCCTTAAGGCTACCATGACCACAGGCAGAGGTGCTACAATATGGTGCCTGAATGTTCCCACCCTGTGGAGGTAGGCTTGTGACCTGGCTAACCCTGCTTGCGGTGACTGGTTCAGGACCAAGTCTGGCTAAAGCTAGACTAGTCAGAGTCTTGTAAGGGTTTGTCTACTGAAGCTGCCTTTTGCTGGAGTCTTTGTGGCTTGCAGATGTGATGTTTGGAACCACCAAGAGTCATCTTCCTCGACACAGCAGACAGATAAAGGTCAATAGGAATGGATGGAGCCAACAAGAGGGGGAATCAGTTAAGAGGGAGCAGGAGACAGAGAGTCCTTATCAAGAATCATGAATTCAGGTTTAGTGAAATGAGTCAGTCATTAAAGTACTTGCCTTGCAAATATGAGGACCTGAGTTCGAGCTCCAGAACCCACAAAAAAGCAGGGGTGTGTTGTGGGGCAGGGTAGGGGGGTGGGGAGAGACAGGCAGATTCCTGGGGCTCACTGGCCAGATAGAGACCCTGTCTCCAAAAACAAGGTTGACAGTGCCTAAGAAACAACCTCTGAGGTTGACCACTGGCTTTAGCATACATCAGTACACCCATGTACCTACCTACCTACCTACCTACACACACACACACACACACACACACACACACACACACAAACACACACGCACACACGCAATCTCAGTGTGCATCCCTGCTCCCGACCTTTAGTTACAACCCCAATGTGCTTTGTCCCCTAAGGAATCCTATGTTGGAAATGACTGAGAGATGATGGTGGTGCCCTTAGTAGGCAGGACCTAAGACAACATGATTAGGACATCCACAGCAGCATCCTCAGAAAGGATCAATAGTGGCCTGGTGGAGTGAGTTAGCTTTCAGGACAATGGATTTCTATCAAAGGACAAGATCAGCCTGTTTCCAGCCTCTTCTGGCTCTTTGTCTTGTCATGGGCTCTTGCCCACACGTGCGATACTGCCACAAGCTCTCAGAGTCAAGCAGCAGCTAGATCCGTGCGTGCTCTTGGGCCTGCAGAAATGTTTGCTGAATAACTACTCACTTGTCTTTTTATAATTTAAAATTTTTATTTATCATTTTATTTTATGTGTATGTGTATATTGCCTGCATGTATGTAAGTAAACCTGTATTGTGAAATGCCCACAGAGGACACAAGAGGATGTTGGATTCCCTGGAACTGTAGTTATGAACAATTATTAGCTGTCATGTGGGTTCTGGGATTCGAACCCTGGTCTTCTGCAAGAACAACCAGTGTTCTTAACTGCTGAGCCATCTTTCCAGTTCCCATAACTACTCTATTTACACATTGCCCAGCCTCAAGTGTTTTATTACAGTATGAGAAAACCGAATAATTCACCCTCCTGGGGATTTTCTAGTTGTGGTATGTCATGACACATTCCCTTTTATTTTTTTTTTTTATTTTTTGTTCTTTATTTTTATTTTTACTTTAGAAGGATTTTTAATCATTTTTTTAATTTTTAATAACTACATGATTCGAAGAAGCATTTCACTACAGATTTAACATATTCAGTAAGATACTCCAGAGCAAGAGTACATCTCCTTCACAAGTGGGTGTAGAATTAATACAGTTATACAATATTGAATTCAGTATAAGCCCTGTAAGACATAAAATTGAGTGAGTTTTTTAACCTTTAAAAAAGATCTCCATTTCATTTTAGAATATATTGTTCCTTGCAGGAAGACTTAACTGTTTTTGCGACTAACACTGAGATGTTGGTGCATGCATCTCTAATCTATATGCATCTGATTGTTACTAGTCATAATCGGTTGCACTTGGATCCTTGGCA
>NW_008341028.1:10312566-10312894 GCF_000622305.1 Nannospalax galili
TGGGTCTATTTTTGTGCCAGTACCATATTGTTTTTATGACTATAGCTCTTTAATACAGCTTGAAATCTGGTATAGTAATTCCCTCGGCATTGCTCTTATGGCTCAGGATTGCTTTGGCTATCTGAGGTCTTTTGTGCTTCCATATGAATCTTAGGATGCTTTTTTCCAATTCAGTGACAAATGTCATGGGGATTTTGATTGGTATTGCATTGAATCTATAAGTGATTTTTGGTAGGATGGTCATTTTCACAATATTAATTCTTCCAATCCATGAGCATGGGAGGTCCTTCCATCTTCTGATATATTCTTCAATCTCTTTAATGATTTA
>NW_008341028.1:10314125-10315309 GCF_000622305.1 Nannospalax galili
TTTTGTTGATTTGGAGGTGCTCTTTCTTTCTTTTGGTTAACTGGGATAGCGGTCTGTCAATCTTGTTTATCTTTTCAAATAACCAGCTCTTGGATTTGTCGATTCTTTGAATTGTTTTCTTTGTTTCAATTTCATTAATTTCTGCCCTGATTTTTGTTATTTCTTCTTGTCTGTTGTGTTTGGGTTTCATTTGATGTTGCTTTTCAAATGTGTTGATTTGCAACATTAAGTCATTTATTTGTGTTTTTTCCAGTTTTTTGATGTAGGCACTTAGAGGTATAAAGGTCCCCCTAAGGACCACTTTCAGCATGTCCCAGAGGTTTTGTTGTATTGTATTGTCATTTTCATTTAGTTCCAGGAACACTTTTATTTCTTTCTTAATTTCTCTTTTGACCCACTCATCATTCAGGAGTGTGTTGTTTAATCTCTGGTGCTGATTGTAAGCTTTATTGCATTGTGGTCTGATGAATGCATGGAATTATTTCAATCTTTTTGTATTTGTTGAGGTTTGTTTTGTGCCTCAGTATATGGTCAATTTTGGAGAAGGTTCAATGGGTGCTGAGTAGAAAATATGTCCTTTGGTGCTTGGGTGGAATACTTGGTAGTTGTCTGTTAAGTCCATTTGATATATGGTATTGTTTAATTCAGATGTCTGTCTGTTAACTCTCTGCCCTGTTGACCTATCTAATGGAGACAGTGGGGTATTGAAGTCCCCTATGATTAATGAGTTGCGCTTAATCTGGGTCTTAAAGTCCTGTAGTATTGTTTTCATGAAGTTGGGTACACCAGAGTTTGGTGAATATATGTTCATGATTGTAATATCTTCTTGATTGATTGTTCCTTTGATCAGAATGAAATAGCCCTCTTTGTCTCTTCTGGTAAGTTTCAGTTTAAAGTCTATTTTGTCAGATATTAGGATTGCTACGCCTGCTTTTTTCTTAGTGCCATTTGCTTGGTATATTTTTTCCCATCCTTTCACTTGAGATAATGTCTGTCCTTGAAAGTGAGATGAGTTTCTTTCAGACAACAAAAGGATGGGTTTTCTTTATTAACCCATTCACCTAGTCTGTGTCTTTTGACTGGGGAGTTTATTCCATTTATATTTAAAGTTATTAATGAAAGACGGGTATTGAATCCTATCATTTTTATTTCTGTTTACATTCTTGATATAGCTGTACTTTTCC
>NW_008341028.1:10316345-10381155 GCF_000622305.1 Nannospalax galili
GTTTTGGGCATAAAAGGCTGGTTCCTCTAAGCTTCCAGTTCTCTCTTTTGATTTCATATTTGAGTGGCCAGATTGCTTTTGTCTTCAGGAGTTCCCACAGAGGCCCAAGTCAGATGAGGATCAGATGCTCTCAGCCTTTCTCCTAAGGTCTGGATCCCTCCAAGAACGATTTTGGCCTCAGGAGTTTGGGGGTTGGACTGATCTGGGAGCTGGGCCCAGGAAAGATGCTGGTCTAGGACAGCTGGTGGCCATGCCACCGAAAGGTGCAAAGGAAGATGGGGGCAGGAGGCAGCCCCAAGGGCTCCCGGGTACTGCACTGATGAACTGGGTTGGTCTGGATGCAAAGGACCAGGAAGAGGAAAGGTCAGCCCCAGCATCCAGGAAAGAGGCTGGTGGGTTGTACAGACTCAGGGAGGCAGAGGGAGGTGAGGGCCGGGCCAGGCCCAGAGTGCCCCTGGGGACCCGAGAAGGAACTGAGTTGCTCTGGATGCACAGGATCTGGAAGTAGTGGTGGTTCCCCAGGTGTCTGGGGTGCCAAGACAAGGAATGGGACAGGACCCGTGCCAGGAGGAGAGACCGGGGGGGGGGGGGTGGGGGGGGGGGGGGGAGGGGAGGGTGAGTGAGGCTGGGGGAGTCAAGGCAAGGAGGGCAGGATAGACTTACCCTGGAGAGAGGGGCCTGCAGGTGGGAGAGAGGCCTGCGGGTCCTGCAGGCCCAGGGAAGCAGAGGGAGGTGAGGCTCCCTTTTATTTTTTAAAGTGTCTGACGTGGGTTTCTAACACACAGGATTCAGAAAGTTATGACTCATAGAATGTTCCACCTAGATAATCCCTTCATAGGTGATCAAATAGAAGTAGAAGGATTCAGTTAGCCTGTGATACTGATTTTACAGGCAACTTTCTCTATAGAGAGGAAGTGTATTATGGTGAGGAACTATGAGCACCCCTTTCCCAGAGTGTGGACGACAAGTTGCAAACACTGAACCCCAACCTCTGCTCTTTAACTTTCCTCAAATCACTCACCACAAGTGGGATTCCAAATTCATGTTAAATACTCCCCCACACTTTCAAATGTTAAAAAATAACCCATAAAAGTTGAGAGTAGAGGACTGGGATAATAGCTCAGTTGCTAAATTGCTTACCACACAAGCTTGAGGATCTGCAGTCCATCCCCAAATCACATTAAAAAGCAAGGCACACGGGTGTGTAGATGAAAACCCTAGCAC
The DNA here is from genome assembly GCF_000622305.1 of Nannospalax galili. Lineage (NCBI taxonomy): Eukaryota > Metazoa > Chordata > Mammalia > Rodentia > Spalacidae > Nannospalax > Nannospalax galili. Next base: position 10,317,570 of record NW_008341028.1, read on the forward strand.
GAGGGAGGCAGAGACGTGCGGACTGCTGGGCTCACTGGCCAGTCTGCTTACCTTACTTAGCAAGCCCCAGGTCCCAGAAAGAGCCTCTGTCTCAAAAAACAAGGTAGGGCACTGAAGAGATGGCTCATTGGTTAAGAGCACTGGCTGCTCTTGCAGAGGACCTGGGTTCAATTCCCAGCACCCACATGGTGGCTAATAGTAATCTGTAACACCAGTTCCAGGGGATCCAACATCCATGGGTACACTTACATACATGCAGGCAATACACTCACACACATAAAATAAAAATAATAGAATATTTAAAAAACAAGGTAGATGGCCCCTGAGGAATGGCACCTGAGGTTGACCTCTGGCCTCCACATGCAAGTGCATACACACATGCATGTGCACACACACACATGTGAACACTACAGCTATACGCAATTCAGTTGTTAAAAAACAGATACACAGACACAAGAAAAAAATTAAAGAAAGAAGTTGAAAGTTGAATGTAGTTACAGGAGTCCACAGAGAGGATGAGCAGGAGGATGGAGAGACGGGGAGTAAAGGGTGCGGAGCCAGAGCCAGCAGAATGAAAGCACGTGTTCCAGGTGCTGCTGCACAGCAGGGCGGCTACAGACAGCAGTAACGTAATGTCCAGTTGCCTCCCCCGTTCCTCTCTTCCTTGTCCTGTCTCCCTCTTCTCAATCAAACCTGTGAATAGGATATGGAAAGTTTTCACCATACAGAGATTATAAGTGTTTAAGGAAAAAGATAGGCTTAGTCCAATTAGAACACACACAGCATATACTTGTATGGAGATGGCACACAGTGCCCCATTAATATGTGCGTTATCTGTGTTTCAGTTTTTAAAATAAATTTAATTTTATGAAGAAAACAGAGCTCATGAGTGCTTGCTCTCTCAATTTCCCCTTCTCTCTCTCCCTACACATACATACATGCATACACACACACACACGCACGCACACGCACACACAGAGCAAGAAACCTTCATGAGCAGACTACAAGGAGACAGAGGTCCATCTGAAAGCCAGATGACAGACAGTGTCCTCCCAAGGATCCCACCTGGTACACTTTGACTTGGAACTTCCAGTTTTCAGAATGGTGAGAAATGAACGTTGTTGGAACAACAAAGTTTCTTCTCTCTTCTCTTAGTAGTAATCCTGGGCCGGGGGGAGGTACCTTCCCTGCTTGTTTTACACTGGTAACTGTCCAAGTCTCCATATACAACCTTTTTTTCCTTTTCATATTTATTTATTTATTTATTTATTTATTTATTTATTTATTTATTTAAGGCATATGAGGAAGTCAGAGGACAACTCATGGGAGTTGGTCCTCTCCTTCCATCATATGGCAACAAGCATCCTTACCCACTAAGCCATCTCACTGGTCCCTCTCACAACCATTTGGCTCAAAGTGACTTACTTTCTAGAGTAAGCTACATACTTCTATTCTTTATTTTAATTTCAGGGAAATTCCAATTTTCATAGTCTAGCCTCACAAACTTTAGGTGCGCCATGTCATCTGACCTGTACTCATCAGGTCCTTCCCACTCTGTTGACAACTTTTGGTGGTGAGGCAGTTGGACCATGAGGTGGGCACATGACTAAACTAGACTGTACAAACTTTGGCCATCTTGGCATTTTTCTTATGAAACAGCAGGAATTGAACACTGTTCATGTGGTCTCACCATCCACACATGCGTTCAAGTGCAGGAACATGGGATGATCCAAGGCCACACAGACTGACTACATAAAGGGTCTTTTAAACAAAATATAGAGTCCAAATAACTTCCTGGGCTCAGGGTATAGGCTTTCTTTGGGATTCTGTTCTGTTAGACATCTCTGTGTGTAAAATAAGTCTCCCTTTCTCCTTTTGAGCTCAACCCAGTTGGCTTCTGCCTCTTGCAATCAAAGAATTCTTTACAGCACATTCCAGTTTTTGCTGAACTGCAAAATGCCTCCCCGGTTCCTCTCTTCCTTGTCCTGTCTCCCTCTTCTCAATCAAACCTGTGATCGCTGACACATGTACATTATGAAGAATATCAAATATAGGTCAACGGATGTCAACGCAGCAAAACAAGCTAGGGAAAAGCTCCCAGTTTAGCAAGGCTTGTTAGTGAAAAGGGACCACAATGCCTTCCTCCCCCTGCTGGGGAGCAGGTCGCCAGGGTCAACCCGTGCTTTGGCGTGTGAACTTCTTGTTCCCACTGAATCAGTCAGCTAAAGTGGGAATGTTTTATTTCAGCAGACATGTGTCAGCCTGGGTTTGAAACAAAGACGTCAGGGCCAGAGCCCCTGTCACAAAGGCGGGCTGTGTGGGACCTCCCAGCTAAGGCTGTGATTTTTCTCTATTGCCAGGCACCATTTTGGAAAGTTGCTTTGGGAGGTTGGCCTGCACTTTAATGACATCTGAGACACATTCAAGGCCAATGCTTTTGAAAAACAAAGCACTGCGAAGGTTTGGGGGGGAGAGAAAGGGGAGGTGGTTGAAATGAAATGACCCATTGAAACTAAATCACCAGCCCCACAGAGCATTTTTAGAAATAACCATTCTGCCTCGGCCTGCGGCCACCATTCATCCTCTCACTAGCTCTTCCAATTAATTATTGTGTTTTAACACTATCTCCGAAGATAATTGCCTGTCAGTGTATCAGTATGTAACACCTTAGGGTGAACGATGCCCTTGCTCCTTCTGTCAGTGCTAATAAACACAGGGTGGGGGAACCCACCTGCTTTCCCGCTATCGATAATCCCGGATCTAGATCTTTCTCAAACTCACCCTGGTTAGCGTGATGTGTGTGCGGGAAGGGTTACAAGCAGAAACACATCTCTATCTTGTCATACAAATGTCTTGCCACCCCATTCTACGGGTGGCTTACTGTCAACAGATCTGCACAAAGAGGGGCCTTTTCTCATTCATCCATCCAGTGACCCTATCAAAAGGTATATGGGTCGATACGCTTTGTAATTACAAAGTGCGTAAAAGTCAGATATATTCCAAATAAATCCTAGTTGGACAATTCATTTGTATTTCTTTAAAAGCAAAATGGAAGAGTGGGAGACCGGGAGAATGGGAAGCTATTTAGTTAAAGTCTGACGAACTAAATATTTCAATAGGGGAAATAAAAAATTCCCCATTTCAAATTAAATCGAACCCATTCGGTGAATGTATGAGCATCGTAGGGCGTAAGTGTCAATTAAAGTGATAAGTAGTGGGCCTGGCACAGAGTTCTGGATTGTTCTGAGGTCTGCTCCCCCAATGTGGCCATCGGTACTGTGGGGGAAATTGAAACTGATCTGCTAAGTGCAACCTGGGATTCCCTTGAGAAGCAGATTCTAGTTCAATACCTCTGAATTAATTGACATTTTATTCTCATTTAAATCTCTGTCCCAACCTTTTATTTTATTTTATTTTATTTTGTATTTCAGAGGAAGCTACAATTCAGAGGTCTTCCCAGCGGCTCTCAAGGAGCTCAGAGCAAATTAGACGGTGTCACACAATCTTACCCGTGGATCTAGCAGCCCTCCAGCTCCAGTCAGGTTCTAGGGAGCTGAGGCGCTGCCAGTCGCAGGCTAAATAGCAGAATGGAGAGGAAATGGAATCATTAGTGGCTCAGAGCATTTTCTTCAAGGCCCAGATTGCATTCTGTCCCCTGGGCCAGTGGCTTCCTTGGCAAGTGCAACCTTCCCTGTGAGGAGGAGGAAGAGATCACCGGAGATATGGGGGAGTAAAAGGTCATAAATGATGAGATTACACATGGCCTTAAAGGATGGGGCCCGGAGCTCTCACAAGGTCTGCTCCACCCACTTCCCAACATGGTCGCTGAGATGTTTATTAGAAAATCGCTCTGTGAGGAGGTACCTGCTGGTGGTATAGAGGTCCGCTCTTTAGGGAGCCCTCCTCAGGGAAGTTCCTGGATTCTGAGTCTTGATAGCCCTGGTTTCATTTCCAGATGGTGCCAGCCTGTGACCATCTTCCCAGGAGGGTCCAGTCTTGCAGGGGCTTGGGACAAGCAATAGGGTGACAGCCAGCAGCTTCCATGCTCTGCCCACTCCTGTCCTCACAGTACTAGCTACTTTTCTATTTGCTGTGACAAAGGAGCTGACAACAATTTACAGAAGGAAAGATTTATACTGACTCACAGTTTGAGGGTATAGTTTATCACGGTGGGGGAAGCAGGCAGCAGGACTGTGGAGCAGCTGGTCACACAGCATCCACAGCCAAGAGGCACAGTGATGAATGTTGGTGCTCAGATCACATTCTCTTTTCCTGAGCCCATGGGATGGTGCCAAACACATTTAGAGTCTTCCCACCTCAGTTAACTGAGTCTAGAAACTCCTTCACAAACATGTCCAGAGTTTCTCTCCTAGGTGTCTCTATAATCAGTATTAACTATCATCAAGCTTTTCAGACTGTCAGATAACCAAAGAATGTTTCTCTCCCAGGAACTGATGGGTTAAGACCACTGTCCCCATCACCCTTGGTTGCTCATACCCATGAGCAACACAGCCATGGGTGAAACCCCCAAAATGTTTACCTCTTGCAGCCCTACCTCCCACGCCCCAGTCTGATCCTTCCTTTGATGGCACACTGAATTTCTCCAGGCTCCATCAATTTCTTAGTGCGCAAAAGTCCTTAGTACTTAACAATACCAACCACCTTGCTCTGGCTCTTTCTCTCTTTTTCTCTCTCTTTCTTTCTTTCTTATTTGTTTTTATTAAATTTTGTTTCATGCAGATCTCAAACAACCTGAATCATCTTTATAGCCCCATCCCCACCAGCACCCTCCCATAGCACCCCAACTGGAACTCATATACTCTGTCCTGGGTGTTAAGGCCCACTGTGTCAAGTCAGTGACCTCAGACGTTCCCCAGTGCAAGTCCATCCACTTGTGGTCTAGTCAGATCCCTCTCATCTATTTATGCAAACACCTACCATTTTCTTTTTTTATTAACAGAGCATAAGGTGAGGGTTTATTTACAGAGGAGTGGGTGCCCCCCATTTACAGCTGTATTGGAAAGTCCACAGTCAAACTATAGATCCTGTGACTTCCCAACAGCTGCAGAAAACGGTGAGAGAGGGGCCTCCTGGTGTTCTCCACTTATATATCCTTAGCCCCTCCCCCACATGCAGCTAAGTTCGACTGATTGGGTGGGAGGGATAACTGACTCCCCCCTCGACTCCTTGATGCACGTGTGAAGGAGGTATGACTATAGCTTGCTGGCAAAGTGGTCAGAAGACACTTCCGGTTAACATTCCACCCTTCCTCCAGCTCTTACATTCTTCCTGTCTGGCTCTTTCTATTCACCTGCTGGTATAGGAGTCTCTTCAAAGGAGTGTCCTCCCAGGAAACATATTTCTGGGATACACAGGGATGGTCTTGTGTGGGTTCTCCAGATGTCCATTCTGTTGCCATCCACAACGAGTGGCCATGGATATAAGGCTTCTCTTACAGAAAGTTCCTGTTGGGAATTGCACCCTAGTCTGGCATCATAGTATCCCCTGCCGTCCGTCCGTCCGTCCATGTGTGTGTGTGTATTAGCTTTGAGTTGCCATAAAAAACACCTGAGAGAAACAATTGAAGAGGAAGGGATTATTTTGGCTCATAGTTTTGGAAGCTCAGGATCATGGTCCTTGGTTCTGTCGTTTCTGAGGTTGGAGCAAGGCAGAACAATGTTAAGAGTGTGTGGAGAAAGCCCATTGACAGACAGGACACAGAGACTCAGAGAGCAGTCTGGGTAGGATACGGCCCCCATCAATATACCCCCAGCGACTTACGTCTTCCAAATAGGCCCCATCTAAACTTTCAAGAACCTTCCAAAATAGTGCAGGCTGCTGGGCACCAAATCTTCCAAAATTCCATGGTTTTTTGTTTTTTTAAAATCTTTGTGGGCTGGAGAGTTGGCTCAGAGGTTAAGAGCACTGATCACTCTTGCTGAGGACCCAGGCTCCATTCCCAGCACTCACGTGGCAGCTAACAACCATTTGTAACTCCAGTTCCAGGAGATCCAAAATCTTCCTCTGGCCTCCATGAGCATTGGATACACATTGTGCACTTACACGCATGCAGGCAAAACACTACTATACATAAAATAAAAATAAAATCTTTAAAAAATTCTTTGTGTATGTGTGTTGGTGTGTGTGTCTGTATGTGTCTGTGTATCTGTGTCTGTGTGTCTGTATGAGTGTGTTCATGACATGGCATTCGTGTGGAAGTCAGAAGACAGCTCAGGAGTTGGTCCTTACCTTCTACCATATCTGACACAGTCTCTTGTTGTTCACAACTGCATACACCAGGCTAGCTGGCCTACAAGTTTCCAGGTCTGTCTCTGTCTCTTTCCTGCCTCTGCCTCTCATCTATCTCCCTGTAGGAGCCGCTCCATTGTCTGCTGCTCCACTGACAGATGCCTGGAGTTCTCATGGGACACAAACGGGAGAAGTGTGCATTTCTTTTGCTGTACAGGACACTGCATCACCTGGACTCAAAGACAAGTCTGCTTGAGGCTGTGAAATTGCCACCTTGGCACCATCTAACAGCCTTCACATCACAGCATTCAGACGTGAGCCAGGCCTGGGCCATGGGTTGGGAGGGCCCTGCTTCTCCCTCCATACCCCTCATCTGCTCCTGACATCTAAGTACGAGCTGTGTTCTGACTCCTCTTCCCCAGGCCACCATTTTTGCTGGGGGTGTTGCCAGCCCAGCCCAGCAGGCCAGCAGACACAAAGAGACTCGGACTTCTCCTCGGGCCAGCTGGAATCCAGGCTCTGTGTCTGCACCACAGTTTGCTATTCTCTTGGCCAGCTGATGACAAAACTGGCTCAAGCAGTCCTATGATCTCAGAGCCCTTTCAGTGGGTCACACTCCCCTGTTCTGAGCAGCATTGCCTGGAGAGACTGAATTCCACTGCCTTGAATTCTCTCCCAAAGTTGTCATATGTCTCTCTTTTCATGCCTTTGAACTATCTGAGAGCACATCCACGTCTTCTTACATAGGATGCCATCCTTTGCCTGGCACAGTAGACATGAAGTGGGCCTCAAGGACTTGACCATGCTTAATGTGACACATTTAGGGAGAGATGAAACTTAGCTCAGAAGCCCCAGTGGCCCTTCCAGAACATCTTTTCTTAGAATCTGATTCAGGAAGTCTAAAAGGTCCAGAGATGAGTGTGTTTAAGAGACTCTAAAGCTCAAATGAACTGGATCATTCCAGTATTTGGAGCCACTGGCCTAGAACTTGGTATTGTATTTGACTCTGGGGATTGTCCACTGAGTGTGGGGTGCAAGTGGCCTGCTGGAGAGGATGGTCATAGATTCACTTCCTGGTTGCCTGTTCCCTTCTACATGATCACTCTATCAATATCCCACACATTGCACATGCCACACATCACACCTGAGATTCAGCTTCATTCACTTCAACCGTGGATCTCTTTGATTAGGTCAGTGCATCTCTTGCGTCCCCTTCTTCCTTCCTCTCCTCCTCCCCCTCCCCTTCCTCCTCCTCTTCTTCCTCCTCTTTCTCCTACTCTTTCTTTTTAGACAGGATCTCAATATGTAGCCCAAACTGACCTGGAACTCACTATGTAGACCAGGCTAGCCTCAGATTCACAGAAATTTGCCTGCCTCTGCCTCCTGAGTGCTGAGATTAAAGGCATGTGCCGCCACGCCCAGGCTCTTTCCTTCTTGAAAAATTCCAGTTTTGCTTCGAACTATGTGTAGCCAAAACTAGGGTTGATTTTAGATCTGGGGGATCCTGGGAACTCATATACGAGGACTGTGAAAGAAAAGACACTACTCCATATCACAGAAATTATGACTTTATTTCCTCCAAACAGAACTCACCACCCCATTTTGCCTCTTTCCTGTCTCCCTTGGGCCCTGATAACTCAAGTATACCTGACTAAGAGACTTAGTTAATAACTGCCCTGAGCTCTTGCTCCCTTTTACAACTACTGATAGCACCTAGGAATTCCAATTTTGTAGTTAATCGTCTACAAAAGACAACGGGATGTCCTTGGGATATCCGTGGTGTAACCACAATCGAAGACTATATGGGTATCTTGAGTTGACTTCAACTTCTAAAACAATTTTGTGTCCTACATTTCAAAAGAATCACTCTACCTATTAATTTTTAATGAATGTTTTTATTGAGTTTTGTGCATTTCATACAATAAATCTTCATCATATTTAAACCCCCACCCCATCTGCACCCCCCACAGACCCACACACACACCAAATTTCATGCGTTCTGTCATATGTGTTAAGGCCTATCTGGTCAAACTTTTGTACCCAGATATCCCTTGATGCAAGTTCATTCACTGGCATCTAGTCAGCCTATCTAGAGTCACTCCCTTAAAGATCAACTATCCCTCACCTAGCAGTAATCAATTGCCAATAGTTCCTGGGCTGGCCATTTCCCCAGTTCTATGCTAGGTTTTTAAGCCAGCATGGGTCTTGAGCATGCTGTCACCATTAGTGTAAGTTCATATGAGCATGCTCCCAGAGGCCTAAACGCCCGTTTTCTTATGTTCATGCACCAACCTTCACCCTTACAGTCTTTCCTCCCTCTCTTCCACAATGGTCTCTGAGCCATGGGTGAGTGAGGTTTAAATGAGTCCTGTCCAGGGGAACACACTCTTCAGTCTCTTATTCTCTACACCTTGGCCTTCTGTGTACACCACACTTTGTTGCATGAAGAAGCTTCACTGGTGAGAGTTGAGAGGTGCATCAGTATTCTCTCTATCCCTGTTCCCCTGTGTGCCGTGAGCCTTAGGTATAGAGGTTCCACTGTAGGTGTGTCACTTAGGGCTGGGCATCTCTTAGACACAGTCTCTGTGTAAACCAATTGTGGATGTAATTGACTTCATCTGTTGCAATAAGAAGCTTCTTTGATGAGTGGTAAATGGTACGCTTGTCTGAAATATAAGGATCTATATTTAGAATACAGCAAGAAATTCCATTTGTCTAGAGATATGAAAGAGATAGGGTTTTCTCTAGGATCTATGACCTCTCCAGCTATGTGTATTTGGCTATGTTTATAGTCCCACCCATGAGTTCCGTCCCATTGAGAGGGCTTTGAGTCTAATTAGATAGCTGTTGATTACCCCCAAGATAAAAGTGCCACTACTGAACAGTTATAGTTTGCTGTGGTTATTAGGCTTTGAAGCTGGGGTTGGATCATTGGTTGATTTTTCTCCCTTAGCAGCTTGCATAGCATCCTCTGGAACTATGAGAGCTAGTCTTCTGGGAGGAGGCTTCCAAGTCAGTTCCGGTTCCATTGCTCCAAATTCTGTGTCCGAAGTATGTCTTGTCCTCAGCAACAAGGTCTTTCTTACCTTCAATTTCTGGGAGGTGATCAAGGGCTATAGCAATAGCCTGTGCTGTTTTGGGAGTCTCTTGGACTACTCCAATCAACAACTCAAAGGGAGGTTTCTCCTGTCTGGCACTGTGTTTCTTATTACATAGTCTTTAGGTACACACGCGCTCATGTTCAGATATTGTATGTTATTTTTCAATAGGTTTTTGAGTTAATACATATCTCCCTGGTTCCTCACACGACCTAAGCTTTGTTTATCTCTCTTCTCTCTCTTCTTGTCTGTATTAATTTTTTAAAAAAGTTTCCCCACAAAGAATACTGATGCCACCACATTGATCCAGTAGCATTGCGTGTTCCCTGACATACTCCGTGTACCATTAGGCGACTTCCAGAGTGAGAAGCCTGGATCTAAACTTACCCAGCAGCCCTGTGGTCACCTGGACTCTGGATCTTGAGGGCTGTGATCACCCCCATGGCACAGATGAGGAACATCAATTGGAGACTAAGATGACTGAGATGCTGGGAGTATGAAGTGGTCCCATGGCCCAGCCAAGGGATCATTGGGAGACTCACTTGGCATGGCCGATGAGGGTAAAGAACCAATGAAACCTAGGGCATTACTAGAAGTGGAATCTTGGTTGTCTTATTGAAAACTTGAGCTTATAGGCTGATCAGAAGCCTTGTGGGAAGAAAGACTCATGGCAACCTAGTCTAGTGGCTTTAAATACCACTATATGCTAATGCCTCCCACATTTATACTTCAGCTCAGACCTCTTTCCTGGACTTCAGTCTGATATATCCGAACACCCACTCAACATCTTGACTTAGATGTCTAACAAGCATCTCAAACTCAACATATCCAAAGTTCCTAATCTACCCCTACCCCAAACGGTCTCCACCCACAGCTTTCCCACCCACATCTTCCCCATTGCATTTCATCCTTCCACTCAGCTAAGATCCTTAAAGTCTCCCTTGATTCCTCTCTTTCTCCAACACCCCACAAGCAATTGAATGGCAAACCTGGAGATTCCCGCTTCAAATGGATGCACACCGTCCCCAGTTTCCTGCTGCTACCCTGGCACAAACCACTATCACCATATAAGGCATTCTACTTCGTGGCAAAGATTTCCTAACAGGGCCCTCAAGTTCCATTTCTGCCTCTGTGTAAGTCTGTGTGTGTGTGTCTATCTGTCTGTCTGTCTGTGTGTACACCAGAGGTCAACCTGGGCTTTCCCTCAGGCACCATCCACCTTGTTTTTTGAAACAGGAGCTCTCACTGGTCTGGAACTTGCCTGGTAAGCTAGGTTGGCTGGCCAATGAGCCCCAGAGATCTGCCCGTCTCTGTCTCCTCAGTGCAGGGATTACAAGCGCTCACTGCCTGGCTTTTCATGTGAGTGTTGGAGATTGAACTCAGGTCCTCACTGAGCTGTCTCTCTAACCCTAGATCCTGTTAATGTGAAACCAAAGAACTCTTTAAAGGATAAATCTAGTCTCTTATGCTCAGAACCCTGCAATGGTCTTCCACTCCATGTTGACTGAGGCTTCTCATGATGGCCAACAAAGCTTTGTGTGGTCTGTGTGTCCCCTCATCTGCCTGCATGTGACCTTTGCCTTAACCATGCCCCTGTTCTTATCTACTCTGGAACCTAGGAGGCACACCTTCAGAGCTCTGTTGGCAGATCTCTCTTTCTAGAAAGCTCCTCTCCCATACATTTGCTAGACCAACAATCTCATCACCACTTCTGTTCAAATTGCCCTTTGTCCATTAAGCCACACTGCTGCCCACACCCCCCACACCCTCACTTCACTCTTCCCGGCTCTGCTTTGCATTTCCTTCTCTTAATGCTTTTCAACAAACCACATAATTGACTTTTATATTATAGTTATTGTCTCTCCTAACTTAAGAACCTAAGTTCAGCCAGTGGGTGACTCTGTTTTGTTCAATGATGTATCTGGCATATCTTAGAGACAATGTTTGAGTGAGCACTCAATAAATGTGGACTGTTCCATGTCTGTCAGGGTTTTACAGCATGTATTAGGCAACGAAGGGAAGTACACGGCCCAGGACAGTGGAAATAATGACATGAAACCAAGTGCTCTTGGAATTAAATATACAAGCTGTTTATTGGGAAAGATGGAGCTGCTGAGAAGGCTCATCAGGAAAAGGTCCTTGATGCTACACCTGACTGCCTGAGTTTGATCCCCAGGATCCACACGGTAAGGAGAGAATCAACTTCCACAAGTTGTCTTCTGCTATACACAGACACAGATACAGAAGCACACATGCACGCTCACCACACACTGTGGCACTCACACCCCACCTCCTCACAAATACATAAATAAATTTTAAAAGCTTTTTTAAGAAAAAAAATACCAAGATGGGTGGGGTTCACTAGGGACCTCATGGCATTACTTCTGAATAGACAACCAGTAATAATGACAGAAATTCCTGGTAGTGTTTGACTTTTCTGAAGGCTTTCCACCCTCCAAAGACTTTCATGATAGATGTTAGTATTCCCAGTTCCCAATTAAAGAACAGAGGGTCAGAGCTATGGAACGAGTTGCCCAGTGTTACATAGCTAGAAAGTGAGTGAGCTGCCAGATTCGGCCAAGGCTCGAGTTCCCTCCCAGACTCAAGCACTCCAGAGTGATTCAGAGGAAAAAGGAACACAACACCAACAGCTGGGCAGGCAGAGCAGCTGGGATTATCACTTCCCAGAAAGATCCAATCTGGAAGGATTCCTTCCAAGACTGAGGTCATTCCAAAAGATGCCAACTCACATTCCTCTCTTTAGCCTGGTCTCTGCTCCGGTACCTGAACATTCCTTGGACCCCTGCAGAGCAAAGTCTTCTAGTGACCTCACCAAGACCGCTCTGGCCACCTTGAATTCTATTCTTCGTCTTCCTTGTGTGTGTGTGTGTGTGTGTGTGTGTGTGTGTGTGTGCGTGTGTGTGTAGGTGTGCGTGTGTGTGTGTAGGTGTGCATGCACTCATATGCTCATGCATGTGGAGGTCAGAGGACAACTTCAACTGTAATTTTCAAATGATGTCCACCTTGGTTTTGAGACAAAGTCTCTGAATGGTCTGGGACTCACCAAGTAGGATAGGCTGGCTGGCCAGTGAGCCACTGGGATCTGCCTGTCTCCACCTCCTAGCGTTGAGATTACAAGCATACACTGTTATGCCTGGCTCTTTTGCATAGGGTCTGGGGGTGGTCAAGCTCAAGTCCTCATGCTTTTTTAGGAGGGTATATAATCAGTAACGGGGAGACCAAGATGTCTCAGCAGGTAAAGGCATGTTCTACCAAGTCTGACAATATGAGCTCAATCTCCAACATGCACAGGGTAGAAGAAGAGAACTGAGTCCTGCAGGTTGTCCTCTGCATGTGTACCATGGCACATGTATTACCCACACAAATAATAAATAAATAAATAAATAAATAAATAAATAAATAAATAAATACATAAAGCAAAAAAATTTAAAAATCAGTGTGGGACTGGAGAGATAGCTCAGCAGTTAAGAACACTGACTGTTCTTGCAGAAGACCTGGGTTCGAATCCCAGCACCCACATGGCAGCTAACAACTGTCCGTAACTCCAGTCCCAGGGGATCTGACAGCCTCTTCTGTCCTCTGTGGGCATTGCACGACACGGGTGCACTTACCTACATGCAGGCAAAACATGTGTACACATAAAATAAAAATAATAAATAAAATATTTAAAAATCAGTGTGATCAGAAGAGTAATTCTGGCATTTTAATCAGAACAAGAGAAGTGGAGGCCAAAAGGCTTTGTGTTAACAAGACAGCGGCCACACTGAGGGCCTCAGACAGCCATCAGAAAGGAGTTGCAACTGTGCCCAACTAATGACAGCTGCACACAAAGGAGGTCATTCACCCTAGCAAGATTTTTAAATTCTATAGTGTGCAATTTGGACCCTGTACGGATTGTTTTGTCTATTTCCGTGGACACTGGCCTACCTCCTCCCTTGGCAGGGGCTGAGATGCCCCTGAGCTCATTTGCAGAGGTCCCACGGGGCTGACCACTCTGGAGTAATGCTCTTCAGCAAACAGGACTGGAAATTCTTGCGCTGTTGCAAAATGGGTCATTTGGAACTGATTTCCAAGCTACGAGAGTGCTCACTTATAGAGTGCTGGGGCTCACTTGGCTAGAGGGGATGTAGATGTCGCTGTGTGTCAAGTGTTGAAAAGAGCCAGCCAGAGACATGTGGCTCTTAGACCACGGCATCTGGAGCAGGTCTCAGCCATATCCAGTCCATTCCCATATGAGAGTCCGGGGTCCAAGGATAGACGCAAAACTGGCATTGCAAACGCTCGTGGGCACAGTCACTGAGACCATTTTGGAAGTCTCTTTATTGTTCCTGTAGGTAGTGTGATTCCCTTGGCCACAGCACTGGGCCATTTTATAGTTGGCAAAGGCCTCTATGAACCTCAGTGTTCAGTTTTGATTTGGTTTGCTTGCTGCTGTTTATTTGAAACAGGGTCTCCTATAGTCCATCCTGGCCTCAAACTTTCTATGTAGTTGTGAATGACACTGAGCTTCTGATCCTCCTGCTTCCACATCCCAAGTGCTTGGGTTAGAGGCATGTGCCGTCATGCCTGGGTTATGCAATGCTGAATATGGAAGCCATGACTTCCTTCGTGCTGGGAAATATGTGTGTGTTCGTGTGCGCATCTGCATTTGTTCCTCAGGAGTCATCCATCTTGTTTTTAGAGACAGCATCTCCCAGTGAACCTGAGCATCACTCTATAAACTGAGCCATATGCCCAGGCCCTGCTTTTCAATTTTGTCTATTTTGCCAGTTCATTCATTCAACAAACATACAGCACACCCTTTAGCCCTTATTTACTGGTGGGTATTCTGTCAACAGTAACGGTGGGTCATTGACTCTGAGCACGAACTGTGCTGCAAGTCAGAGCCCTCTCTGTAAATCTGATCGATCCTCTCACCACAAGGCAGGCATGATGTTTCATGCCTGTAATCCCAGCACTCCAGAGGCTAAGGCAGGAGGTTTGCTGTGTGTTCAAGGCCAACCTGGGCTACATAGTGAAATAACATAAACAAAAAACTGGCACCACATCCCAGGAGTTAGAGAAGCTGGTTATATATAACCGTAAAAAATGGAATCTTGGGATCAATGAAAGCCAGATGCTAAGTCATTGTGTTTCCCAGGGGTTGCTCCACTGACATCTGTTCAAGGTTACCTGTAAAATTGATATTATAGGGCTGGGGAGATAGCTCAGTTGGTAAAGTGCTTGCCATGTAAGCCTGAGGATCTGAATTCAGATCCTTGGCATCCAAGTAAAAAGCCAGACATGGAGGAGAGAGGAGACAGGCAGATCCCTGGAGACCTCTGGCCTTCTGGGCTAGGTGAATTAGTGAGCTCCAGGTTCAGTGAGAGACTCTGTCTCAAAACACAAGGTAGATGGCTCCTGAGGAACAAAATTGAAGTTGTCCTCTGTCTTTCACATACACCTGCACACATGAACACACACACACACACACACACACACACACACACTCAGAAAAAAGAACTCTCTATTGATAAACTCAACTTAAAAGTTCCCAGTCTCTTGAAAGTTGCAAGCCTCTCCAGTCACTGCCACCCATCTGCAGGAATCGGACATCTTTCAAGGAGAAGAAATGTTCTCTTGCCCATAAGAACTTCTCCCTTGCAAGAAGAAAGGTCTGTACCATTGAGTTTTCTGCTCTTCTCAATACAAAGTTGCCTCAAAGGACTGTGGTCATAGCCTGGTGGATGCTCCGGTCCAAGTAGATTGGGGCCATCTCTTTTCTGCACTGTCCCCTCAGTACTACATGTCTATTGACTGCTCAGCACACACCCTTGCTAACTCACGAATGAATGGATGGATGAGCAGATGAATGCTTTAGTTTTAGTGATTTTGAGGATTTCAGCTCTTAGGAAGCCCCTTGTGTACTCTAAGACATCCCCCAATAGATCTAAAATTCCCCCACTATCTTTCTAACATCCCACGTCACACAGTCTAACATGGTAGCTGCCAGTCACAAGTGCTATTTAGATTTAAATCAAAGTTAACTAATATAAATATAATTTAAAAATCCAGCCCTATTTGCACTAGTTACATGTCAGGTAGTCAGAGATAACCAGAGACACTCAGCTATGGGGCACTTCCTTCACAGTCAGCACCACTGGACAGCATCTCTGAAGGACTTCTCAGATCTGATTGGTTCACAGGCCAGTGCTGAATCTGTTAAGTGATAGGGACTCTACTGCCAGGAAAGAAGTGTGGGAGAAGCTCCTGTACCTGCACTTAGACCTTCCATGGGCCCTGATTCAGACCTGCTTTAAGCTTTTCTCCTTCGTGTGTGTGTGTGGGGGGGTGTATGCACATGCATGTGTGTGGATGCTAGTTATTGGTCCTCAGGCATCATTCATTTTTGTTTTGTTTTGTTTTGAGACAGGGTCCCCCTGCAGCCCCACCTGTGCTAGAACTTGCTATGTAGTCCAGGCTGGCCTTGGTCTCACAGAGATCAGCCTGCCTCTGCCTCCTGAGTGCTGGGATTGAAGGCGTGCACCACCACACCTGGCAGCCATCTTATTTTTGAGACAGGGTCTCTCACCAGCCTGGAGTTCAGCAACTAGGCTAGGCTGGCTGGCCAGTAAGCCCCAGAAATCTGTCTGTCTCTGCCTCCTACTGTACTGGGTTTGTTTGTTTATTTATTTATTTATTTATTATTTAATGTGTATGAGTGTTTTGCCTGTGTGTATGTAAGTGTTCCACATCTGTGCAATGCCCACGGATGTCAGAAGAGGGCGCTGGATGCCCTGGCACTGGAGTTAAGGATGGTTGTTAGCTGCCATGTAGGTGCTGGGAACCAAACCCAGGTCCTCTGCAAGAGCAACCAGTGCTCTTAAATGCTGAGCCATCTCTCCAGCCCCTATGCTGGTTTTTTTTTTTTTTTTTAATGTGGGTTCTGGGGATCAAACTCAGGCCCTCATACTTACAAGGCATTTTACCAACTGAGCCCTCTTCCTAGGCCAAGTTTTCATCTTTCTTAGAATTAATCTCTTAGAGAAAGAAAATGTTGAGTGGTCCTTAGTCATCTGTCCCCGAGTGTGTGTAAATTCACCAAATGTACTTTGGAGCCTCATCATCTGTTCTAAAGCAAGAAGAGGGTATGAGAGCCCTAAGGACAGTGGCAGACGAAAAAGAAGAGGCTGAGAAAGGAGTGGGACACGGTAGCACTGTGTGCAGTCGCCTGCGTGCTGGGCAGTGATTCAGGGCCCCATTGTTTTCTGAACCATAGCTCATCCCAGCAAGGTCTTGATGAAAGATGAGCTTGCCATGAGTGCACAGGAGGGGGTGAAGCACCAAAGTGCTGCATTTCTGCTACAGATACTACACCCTACATTCTGAGGGAGACCAAGGCGAGAGATCCCCAGGCCTCATCTCTTCACCCACAACAGCGAATATTGATGGCTGACATTTTCTGAGCATGTGTCCAACACCTTGTATGTGACATATTGGTGACATAATTTTTCATATTTGTTGTCCCAACAGTCACATGGAGTGGGCACTATGGTTACAATTGTTGTATAGAGGATAACTGAGACATGGGGAAGGGAGTGGCTTGTCCCATGAGAGAGCTGTGATCTCAAAGCCAGTGTGAGCTCTGCGGAACCAGGTCTCAGTAGAGTGAAGACCACAAAGACGGGCACGCAGTGTCAAAGGTCAAGCAGTCCCCATTCTGTGACGGCTGGGCAGTTCATGGAGATGTTTAAGGATCTTGGCGTTGGTACTCAGGAGCCAGGGCAGTCAAGTGACTGTGCCCTGCAGCCTAGCCTACCTGGGATACCCAGTACACTCGGCCCTGCCAGTGGCCATCAGCTCCTTTTGAGGGGACACAGCCAGCCTTTGGCACCTTCCTCTCCCTTCACCAGCTTCTTTGCCATCCACAGTCCAACCATCAGGTAGGTCCCTGGACACAATGGCTTATCCTGCCTATCCTCCAAGAGTTATAATTAATGAAAGCGTAGGCTTGCCTGGCTGATGCTGGTGGCCTGATGACCCAACCTCCGTGACTCTCCTTAACTGTGCACCACCTTCACTCGCATTCTCTTTGGTTCTGAGATTCCCCACAGATTGCAAAATCACCGATGTTCAAGCTCCTCCTCTGAGATGGTTCCTAATTTGCATATATCCTACACACATCCTCCTACCCTTTAAGTCATCACCAGATTACTTAAAATACTCAATACCATGTAAATGATATGTAAATAGTTGTGATACTGTGTTTAAGGACTAATGATAAGGAAAAAAGCCAGTATATATTCAGTGCAGACACAATAATTTTTGCCAAATATGTTCAATCCGTGGCTGATTAAATTCCTGCAGCGGAACCCACAGATAGGGAGGCCTGGACTGTGCAGCTTGCTGTGGGGAACGAATGAGACAATGCATTGGCAAGAGTGACAATGGCCCAGTGTATTCTGTTGCTCCCCTAGAAGGAAGGGAACATAGACCCTTACTTTGCACAGCCTCTGTGCCTAAAGCAAGGGTAAACAGAATGCAGGCACTCAAGGGAGGAGGGACTGAGTGCTTTAAGTACTTAGTACTTATCTCCTTTCACTTAACAATAATCCCATGAGGTTGCTGTAATGATCCTTTAGGATAGAGGGGAATGAAGGCTCAGAGAAGGTAATTAACCTATCCTAGATCACCCAGCCAGTAAGTGGCAGCACAAAGATTTGACTCGAGGTCGAAAATACAAAGACATCCTTGTACTCCACACTAAGTTTCCCAGAAGTGTCCCTCTGTTTCCTGGCAGGATGATGGCCTAGGGAACCGATCCAGGGGTCACAGACTGGCCTTTTCCACACAGGGCAGGATTCTGGCTGGGTTTCTGAGCCCTCTCCTGGTACAGGGGCTGGGGGTGAGGCTAGAGGTGGGGGCATGATGACCAGCTCAGCACAGTGGGGATGGGTGGAGGAAGGCTGGGCTTTGACTGGAGCTGGGGCCTTTGTCACCTGGAGTAGGGCCACTGGAGGCTGTCTGAGCCAAGGACCCTGTGGATAAGGAAGCAGCTGCCCACTAGGGCCCTGTGCACTGTCTTGGCAATGTCTTGCGGTTTGGATTTCGGGCCTCTAAATCAGCACCCCTCATTCCCACCTGCCAGGCAGTCCCAGGTAGTGCTTTCCTAGTCACTCCCAAGAACGAAAGCTGAGCTGGTACGTTAGACCCATCTAGACTCAGCAGGTTTGGCCTGGGTGGACACTCCCCCTTGTTCAGCTCTTGTTACAACAGCCAGTGTGGGCAGGAACCAGGCCTTGTGCCCCATTGGCCTCTTTGCTTCTGCCCTGTGGCTGGGGCTAGTCAGGGTCACTTGTCTGTCACTTGCAGTGTACAACTTGATGCCCAGAGTCAGCCTAAGACTCCACACAGGAAAGTGGGTGCCCAGGGCAAGGTGGCCACCCCATAGACGAGAAAGGGCAGCTCTGACTGACAAACCTGTTCTCAAAGATATTGGGGTGGCCCCTCACCACTATCCCTCCCTACCCCTCACCTGCTCTTTTTTGCCTCTAGTGAGTTCCATCCCCACAAACCCTCAGGCCCACAGGGGTCATCTCCTTTCAAGGTTCAGAGTGACACAAGCTGGTGTCATCCCAGCCAGGGATCTAAGCCTCCATGTGTCTTCTCCTTCCTTTTTTATTATATTATTATTATTATTATTATTATTATTATTACTATTATTATTTCATTTGTCTTCAGTACTAAAAATACTTCAGTACTAAAAATACTAATCCTTGAGGGCAAAAAAATTGTGTTCTTTTTTTCTTTTTAAAATTTATTGCTGTTGTGTATGTGTGCATATGTCGGGGGGCGGGGATGGAGGTCAGAGGACAACTTGTGGGAGTCAGTTCTCTCCCTCCACCTCGTGGGTCCTGGGGATCAAAGTCAAGTGCCTTTACCTGCTGAGCCACCTCACCTTTGTTTTCAACCTTACCCAATACAATGGGTGCTTGAATAATGGCTAGAGACGGACTGACGGACTGCTGTTCTGCACCTGCCTCAGGGCCTTCAGGAAGAAATAGATCATTCTCTGCATGCTGGAACTGAGCGAGGCTCTAGGAAGGGACCAGTCACTCCCTTTTCTTTCTCTAAATACAAGTTAACTTTATTCCTTGTGAAATCTTGCAGTGGTTGAATCAGTCATGACCCCTGATATATTTCATGTTTCCATAACAGGAAGGACTGACAGTTACTCCCACACAGGGTGAGGTGTGCCTGCCAGAGGGGTCATGAATCCTCCTCCTGCTGCTGTGGGCTCAGGGCAGAGAGAAGCGGGGAGCTCTTGCTATCCTGTGGGAGGCTCTCCAGGGACAGTGCCTCTGCGTGGGAAGCTGAAAAGCTAATGGCTTATTTCCTTTGCTATGACCATCCTCCCAGGTCAGCTTGTCTGTATAAGATGGATACCAGGGAGGTGGATGGTCCTCTACACTCTCCAGATACAGAGGAATGTGTTGAGGGAAACCATCTCCTACCTTGTTGTGGGTCTAGATTCTAATATCCATAAGGACCATTATGGGTTCTTAGGAGTAGAGTATGCATGTATGCTTACATGCACATGCATGTGAACTCTGGGTGGTGGGAAGATTAGGGAGGCAAGGAGGCCTGGAGCAAAGGCTGCTTTCAAGACTCCAGTGCCCTGTGGCCACCCTGCTCTCCCCAACCCATTAACCAAAATTCGGATCAGTTTCACACCTCTTCCCTCAGACTTTTTGAAAAGTACTGCTAGGGAGTGAGTCTCTGAGGGGACCAGTCATCTGGGTAGAAGATGGCACTGCCTTAGGGAAGTTGAGAGCCATTTGACACTCATGACAGGTGAATAAAGATGCTGGGACTCAGGTGAGAAGGGAGAGATGGGGACCGCGGGTGCCTCAGGTGCCCACCCACAAATCATTAGCTGGTCTATTGCTGACTTTTTTCTCTTGTTAGAAGAGTAAAATCACTTGAATTTATCTTTCTAATTTTCAAAGTTAACTTTAGCTGAACATAACACTCCCCCGCCCCGCCCCGTCACCCATGATTATACTTTATTTTAGGGTGTCTATCACCCTTCCTGCCTGCCTGGGCAGAATGCAGTCAGAGGGGTGGCTCCCTCCTTGTCCCTCCATTAAGGCCCCTGTGGGAGTGGCAGGGCCACACAGAGAAGGACAGAAGCTCTGATGGTGTCAACGGGGCCTATGAGATGGGGGAGACAAGTCCCCTGATGACACTTCTGGACTCATCTTCAGGGTGATGGCTGCCCCAGAGAGACACACACACAGAGTCACACATCTCTGTGTCTTGCCGGCCAGGGGCCCTGTGAGCGCAGCAGGGACTATGGTATCTTGTCTAAGCATAGAATGTAGTTCTTAGTTTTTGTTTTCAATCAAAATTCCCTGCTCTTTCTTTTGCTAGGAACAAATTAGAAACTAGTCTGTGACCAGTGTGCCCATCCATTCATTTATTCAACAGAGATGGATTCAGGTGCCCCTTGTGTGCTGGCTACCTTTCCAGGCTCCTAGGAACCGTAGGGAAATCTGGGGGAAGCTGTCTTTAACTTTCTTTTTTGCTTTGTTTTGTCTTTTGTTGTTTGTTTGTTTGTTGAGACAGGGTCTCACTCTGTAGTCCAGGCTGGCCTGGAAGTTACTATATAGACCAGGCTGGCCTTTAACTTGCAGCAAACCCCCTGCCTCAGCTCCTGAGTACTGGCATTACAGGCATGATCCACCACACCCAGTTTCCTTTACTTTTCTTTGAACAGTATCATTGGCCCAACTATTAATCAGTTTTTGGAGTGACCACCCATGCTGTGCCCTGCCTCCCCTGTGAGACAGAGAAGGACACCCAATGTCTTTCTCTGGTCTCTGTGTGCACATATGGGCATATATCATACACACAGACGCCACACACACTAAGCCAGCCTAACTCTGAGGAAATTCATAATGAACTTGGCCTTGAAGTAATTTCTTGTGTGTGTGTGTGTGTGTGTGTGTGTGTGTGTGTGTGTGGTGTGTCTTTGTATCTCTGTGTATGTGTGTCGTATGTGTGTCTATTTCCATGTGTGGTGTGTGTCTGTGATGTGCATCTGTGTGTGTCTGTGTGTGTGTCTATGTGTGTGGTATCTCTGTGTGTCTCTGTGTATCTCTGTGTGTGGTGTGTGTTTCTGTCTGTGTATCTCTATGTTTCTCTGTGTGTCTCCGTGTGTCTCTGTGTGTGTGGTGTCTGTGTGTATGATATATGCCCATATGTGCACACAGGGACCAGAGAAGGATATTGGATGTCCTGCTCCGTCATGCTCTGCATTATTCCCTTGGGACGGGGCCTCTCACGGAACCTGGAGCTAACCTGGCAGCCAGCAAGCCCCAGGGATCCTCCACCCCGACAGCACTGGGGTTAAAGGTAGGATTGCATGGCCATATCTGATGTTTTACATGGTACTGGGTTTGAAGCCAGATCCTCTGGTTTGAGCAGCAAGCCCTCTTACCCATTTAACCAGCCCCTTTTGCAGTAATGGATCATCCCAGAATCGTCATTGTTTCTTTGGACCTGTTTTCATAGGCCTGTGTCTGGATCTGCTCACCCATTACCTAAGCACTCCCAGTTCTCACTCATCCCAGGGGATGTGGTTACCAGGCAACGGTCTCCTCCCTTCAGCAACATCACTGCCTTGGCAATTTGCTTTCAAGTTCAGCTGCTCCAAAGTCTAGGCCACAGACACCTGAGAGCCTTGTTTCAAGAGTTCTCTAGAGCCCTTGGAACTGGATTCCTTGGGATTAGACTCAGTTGAGTATACTAGGAAAAAAAGACAAAATCAAGTATCAGTAGTCTAATTTGACCTTTCTTATTTCCTCACATAAAAGGGAGCAATTTGGAGCTGAGGTTGAACCTCTGTGAAGTGAAATTAATGGAGGGGGAGGAGCTCACCAGGCCCAGCCCCTCCCTGAGGACCTATAGGCAGTTAGTTGTTGATGGGGGAAGGGGAGGCATTTTGTTCAGTGTAGCCACTGGTAAAGTGCCCATGCTCCTGGAAGTAACTTCTCACCCAAGTTCCTGTAAGCAATTTTAATGAAACTCATTGGGTCACAAGGGAGAAGAGAGAGAGAGAGAGAGAGAGAGAGAGAGTTTAGTGGTAAGAGTATCTGCCACCAAACCTCAGAACCTGAGTTTGATCTGCAGGATCCACATGGTGGAAAGAGAAAATCAACTACCCCAAGTTATCTTCTGACCTCCACTCCACATACATGATGTGGCATGCATGACATACAATGAAGAAATAAATAAAATGTAATTAAAAAATATTTTATTAATTATTTTTATTTTATGTGTATGAGTGTATTGCCTGTGTGTAGGTAAGTGCACCCGTGTTGTGCAGTGCCCACAGAGGACAGAAGAGTCTGTCGGATACCCTGGAACTAGAGTTATGGACAGTTGTTAGGTGCCATGTGGGTGCTGGGATTCAAACCTGGGTCTTCTGCAAGAACAATCCATGTTCTTAACCACTGAGCCATCTCTCCAGCCTTTAAAAAGACATAACAGTAGGAGGAAGACTAGTTGAGAAGAGGAAATGGATACATAGAGGGGGTGGAGGCAAAAGAAGGTAATAGGGGTAAACATGCATTATATGCCTGCATGAAAATATCACAGCAAAAACCGTTATTATGTATAATTAATATGTGCTAATATACACATTAAAAGTAGGTTTTTTAAAGAAGTTGGAATGCTCATCTTCTCCATAGTTTTTAGTATGTGACCTGTCTTCAGGGTCTGAAATGGCTGTTGACATTCCAGTCATTGGACCTAGCTGCTGAGAGAGGTTTCAAAACGCAGTCTTTGATTCTGGCTATAACTACTGAAACAATGGGGCGTCTGCTAACTAAGGACGTGGGGGTGGTATTTGTTAATAACTTGGAGGCTACCTCCTTAAGCATGAAGCTTTGATTAAAGAAGTTTAATTATCGTATCATAAGGAAATGGACTCATGGAAGATAGGAACACTGTTTGTTTTAAGGCAGGGTCTCAAGTAGCTAAGGCTGACCTCAAACTTCATCCTTATAGCCAAGGATGACCTTGACCTATTGATCTTCCTCTCTTTGGAATGCTGGGATTATAGGCATGCATACCACACTGTTTTATGGGGCTCTTGGAATTAAATCTAAGGTTTCATGCATGCTAGGCAAGCAGTCTACCAAGGGAGCCACATCCCCAGCCCAGTGATGTGCTCTTGTAAACAGGCTTTCCCACACTTATGAACCACAAATGCTATTCTGAAACATTCTTCTTCAAAGCATGGTGTCCAGAGCCGAGGGAACGTCTTTAAAGACTTCCAGTGTCCCAAGAAACAGCTACTGCTCTGTGCCTTGCCTTCCCTTTCTTTTGAGAAATGCATTTTCTATTCGTCCAGCCCCGGGCTTCCAGTGAGCATGTCTGTTCTTAGTGGCCTGCCCAACCAGAAATGAATGATTGGGACAGACCTAGACACCTATTCCTCCACATCCAATCAGAGGCCAGCCCCTCCAACCTCTCTCCCTCCCTCTGCTCCCAGAAATCCGCAGCAGTCTTGGGACAGTCCCTCTGCAAGGTCAAGGAACAAAGGGTCTGGCAGTAGACCAGAAAGTTCTAAAGTTTGGTCAAACCTAGAAACCACATCTGCAGCCTAGCTTTCATCAGTAATAAGACTGCCATCTTGAGCCCCCAGGAAACAAATCAGAATTAACCCCAGCACTGTTGTAGGTGAGGGAAGGTGCCTCGGGACTTTTATAATAATGAAGATGAGAAGGACTAGAGGGAAGAAGTAGAGAATTATACCCCACTCCCCAGCAGGTGTAGCCAAGTCAGGGGAGGCCTGGCTGAGCCAGTGTGAGCCCAGCTGACACTTAAAGAGGGCTGGGGCAGCCCAGCAAAGGGGACGTGCATTGGGAGGGGAGGAGTGGGGGGAGCTTCAGGCCTGGTAGAAGCCCATGGGAACACCTAGGGAGAAAGTCTATGATAGGGTCAAGGATGTAATGGAGCTCCCTGGGGTGGGCCTGGGCCATGTAGGAGGTGGTTCAGTGGTCCAGCTGTTGCTGTTCTAGAAACTTCCCAGAAGAGAGGGTTCTGTTCAGAAGCTGGATTCTCCTGGGAGTGTGGGTGTGAGGCAGAATGAACAGATTCCAATGTTAAGCTTTTTGTTTCAATTATGAGTATGTGTGTGTCTGGAGTGGAGGGAGGTATGTGCACCTGGGTACATAAGTATGAGAGGAGGCCAGAAGAGGGCACTAGATGTCTTGGAACTGGAGTTATAAGCAGTTGTGAGGTGTTTCTTGTGAGTGCTGAGAACTGAACCCAGGTCCTCTGCAAGAGTTTCAAGTACTCTTAATTGCGGAACCATCTCTCTGGCTCCCAGATTCCGATTTTATAAAGTCCATTCTGTTGCCATAGAGACAATAGAGTTGGAAGGAAGGGTTTAGGTAAAGAGGCTAAGGAAGAGGTGGAGAGACCAGCCCTGGGTAGAGGCAGAAGAGTCTGTGGCAGGTGGATACAGGAGTGCTTTGGATAGGTGAGAGCAGGTCAGAAGGAGGGAGAGTCCAGTTTGGCTAGAGCTCAGCAGAAAGTGATGCCGCAGCTGCTGTTGGTCAGCTCACTTCTCCCTCCTCTCAGTCTTCAGCTCTGTAAAGCAAGAGCCTTGGGTCAGCCATTTTCTACTTTACCTTTCTAGTTACCTCCCTGGGCTTCCAAGTCTTGCAAGTTATGAAGGAAGCACTCAGGTGAGTAGAGAGAGAGGAAAAGAGTGAAAATAAGAAGCTCCTTTGCAAGAGACCCAGACTGGCAGACTGGATGGGACAAGAGTGGATGGGGTCATTGCATAAGTGAATGTGTGGGGTGGACAGTAGTGGGACACATGTCAGAAGCAGCCATAAGCCCCAGCCCGTAAGTCATGAAGGGGGAGGTGGGGACAGTACAAATTGAGCTGACAGTAATCTCTTCGTGGGATGTATATAATCTCAGTTGCTCAAAAATCTATCTGACAGGTCTGTGTCTGGAAGAGTACACATGGCTGACCAATCTTCCACGCCTGCTCAAGGGAGAGCTGAGCGTAGCTCCTCTGAGCTCAAGGCAGTGTGAGTAAGCTCTCATCGTTTGTTCACCAAACTCCACGTCTATGTCACCTTGAAGAATGCTATTATCTAAGGACAGGGCCGTGGCAGGACGATGTCAATCTTAATAATAATACACCTGCCACTCACTGGGTGCTTACTACTCCCCAAACACTGTTCTAAGTATTCAGTGGGCATAATCTCTTTATAGAAGTCCTATAGAACAGACACTACTATTCTCTTCATTTTACAATCAAGGAAACTGAAGTGCACAGAAGTCCCATAATAATTTGTCCAAAGTGACAGATGGAAATTAGCAGAAGATCTGCCTCAGGTCATGTTCATCTCTGTTCTAGGATATATGCAGTGTCTACTAGCCAACAAATGCCTGTAATCCACACACTCATCCCAACAGTCACCCATACATCTACCTACCCATCTACCCCTTCATCTGTCTTTGCATCTGTCCATCTCTGCATTCATCCATCCAACCACCCATCTCTACTCTCCCATCTATCTAGACTGAATAAGGAGAAAAATAACCAACCCATCCATCATCCATCCATCCATCCATCCATCCATCCATCCATGCATCTTCTCATTCCCCCATCTATTCAGATTGGATAAGGGGAAAAATAACCAACACATCCATCACCCATCTATCCATCCACCCATCTAACCCACCCATCTTCCCATTCTCCCATCCTTCAAGACCGGATAAGGAAAGAAAGAACCAACCCATCCATCCTGGTACTCATCCATCCCCCAATCTATCCAGCCACCTCTCCTCACTCCTAGCCATCTGTCCCACCCTGAGCCAGTCTCAGCCTGAGCCTTCCTCCTTTCCTCCAAGGGAAGACACTTCTGTTTGACGGTTCACTTTCCAAAGCACATTTGTGCTGATGGTTCGCTCACTACTCCCCCAGTTTGCATCACCCCGAGGTACTTGATTTGGTCCCTCCGGCCTTCATTCCCCACACTGAAACACTACTTTCTCCCGTGTGCTCTTCCTCCAAGCGCCAGGCAAAATTCCTCTTCTGTCTGTCTCCCTGACTGACCCTCACTGAACATGACCCAAGCCACCACTTGCTGTTCCCCTGGACAATGACATCACTGGCCTTCATGCTTCCACCCCTGCTCCTCCTGGGCCTGTTCCCTCCCATCAGCCACTGCCAATCTGATGACTTTGCCCTGAAGTGATTTCCATCCGGGAGCATTTTACATTCCCCGCGGTCATCCTCTAGGCCGCACAGGCTCTGCACTGCCTGCCTCTAGGTCTTGTTCTGTCTCTCCCTTGTTCACCTGGCAACAGCCATAATAGTTCTTGTCCCTGCCTCAGCTGCTCTAGCTCCCTTCCTCCTTGAGGCCATTATCCTTGCTGATGCCTCAACATGGACTGCCAGCCTCTGACCTTATAGGGGACTCCTTCCTTTCCTGCCCCTCAGAAAGGCTTTCCTCAACACACCACAAGGCAGTCAGTCTCCTTTTCTACCCTACCTTTTGGGGAAATTTCCCTTTCATTTCTCCCAAAGCATTTCTGACTGTTTTTGTCTTTCACCAGAGTCTTGGTAAATGACTTACAATTCACCGCTTGTATTAGTTAGGATGTCTTATGTTACAAATTCTTTTTAAATATTTTATTTATTATTTTTATTTTATGTGTATGAGTGTATTGCCTGCATGTGTAAGTGCACCCGTGTTGTGCAATGCCCATAGAGGTCAGAAGAGGATGTCCGACCCCCTAGAATTTGAGTTATGAGTGGTTGTTAGCTACTATGTGGGTCCTCTGGAAGAGCTGCCAGTGCTGTTAACCACTAAGCCATCTCTCCAGCCCATGATTAAAAAAATTTTGATCTTAATTTCTAAATATCAGAGAAGGGGGCATAATGACCCCTAAACTGGAGGGTTCAAGCAGCAGGCTGGCTCAAGCATTCTAGAATAATACACTCCTTCAAGGCACAAGCCTGCTTTAACCTCCTGCTCTTAGCACTCTTTTTCTATGTCTGCATGGTTCTCAGTTGGTAACCCCCTTTGCTGGCAAAGCCAAGCACCGTAGACTTAACAGGCTCTTCAAAATGAGAATCACCCCAAATCCTGAGACAATGCTGATGAATCCAGCAGCCCAGCCCTGAGACAATCAGTGGACCCAACTGTAATTGGCTGGACTTGGTCACATGAAAGCTAGGTGTGCATCACATACCTAGTCAGCCCCAGGCATTGGGGAATGAGGCTCTGCCAGGTGAGGGAGGATGGACAGGATACATGGCTCCTAACTCCTCCTCCTAGTCCCTCTGCTAGTGCTCTACTGCCACCCACACTCTCCTTTCCTCCCACCAGGGCTCAAACATACCTCTGAACTTCTAGAAGAAGCAAAGCCTGAGCTACCTCTTGGCATCTTTTCTTCCTAGGATGTCTGGCTCCAAACAGCAGGCTCCTCTTTTGCCTGTTCATTGTCTGAACTGAACACAATGTAGCATCAGCCTCTTTGCAAAGAATGCCAGGCAGTGCATTAGCTCATGGCCCTAGCTCCGGATTAGAGCCAAGCCAGGAAGAGCAGTGGGCTTTGAAATAAGCAGTTACTTGGCTCTGAGGACATATAAACACAGTAAGGCACCTCCAGAAGATTGAAGATGGGGCAGAATCAGTAGTAGGGCTGAGGGGACTTGGAAGGGCAAAGGTCTGCTCCCTGCTTGTTAACCCTTGTGTGTGTGTGCATGTGCGTGTGTGTCTGTATGTGTGTGTGTCTGTGTATGTGATGGGTAGTGTTTACTGTCAGCTTGACAGGCTCCAGAATCACCTGGGAGATGGGCCTGCAGGCAAGCCTGTGAGAGATTATCCTGATTATCGTCATTGATGCAGGAACACTCATCTTAATTGTGCTTGAAACCATTCCCGGGCAGGAGATCCTGGACTGTATAAAAATGGAGAAAGTGAGCTGAGCAAGCCTTTGTTCACCTCTCTGCTTCCTGACTGTGGATGCAATGTGGCCAACTGTTCCAAATTCCTGCCGTCAAGACCTTTCCCACATGATGGACTGACTACCTGGAACTGTGAGCCAAAATAAACCCTTTCTGCCTTAAGTTGCTTTTGTCTGGGTGTGTTATCACAGTGGCAGAAGCTAAGCCTGTGTGTCTGTGTTGGGGATGAGACTCCTGCCCAGACCTGCATAAAGCAGCTGTTCCCACAGGCTATGCTCTCTCCTTCCTGGGCTGAGGTCACATGACCTTGGTCCCATTCACTTGTAGTCACCTCTGTTTTCTGAGGGTTTTTCCTGTGTTCGTGACTTTCTTCACCTCCACTTCATTATCCCACAGCCTCTGCCTTTGCCTCTCCAGATCTGTGTAGGTTTGTATCTACAGAACTCTTATCTCTTTTGTCTTACTTAAGAACATCCTGTTTCCTTGTGGGGGTCACATTGAGGAAGCACCAAGACCTCTACCATGAACAATTGGCCCCACCTCTTACCTTATGTGTCCATCCTCTATGTTGGATGGATTTGGTGAGACTTCGAGGCCATGTAATCCCAAGGGTACCTCCTTCTAGGGTTTGCTTATCCTCCTTCATTCAGCAAGACTAGAGGCTGAGCAGGACTGCCAAGAGCACTAGATGAGAAAATCCAACCATTCCCAAGCACTGAGCCTCTTTCTGCCATACAAATGCACAACAGGTGGTACTGGCTGTAGCTGACCATTTCCTATGCTGGCTGGTCACCAGCCTGTGTAAGCTGGTGCTTGGCCACTGCCTTGGCCTGTTAAGGAGCCAGGACTTTCAACAAAAGATCCCTGCTGAGAGTCAGACCCTCGTGAGTCAGGGACAGAATGAGAGAGCTGAGGATCAGGAAAGAGAAAGAAAGGAGAGGGGAGAGGAGAGAGAGAGGAGAGAGGGAGAAACTCCTTCTGAGGCAGGGAGAGATGATCAGAAGTCAGATTTCAGGAGGGGTAGAGCATGAGCTGGCCTCCTGAGGGGTAGGAGCCTGAACTGGTAGTTGTCCAGATAAAAGACCACTGAGTTCACGGCATTAGAATTCCCAAAGCATCCCAGATTATTCTCTTGTGAAGACAGACTTGAAGAATCAGCGGTTTATGAGAATAAAAATTAGAAAAACGACTTGGGAGATGGCTCACTTGGTAAAGTGCTTACCACGTAAGCATGAAGACTTGAGTTTGATCCCCCCAGAAACCACATAAAAAGCCAGATGTAGTGCGGGGGTCTCTCCCTCTCTTTGCGGGTCGTTGGCCACCGGTTCACGAGGGCAGGGGGAGCAGAAGCGGTGAACGGAGTCAGGACGGCCAGTGAGCACTGACAGAAGAAAGCCCTTCCGGGGAGGCTGGTCCCACGGTGCAGTGAAACAGCAGTGATACAGCTCCAGACTCAGTGAAACAGTTCCATTTATTTAGTGGGAGAACTAGAGAATTTATAGTGTGGAGGCAGTAGCCAAAGCCTCAGCTGATAGGTGCTCATAGTATGCTTTATTTACATGTGGCAGTGGGCTCCTATCGTCTGACTATCAGGCAATGCCTGATTATCATATAGAAAAACCTGGGGGTAGTTTTTACTCCAGGTAACTATGCCAAAGGTCATGTTCCAAATAAGGTCAGGCATCCGTGCTTGGTGGCACTTTCCAGGTAAGCCAGGAAGAGAACAGGAGGCCCCCTGCTGAAAAGGGGAGTCCTTCCATTTGGCACCGAGCCCCTTAGGGCTATCCAGACATGGAGAACTACAACCCTAACAGCAGGGCTTCCCAACAATGTAGTAGCATACACTTGTAATCAGTGCTGGAGAAGCAGAGACGAGAACATCCCTGGGGCTTGATGGCCAGGTAGCCTAGAATAATTAGGCTAATTCTGTTCAAAAGGCTATGCTCTTGGCAATCCTGTTCAGTTAGGTGATCTCTAGGCCAATGAGAGGCCCTGTCTCAAAATACAGGGTAGACAGAGCTTTTGAGGAGCAACACCCAAGGTTGACCTCTGGCCTCCACAGTCCAGAGCACACACCTGCACTACACACACACACACACATGCACACACACACACACACACACACACACACACACACACACACAAATTAGAAACAACAACGGCAAAAAAATGTAAGAGAAGAAGATAAGTAGATGGAATCCCTGTGTGGAAGCATCTTTCTTCTGAGGCCCAGGCAGGGCTTGAACCCAGTTGGCCAACTGGCCAAGCAGTAGCAGAGCCTGCTCTGCAGAAAGCCTACAGGGAATTAAAAATACCCACATTCTTCCCCAGTATTTGTAGGTGAGGGTTCCTGTCTCTGAAGACGTTGTCAACACAGGGAGAGTCTTCCTGAACACAGGGCAAGGGACAGCCCCCAGTTCTGGACCAAGAACGCAATACTTCAGAGCCGATGGAGCTGAAGCTCCGCCCCTGGTCTGCTCCTTGTGGTAACTGAAGGAACAGAAAATGATCTTCTCCCCTTTGATTGTCATTCACAACTCCAAGCACGTGCTTTTTTGGAAACGAGAAAGTTGAGCCCTAAAAGGTTCAGGACCTATCTATGATCATCCTTGCAAGAGAAAATGGGTTCAATCCAGATTTTTCTGGATTTGACTATCTCAGGATTTTACCTTCTTTCTTGTAGGAATATACACATTCATTAGAAGCCTTTTAGTAAAGGATTAATTTAAATTCATTTATCAGATTTTTTTTTTTTTTTTGGTTAAGGAATGGTGTGTCAAAGAAACAAGACACAGGATAGTAGGTTTGGGTGGGACATACAGAGAGGGTATTGTGAGCGGGGCCTGGTGGTGCATACCAGTCATCCCAGAACTCAGGAGGCTGAGGCAGGAGAATCATGAGTTTAACGTTTGACATCAGCCTGTGCTAAATAGAGACATCCTGTGTTGTGTGACACTCTTCCCTGGGAGAAGTGACACAAACACCTGCTCAGCCCAGACAGGAAACCAACAACAGACCAGGGCAAGGATATCACCAAACTCTAGCTTGGTGAACCAGTGAGTTTTATTGGGGTTACTTATAGGAATATGGGTGAGGAACTACTTAGAGGAGCGGAATGACTCAAAGACAGCTGCATCACCAAAAGCCCACCCCAGCATGGGTGACAGCTCACAAAAGCTGGAACCCTGGAGCTCACTGCCCAACCTGCAGGTGGTTCAACAGATTGGAGAACATCTTCTAGAGAGCTTGGCTGGTCTGTGACTCTTCAAGACAGCTGGATTTGTCTCTGTCTCCTCAGCAGTCCCTACTGCTTATATAACCCTGAGGAGGGAGGATCCTAGAGCATTTGGTCAGTTTCAGGGATTTCCTGAGACTCTTGAGCTGCTTACTTCATGAGTCTTAATGAGCTTCAATTTGGAACTTCCTGAGTCTTAACTCCCTTTGGAGGAAGTTGCTACATAATACCTTGCCTCACTAAAACAAAAACAAACAAGCAAAACCCAAAGAAAGGGAAAGGCAGAAAGGGTGTTCTGATGGGGGAGCTGTGTGACTAGCTGTGTGTGAGGGAGCCTCAGCAGGTGCCTGGTATGTGTGAATGCGCCCAGCAAATGGCTGCAGACAGACAGGAAGATAAGCCAAGCTGTTCTTCCCTTCCCAGACAAGTAGGATGTGGCCCAACCTAGAGAGAGGGAGGAAAGCCTGTATCCTCAAGCTGCTGTGCCTGGTGAGCCTCCCTCAGGCAAGTCCAGGCACACCCCACTTGGGTCATGTCTCTTGATGTGTGCCAGGGTCGGGGTAGCGCCTCCTGAAATCCACACGGAGAAGGACCCCTTGACCTTGCTTTGCTCTTTCATCTAACAGTAAGGGGATGGAGACAGTTACTGCTCCTCCTGAGAATCCCAAAGAGTCTGGCAGGTGACAAATTGGCCCACACTTTGTGCAGGGGAGTGCAGGACTAGACATCTGTCCCCACCTCTACAGGTGATTGACGTCTCACCTTTACCCTCTAGAAAGTCAATCTCCTTCTTTCTTAGCTGTATCATGAGAATTGCTGCCCCCACAGGCCTCAGTCCCTTGTTAGTGTGTGAGAGAAGTTGGTTCTCTTCGACACAGCTTGCCTGAAATAAAATCATTAACTGCGACTCCGATATGGTGTGCAGAAGCTGTATTCTTCAGGGCTCTTCACTTCTTATGTGGAGTAAGGATTCAGCATCTCTGGGTTTCTTGGAGGCATAGTTGGGATCAGTAAGGTGTCAGGTTTGAATCAACCTTCGAAAACTATCACCCTGGATCCCAACACAAGGTGCTGGTAGGTTGCGTTTCAATGAAAACTCTAAAAACTGCATTTTCTGACCCATTAGTGCCAGGCCATTTGCTCACAGACCTCACGTTTATATCAGGGAGCATTAGAAGTCCAGGGACATTTATACCCTCAGCAGCAGAAGCAATGTAATTGGGGGGGGGATAGTTTATATTCACTTTGGTTTATGAAACACTAAAGCTCTCCATAAACCACATTGGAGCTGGGTGATTAAAAAGCAAGTAAAAGACAAGGTGGAAATAAAACCTTCCCTCTCAGATATTTAGAACCAATCACTGCATCATGGAGACGATGGTTCACTGTGCCAAGTGAGGATGACTGGCCTAGTGGGAGAACAAGGTGGGAAACAGAAAGATTCAGAGGCCTGGCACTTGCGTGAATGTGATCTGGATGTGATAAACCCTCACTCCCCCACCTCTACCAGTCTCAGGAACCACACATTGTCGTTAAAATAAACTTGAGCAAAGCAGCTTGTCAGGACAACCTCTTAAACTAGGGTACGCAACCTGACTCTGTCACCAGCCAACTAAGGACCTCTTAGGACCTTAGTTTTTCCCTCTATAAAAAGGGTTAGACTTCATCGGGAACTCATCTCCCCTTTCTACTAATTTATTTTACATATCATTCAAAGCAAACTGGCAAAAGTCAATGTGAAACAATGTAGAAAATAGAAAAGGGGTTGGAGAGATGGCTCAGCAGTTAAGAGCACCAGCTGCTCTTGCAGAAAACTTGGGTTTGAATTCTAGGACCAGCATGGTGGCTAACAATCATCCATAACTCCAGTTCCAGGGGATCCAACGACCCCTTCTGACTTCCATGGGCTTTGCATGACATGGGTGCACTTACATCCAGGCAGGCAATATACTCATACACATAAAAATAATAAATAAAAAATGTTCAAAAAGAAAATAGAAGAGAATAAAGAATGATATCTGGGTGACAAGGGGTGGGGGGGCAACAGCCTGCCACCCCCACTTCCACATTTGCAACATGGGGCCACCAAGAACCCCGGGTCTCCCAATGGTATAATTCCCAAACTACTCTTGGAATACTGTCTTGTGCCCCTTTAAAGGCGACTTCCTGCGATCTTGAGACTCTTGATTTCTTTGGGCTTCCAGCTTTCTTTGGGTTCTGTGACACAGCGGTCTTATTTCCTGAATCTATGTGTGCCAGACAGGCCATGCCTCAGATGGACAGCACACGGTGGCTAGCACAAGGCACACAGGTTCCTCCTCCCTTGCCGGTTCCCAACCTTGGTTGTACACAGACTCCCTCCAGCACAGCTGGCTGAGTTCTACCAATGGCCCAGGTCCTTTTAGAATAGGTAGATAGCTGTGCAGTTTCTCCTACGGCCTGCATGCATGTGAGTGCACATGTGTGTGCATGTGTGTCTGTCATCTGTTTGTACATGTGTCTGAATGTGTGCACACATGTGTGTGTGCACATATGTGTGTGCATGCACGTGTGTGTGTGTTAGGGCTCTGCCCCCATCACCACCAGGCTGGGCTATGGCTTGAAGGGCTGTCTATCCATTCACCCTGGCCTCTCCCACTAAGACCTCAAAGGCATGTGTATACAGTTTTCCAATAACCTGGATGATTTTTTTCAAACTAAAACTGTTTTTTATTGCTGTTCCCAGCCCACCTGGCACCAGCTGTGATGAGAATCACTTGAACAGTAAAGTGCTTTTGAGGAAATTGCTCCCAGCGGAGCCTCCGCACTGCACAGCACCATTGGCCTCTTCCCCACATCCTTCAGCCCCTCAACCCTGGCTCCTCCCACAGTCTTCCTCTCCCTCGGGCTTTCCCCTCTTCTCCTTCCACTCTTCCTTCCGCCTTGCTCCTCTCTTCTATGCATCCTCAGTTTCCCCCACAACTTTCCCTCCTCTTCTTCCACGCATCTGAGGCCTTCCTCTCCCCCCTTTCCCCTAGTCTCTCCCTCTCTGTCTCCTCAGTATCCCTTGCTGTCTCCCATTCAAGCCAGATCAGTCCAGTGAGGCCAGTGGGAGCCCCTAGACTAGTCCTAATAAGCAGGTGTTGCCTGGGCAGCTGCTGAGGATTTTGACCAACCCTGATTTCCCCTCCATCTTCTTGTCTAGGTTCCCCTCTCCTTCAGAGATGCTCTAGGATACAGAGGAGACAAATAAAGCGACAGACAGGAAAGAGCATGACAAGTACAGGGAACAGCGTGTAATCTGAAAGAACCACATAGCTAAGACATGCAGAAGGAGGTATTAAATCCACCAAGGCATGAAGAGGAAATTAGAGGTTTAGTTGCTGATGAGAGAAGCTTGAAAACCAGGCTAAAAACTTCAGCTTGGACCCATAGTTCTCCTTAGCCATTTGGGAACTCGTAGCCACGGGAATGCAGCATGACTTTCAGCTTCAGTGGTACACGGACTCAAATAACTGAGCTCCAGGCTCACATCTTTTAGGGCTCAGCTCGCTCATTCTGTTGATTTCCCCCAGCTCTGTGTTCCTCATTGAATGTCTGCTTACTTCTTCTCTGCAAACAACAGTCAGGGCCAAGGTCTTCCTTGCTGCTCCTAGCAGACAAGAGAAATCGAGCACTGCTTCCCCTGACCCTTTTTTAAGGAACCTCCATTTTCCTGTTCAGCAGCCAGAACTGGAATACACATTCCTTGCTGAATGACTCATCAGTTAGAAAGATAAAATAGTTATCCTTGTGCCTGAAAGGAACTTCCTCTGCTCCCTGGGAAATAGGGTAGGGGAGCATGGTGGAGAATGGGGAGTGGACACCCTCTACAGCTGAAGGTCCCTGGGGAGCAGGTGACGGGACTGCAGGCACAGGCATGTCATCCAAGAGCAGCACCGTCCACTGAGAGTTTGGGGGGGAACGTTATACCAAGATGATCTCAGGTGTAGTATCGACTAAGAAGCAACAAGTACCTGCAATTTTAAATTAAAATATGTGGCTGCCAAGAAATGTTCTGCTGTACTGAGTTGGGTGACTGATGGCTTGCACCCCTTTTGGCTATTTACTGTACTAATAATGGGACAGAAAATGCACAAGAAAGATTTACAATCTGAACAAGCAAATGAACAAACGAACGAATGAACGAATGAATGAAAGAATATGCAACAGGCAATTTCAGGCTACTTTCAGACCTAGGGGTAACAAGGGGGTTCATTTCTTCCTTTCGGTGTGTGTGTACATGGTGTGTGGGAGAGTGCAGGCATGTACATGGTGTGGCCCACATGTGGAAGTCAGAAGACAACCTCGAGTGCTAATCCTCTCATACACCTTGTTTGAGGCAGGGTCTCTTGTTGTTCACCACTGTGTACATCAGGCTAGCTGACCCACAAGCTCTGGCAATTCTGTCTTTACCTCCTATCTCCCTGTAAAAGTGCTGGGATTACAGATGCATGCTAATGCATTCATCTTGATGTGCTTCCTAGAGATCCGAACTTCAGTCCCCATGCTTGCACAGAACTTTGTCCACCGAGCCATCTCCCCAGACTCCTCTTTTCCTTTTTAATAGTAGTCTAATTGAGATGCAATCCACCTACTATAAACTTCACCCTCCAAGGATACAGTTAATTGGATTTTTCATGTATTAAGAGTCAACTCCACTTTTGAGGAGTTTGGGAACCAGGTATGGGAGAGTCACACCCACCAAGAGAGATGCTCACTGTGTAAGTGGCTGGGTGTCCCAGGAGTCTGGCTGCAGGACACAGGTCTGACAGAAGCAGAGAGAATTTGCCGTTACCGTTACCATACTAACATAAGGTAGAGGAGGCCTGGGTCACAGGGTGCCTGTAACAAGATTGGGAGAGGAAGAGCAAGTGGGTCAGGGATGTAGCTCAGTGGGTAGAGTGCTCATGTGGTGTGCACAGAGCACTGGATTTGATCCCCCAGCACTCAAGAGGT
Organism: Nannospalax galili; assembly: GCF_000622305.1. NCBI lineage: Eukaryota > Metazoa > Chordata > Mammalia > Rodentia > Spalacidae > Nannospalax > Nannospalax galili. Next base: position 10,354,138 of record NW_008341028.1, read on the forward strand.
AGAGGCAAGGAGATCAGGAGTTCAGGGTCATCTGTGGCTGTGTAAAGAATTCAAAGCCAGTTTGGGATACTTGAGGCTGTCTTCAAGATGAAAGAGAGAGAGAGAGAGAGAGAGAGAGAGAGAGAGAGAGAGAGAGAAGAAAGGGGAGGGAAGGGGCTATAAGCAGCTATAAATACCTATGTCTGGAAGTAAGGCCCAGAAACCTGGAGCCCTTTCCACCTTAGCGAACTGTGTAATGTCTGTCTGGGCTTTTAATCTGTAGGTCTAAAACAATGCAAGGAGATCAGCTCTGACATAGCCAAGGTATTTTTGTCTGAATGCTAGCCTTCTAAATGTTGCACAAGATGAAGTCTGGGGCATGCTGAAAATAACGGACGACTGAGACCTTTGGTACAGAGCACTGTCCACTTTCCTCAGTGTAGAATTTCCTTAAGTGTGATGGCCAGGGGTCATGCAGGAGTGCTCAGAGCATCACTTCCTCGTCCCATCTTGAAACAGCTTCCTGTTTCTAGGTGCCACAGTATCTGACACCCTCCTTCCAGGGTTCATGGTAACATTTGCTTTCTCAGCCTCCCCATTAAAATGTAAGTATACTTGACCTCCATATCCATGAGAGCTCTGCCCTTGTATCCAACTAATCAAGGACCAAAAGCATTCAGAAAAATAATTGCATGGATAGATAGTTTTAACATTCTCTAAATACTGATACCTATTTATGTAGCCTTTGCACTGTATGAAAGGAATCTAGACAGGGGGATGTATACAGGTGATATGTAAGTACTAAGCCATGTTATACAAGGGACTTTAGGATCCACAGATTTTGGTACCAGGTTCCTGGAATCTGTCCTCTGTGGATACCAAGGAACAGCTGTGCTTCTAGATTGAGGAACATTCACCATTGGTAGTGGACATTTTGACCAAGCTTTGGCTGACAACTGAGCACAGCCAGGCCTGGGATAAGAGGCAGGACAGGTTACCAGGTGAGGAACAATGGGTGGAGAATGAAGGGAAAGGGCCCAGAGAGGTGGCTCGGTGGGTAAGGTGTTTGTCATGCAAGAATGAAGACTTGAGTTCATTTCCCAGCACCCACAGGAAAAAGCTAAGCACTGTGACATGCATCTGAAACCTCAGCACTAGGGCAGGAGAGGGGCTGGGTGGAGACAGGTGGCGCCTAGGGTTAGATGGCCAGCCAGTCTAGCCAGAGCAGTGAGCTCCAAATTCAGTGAGAGACCCTGCTTCCAAAACTAATGTGGGGAACAACAGAAAAAGACATCAGACATCAACACATATATGCACACGTGTACACACACACACACACGCACACACACACACACATACACAAGCAAGGGGCAAAAGACAGCAAAGACCTCTATTTGTCTTCTGATGACTCAGAGAAGCTCTGAGGAAGGTTTCTGTGGACTCCTGTGGCTGCAATGAACAAAAGTGGAGCCTTTTATATTGCAGATGAAGAAAATCCCAGCCCAAAGAAAGGATGTAACCAACTCCAGATCCAGAGAGTCAGCAGAGCAGGATGGGACTTCTGTCTCCCAGGCCAGTGCTCTCCCAGCCAGACTAATTGACAGGTGGGGACTCCCCTCCCTACATGCACAGCACCTGGCCCTCTAGCCAGGATGTCGGTTCTTTCTGGAAATGATTTCTCTTGACAGACAATGGAGGTAAAAGGGCAGGGGAATATTTCCAAATGGTTGATCTGACAAGCTGCAAATTTCATTCCGTGTTGCGTATTGACCTCTAATTGTTTCCCAAGTAACCTGGGACCAAGAGATCAATATGCCCCACAGATAGTTAATAACCCCTCTGGCATCTGTGGCATTAGTTAGAAAGAAGTCAAAATTGTGGAGTTCTGCAAATTTGAACTGATATTTTTCATTTTCTGCAAAGCTCATGAACTAGAATTCAGTCTAAGCTATGCCTGGGGGCCTGAGAAATCCCAGGGCACCTGAGCTGGGAGGTCACAGAGCTGCTGGCCCAGCCTCTCCTTCTGTAGGTGGGACAAGGGCCAGAGGTGTCCAGACAGGCCCCCAGGTTCACAATGGCCACTGAAGGAGTGGAGACTCCAAGCCCATTCTCCCTTTAATCTTTCCACCCCACTCTCCACACCCAAGCCACCTCTGTTAACTTGTTAATATGACAAGGGCTATGTGGCCATTTGGCTAACCTATCCCCAGAGAGCTTTATAAAGGAAGCCTCAGGTATAGCAAAGGAAACAAGGATTGGTAATTACAAAAGTTGTTACCTCATTTCTCTTCCTTTGCTCCTTAATAACTGCCTGACCTTGGCTATGGCATTTTTCACTTCTTGATGAATCTCAGTTTTCTCTGCCACATGGTGGGAAGGACCAGTGGTTATGTCTAAAAGGATTGTCAAGAGGACTGAGTTGGTAAGTGAGGGTGGCCCAGAGCCTGCAGGTGAGTGGGAGCTTGCTCAGACCTGAGATGGGCTTAGGAGTACTCAGCAGGGACCAGCTGGGCTCCAGCTCTGTCTAGTCCTCAGACCTCAGCAAGGAACTAGTTACCCTGAGCTGAGACTGAACTTACAGCCAAGACCCCAAAGGACCGCCCTGCTCCTAGGGCCTTGAGGGTACCCTGCTCAGGGTGTGCCAGATGTATGGATGCCCCATGTCCCTCTCCAGATACCAGGTGGCTTGTGGCAAGGATGGAACTGTATACTCCTGGAGTCCTCCTCATGGTACCAGACTCCATGCAGTACTCAGCCAACACCTACTAAGCACGCATCCATGGGGTGATGGGTTGGCATGGTGAAGTTGGCGTTTGATGCACAGGATACTATTAAGATGGAGAGTAATTGGACAGGGGATCACACATTCCCCGGGGGTGGGGGGACACGAACAAATGTCTACTGCAGATAAGGCACTGATGACAGACCTAAGAAACGATTCCACCCAAGTCTAGCTTAGTGGACCAGTGAGTACTTACAGGAGTGTTGGTAAGGGGTTGCTTACAGGAGCACGGGTGATTCAAAGGCAGCTGCACCACTAAAAAACCCATCCCACATGAATGACAGCTCATAAAAACTGTATCCCTGGAGCGCCCACACAACTTGTCTGTCTAATGAGGTCTCTGTGAGGAAGAGGAAAGAGTGCAAAAGATGATCTGATCAAATGGCTTTCAATTAACTATTTTGCAGATGAATCTCTCTTTTCTCTCTGTCTCTCTCTCTCTCTGTCTCTCTCTGTCTCTCTCTCTCTCTCTCTCTCTCTCTCTCTCTCTCTCTCTCTCTCTCTCTCTCTGTAAGCCAAAGGTTGGGTGTCTTCCTCAGTCACTCTCTACCTTATCTCTTGAGAGAGGGTCTGTCACTGAACCTGGAGCTCACCAATTGGCTAAACAGTCTGGCCAGTGAGCTCTAGAAACCCACCTATCTCCCTCCCCCTAGCGCTGAGGTTACCAGAGGCCCATCACTGTGCTTGACTTTTTTTGCAGGTGCCAATTTTTATATGGGGGCTGGAGATCTGAACTCAGGCCCTTATTCTTGTACAGAAAACACTTCGTTGGATGAGCCTTTAATTGTTTTTATTCAGAGCAGTCTACAAAGCTCTGGGTTGTTGAGGCTGAGTCAGAGATGAGTCAGAGATGGGAGATGGCTTAAGGCTTCTTCCTGGTCAGTGAGACACTGTGTAAAGATCTTCCATCTCATTTCAGAGATGAGGAAAGTGAGGATCCGAGAGGACCCCTGCTCAAGTTAACATGCTTCCTGAATTCTTCAGTGACTCTAAGATCCAGAGCCGTGAAGGTAGAGGAACCCCTAGTACTTTTGTGAGACTCTGGGGCCTCATCTACCACCTGAGGCCCCTGAGAGCAGCCCACAGTTACCAGGCAACCAGCTTGTTGCCCAGCACTCCCATTGGCACCCCCCATGCTGTTCTGGCAGCCCAAAGTGGTTTAGAAAAGGCTGGCTGGCTGGCTGGCAGGTGTTAACAGAGGGATCAGGCCCCAACTGACAGACAATATCCCTCCATTTGTGTATCTTTAAGCTGCAGGCCAGTTAGCAGAGGGGACACATAGCTTCAGAGACCCTGTCACGCTGGGACTCAGAGGCACTGGGGTTTCATCTGTATTTTGGACACCTGTCCTGGGCTTCAGGAGCCAACTGGAAGAAGGTCGTCTTAGAGACACGCATAGGACGCTGAGGTGGCCTGGGGAGGTGCTCCCAATTCCATAGTGACCTCAGCTTTTCCCTGCCTCCCCCCAATCTGGGTCATAGACAGCAGTAGAGATATTTGGAGATAGAATGAGGAAGAACTTCATTAATTTAATAGGCAGAGTAGGTGCCAAGATACAGCTAGGGAGAAGACAGTCTCTTCTATTTAAGACTATTTATTTATTTATTTGTATGTGTGCAATGTGCATGCACGTGCATGTGCATGTGTGTGTCAGTGTGGAAGTCAGAGATCGACTTAGGTGTCATCGCCTATCATCTGCAATATACACACGTGTGCATGTATATGTATGTGCCGCAGTGGAGGTCAGAGGTCGACTTAAATGGCTTCCTCTATCACTATCCACTGTTTATTAATTTTTTTATTTTTATTTTATGTATATGAGTGTATTGCCTACATTGTGTAAGTGCATCCATGTTGTGCAATGCCCACAGAGATCAGAAAAGAGTGTCACATCCCCTGGAACTGGAGCAACAGACAGTTGCTATTGGCATGTGGGTGCTAGGAATCGAACTCAGGTCCTCTGCAAGAGCAGCCAGTGCTCTTAACTGCTGAATCATCTCTTCAGCCCCTCCACTGCATTTTTTTAATTAAAAATAATTTCATTTATTTTTATTTTCTGTGTATGAGTGTTTTGCCTGCATGTATGTAAGTGTACTACATGCATGCAATGCCTGTGGAGGCCAGAAGAGGGCGTCAGATCCCCTGCAACACCTTAGCCTCCATGTGGGTGCTGGGAACTGAATGTAGGTCCTCTGCAAAAGCAGCAAGTGCTCTTAACAGCTGAGCCATCTCTCCAGCCTACCACTGTATTTTTTGAGATAGGGTCTCTCACTTTACCTGGGGCTTTCCATTTGGGCTCAACTGGCTGGCCAGCAAGCCCTCAGGATCTACAGGTTTCTGCCCTCCACCTCCCTCCAGTTCTAGGGTTACAGGTGTACTCTACTAAGCCTGGCTTTTACTTGGGTACTGGGCATCCAAACTCAGTTCCTCACGCTTGCTCAGCAGGCATTTCGTTCCAGAGTCATCTCCCCAGCCTTTGTAGAGGCCAATTTATAACAACCTTAGACTTAACCAGCCCCCACCACCAGCACCCTGTACCATTCACACATATCAGCCTTGCTAGCCAATAATTAAAAAGGAGGAAGCAAGCCAGGAGGTATTTCTTCCTATATTCCCTTTCTGAGACCTCCTGGGAGTGAACTCCTGATTGACAGGCTGCTAAATGCAAGAGGTTTCCCTGTGATAGAGAAAGAGATTTTCTTGAAGCATTCAACTCCTGACCTTTAAGAGCTCAGGGAACAAAATGATTTTCAGTCACTTGGGCCTGAGTGAAAGGTATGTGGATTGATCAACTATAGGACTCAAGCCTCCCAGGTCTCAATGTTGTGTCATTAAAATCTTACAATTGAGTTACCCTAATGTATTCCAGAGGCCTTCTCCTCAGAGGCAATTAGTAAATAGACTCAGTTACACACAGGCTAAGATGCTGTCTCCTAGGGCCTGTGCTTGTCCTGGGGAGACACAGTGAGGGGCCTAGGGGCCCCGTCTGACCTCTTCAAGGTGGGAAAATTTACTTGACATCAGACTCCAGTAACTCTTAGCACCTCTTATATTTTTTTGCCCCAGTGCCCTCCATAATAAAGAGCTGTCTGCTCTTCTGGAAGCTGTGGCTTGATCTTCTACCAACAATGATAGGCCTAGCGGTACAGATGACTCAGGCTGAGCCAACCAGAATCTTCCCTGGGATGACTCTCTCTTCCTAGAGGATATTGAAGTGGGAGACAACTCAAGGGTTGATGTTGATGGCAGTCGTGCTCCCTGTGATATAGGTTTCATGTAGAGGAAGTAGCCTATCACAAACAGCCAAGTTCCTGAAATTCCTCCCTGGATTTTCTTGAGATGCCCACCTCCTTTCCTAGCCTGAATCTCCTCTTTCGCCCAAATCAGTTCCAGTTTTTGTGTCTTGCAACTGAAATCTTGCCCTGTAATAGGAACCAATATTCCCAAGATACAATAGTCTAAGGTCTGGGAAAAGTGCCGCAGAGAGTGAGATCCTGCAGGTCAGATGTGCAGCCCACAAAGCATGTCAGCTCCGTGAAGGGACGGACAGACCTTCCCCTCTTTCCCAGCCTCTAAAATTGGTTGGGCACTGCCCCGCCATATCTCTCCTCTGGGCTGTGGTGTGTGGCCACTACAACCTCTGCACTCCTTTACCACTTCCGCCATTTCCTGCCTTGTTCCCTCCCAACTTCTGGGCGCCGTGTTCAGAAACAAACAGAGTCTGGTTGGCACAGCTCATCTTTGTGCCAGGCCACCTCACAGGCCCTTCTGGTGTCTCTGAGTCGAGGCAGATGCTGAGTCAGTCAGCTGAGCATGGGGGCAGAGTCCAAAGCATGACCACTGAAGGCAGTGGAGGACGCAGGACAGCCTCCTATGTCCTGCTCTCAGGTGTCACATCACCGTAGGACACCATCACCTGTTTAGACTAGCCCAGAGGAGGCCAAGGACCAGTTTATGCACTGCCTTCCCTATTCCAGAAACTTCATCTGAATCACAGGCTTCTTGTTTGGCAGTGGGAGCCCTTCCCCCAGCTCACAGGTGCCTCTCTGGTGTGTTTCTTGCTTGAATTGCAAATTGAATCGCTGCATAAACCCTACATAACTCAGAGCCCCATGTTGGCAGTATCTTATTTTTCAATTTCTTTTTTTTTAATTGAATGAACATATTTTATGCAAGCCGTTCTACCTTGGTGAAGGCTGTTCCCCTGTGATTCATCAGAGTAATAACTAGAAACACCATTATTTGGCTCCATCCTCCTGCTGAGAACATCACATAACTGAGAAATGTTCATGCATCTCACAGAGTTTCAGGGGAGAGGAGAAGGGAGGCAGCACAAGGAGGAGAGGGAGAAAGGAACAAACCAACCATCATGTACACATAGAGAATAGCATCCAGGGACATGGCTGGACACAAGGGAAACACAGAGCCACATGTGGGCTGGTGATCACTCACACACACACACACACACACACACACACACACACACACACCTCCCTTCAGGCATTCCACTCATGAAAAAAGACAAAAAAAAATAAGCTCACAGAATTTCAAAGTGAGAAAGAATGTTAAAAAGCTGGCCCAATTGTCTCCTTTAACAGGTTAGAACAATGAAACCCAGGAAGGGTAGAAAATACCTCTGTGTCATATTTGCTTGAGAGCACACACACACACACACATACACACACACACACACACACACACACACACGCCTACAGTCCTGGGTTTCTGCCTAGATATATCTGAATCAACTCATCTTGAGCACAAATCTTCTCTTTAAGTCTGTTAACTGAGCTCTTGCCTTAGAATTCTGGATGCCCCCATCCCTCTGATTTCTTCCTGCTATTGTTTTGTTTTTTAGCATTTGTAATGTTTGGTTGGGTTGGGCTGAGCCCTTGGGAGTGTTTTCATAACTATCTCTCTGGATAGTGAAGTCTCCCAGCAAGAGTCTCATAAACCCTCATAGCTCTCCAGGTGTATGTGTTTGTGTATACATGCATGTGTATGCAGATTCATGAGGAGACCTAAAGAGGGCATTGGATCCCCTGGAGCTGGAGTTCAGGTAATTGTGAACCATCCAAGTTGAGTGCTAGAAACCAAGCTCAGGTCCTCTACAAAAGCAGCGAGTGCTCAGTAACCACTGAGCCCTCTCATTAGCCCCCGAATGAATATTTTAAAGTTAGACATCCTTTTTGCCACACAAATTCCTGGGACCCTTCCCATTTTTTCTCCAGCTTTTTTTTGGCACCTCCTAACCGTACCAGTCTCCTCACCTCCTGCCTGGACCAGTGCTTTGTCCACTGTGCAGTTCCACTGTCCCCTACACTCCGTTGCTCTCATCCACAAACTACTGAACCAATTTTTCTAAAACATAACTCATCTTTCCCTTAGAGTGAGCTGGATCCTGAGCCACACAAGCCCACTTCTGCTCTGGATCACAAATGAAAACATTAAACAAGGAACTTACAAAGTAGTGGTTAGAATGGGGGTGTCACAGATTTACATAACTGGGTATTGGGGAATATAGGCTGGATCCCCAAATTAGCAGAAACCAGCAAGAATATCTGTCTTCCCTCCATCTCTCAACAACTTCCTCCCACATGGTAACTTCTCTTCCCTTTCAGCTTTGTGGTGCCTTTATCCTTCCTGTATGCCTTATAAAAAGTGCAGAGTTGGAAATGTAAAGCTCTATTCTGACAATCTCTATATTTTATCCAGAGATTTACATACATTGAAACATATTGTGCTTACTAATCCATGAAGATTCCTTTCTGCCTTTTGGATATACTCCGTATCTGCTTTTCCTGTGCTGCTTTATCCTCCGTTTGATTGTCCTTTTTCCCCTTTCTTCATATCTTTTTCCTATCGCTGGTTTTAGGTTCATACATTTACTGGTTTGTAACATATACATCTTTTTAGTGGTTGCTCACGATTTTTTCAAAAACATTTGTTTATTTACTTACTAATTTGTGTATGTACACATGTATGCCACAGCTGTGGAGTTCAGAGGACAACTTGTAGGAGTTGGGTCCTGGGGATCAAGGCGGCAGGTGTCTTTACCTACCCTTGACTTTTTAACATGTGTACTTTTTTTTTTTTTTGAGACAGGGTCTTCCTATAGCCCCAGCTGGCTTGGAACTCACTATGTAGACCAGGCTGGCCTTGAACTCACAGAAATCCACCTGCCTCTGCCTCCCAAGTGCTTGAGACTAAAGGCATGTGCCACTATGCTCAACTAACGTGTACTTTTCTTAACAAAGTCTGAAGTTAATAAAAGTTCTTACCATTAGGGCTAGAGAGATGACTCAGTGGTTAAGAGCCCTTGCTGCTCTTGCAGAAGATTGGAATTTGTTTTCCAGTTACCACATTGGGCAGCTCACAAACACACCCTCCTCTGGTCTCTGCAGGTACTACATTCACATGGCGTATACACACACAGACACACGTGCACATGAATAAAAAGTTAAATGTTTTTAAAATTTCTATTGTCAAATGTTGCTGTGCAGCTCAGGGGGTTGGCTAGCCCTTTGGGTGTCTTGGGATTACCTGTTGGGGGCTGGGGGAAAGTGGGTGCAAAGTCAATGACACAGACTCTGGAAGACTCACTGTGTAGTAAGCAAGCAAGCTCATTTATTGCCTACAAAGGGCTTTTCTTTATACCCCCGAACCTCCCCTATTGGCCCTGAAGGCTGAGCTGTCTATTGTCCATTGGTGTAACCTTTGCATCATCTGTCTCTAGCCGGAGTGGCAGATATCAGGTTAGCAGTTTGAGGAAGTTGGCTGCGGAAGAATGGCGCACCTGTGCAAAGGTCTCCAGGTCTGGTGCCTGGCAGATAACCATGGACCCCCTCCTACATTTCCACCCTTTTTTTTTTAAAGGCAGTCCAGCGGGAGTCGGGGTGCTGCCTGACATAATTGTGCCTGCCTCGAGATGACCTCGATATTACAGGTTGTGTCTGTCTTAGGTTGTTCTTACTCAGGGCACGAGCCTTACCCATCATGGGAGCATGCATCTAGCCCATGCATGTCCTATCTTAGGTTGACTTGTCCAGGTAGAATCTTACCTGTCATTGTCTACCAACCCTGAGGGAGGGGTAGTCTCGGGGGATCTGCCAGGGTGGAGGGCTAGTTTAGGAGGAGGCCTTTCGTATCTGAGCTAGCCAGGCCTGCATGACCTCCTGAGGAGGGCCCTGGTCTGGACGTTGTAGGGCTGAGAGGACCTGAAGGGTTGTTTTGTTGATGGTCTGCTGGCGTTGGACATGTGACAGTAGGCACCTGAGGAGAAATAACACAAGGAGGAACACGCCTCCTACTATTAAATAGGTTAGTAACCATGATGGATCAAAAAGTCTTTTAAGATTTTCCCAGATTTTTGTTATTAGGCCTGTCTGTAATGGCGTGACTAAAGCTCTAGTCAAATTTAACTGTATAATTTGATTTGTTAAAATGTTTGAGTAATTAAGAAAATCTTGGGACCAAAGTCCCTTAAGGGAGTTAGCCAGTTCTTGTCTGGTCTGTGTGAAATTTTGTACCTGGTACAGAGTCAAGCACAGTGCACTGAACCTGGGATCACAGGCCAGTAAAGTCATTTTTGTACCAAGGTAAGTTCTTCTGAAACTAGGTCTATTTGTTGTTGAAGGACGTGTATGGCTTGGAACAGGTGTTGGTTGAGTTGAGACTAGGTGTACAGTGCCGTGGCTTATTTTTCTACTACCTGATTGATTGTTTTTCCCTTGAAGTGCCCTGGGTGAGGGCCACAGTGGTGACAGCAGTAAAGCCTAGAGATGCAATAACCATGGCGATGATTGCAGCAGTGAGATCAAAGTCACGTTTTACACGAGCAAGGGAAATAAGTTCCGTTCTCTTCATAAGTATGACAGTGTGGAAATGGGTAGCATTTTTAACCGGCATCCATGCTGCAGCTGGTTTGTGCATGAGGAGGAGAAGAGTAGTGGGATAGCTCCAGCATGCCATCAATACGCAGGTGACATTGGGGGCAATGCAGTTAAGGTGCTCCACTGGATTGGTAGAGACTTTGGCCAATAGCATGACAAATGGGGGTCTAACACGAACAGGAGTGGGGGTTAGACTAATTGTTTGTGATCAGGTAGCATTGTGTTTGGGACTGCAAGACTGGTTTTTGACATGGTAGGAGCCATTAAAGTAACTAGCTCCCCGAGCAAGGAGTAAGGGTAGAAGATCTAAGCAGGCATGGGGGCCGCAGAGATCCCAGTTACCGAATATGGAGCCCTGCGACATGGGGCTGATCTTGCTCCCACATGGGTGGTAGTAGGCAAGGGGTATAGGCTTTTAGTGCCTTGAGGGCAAGGTCGGAAACCTGTTGGAAATAGGCATATAGTCCAATTGTGGCCTGACACACAGGGTCAATAAATTGACCATGACCAGTGAGCATGTCTAGGGTGATAGTAAGGCCGTACTGCAGATTGAGACAGGCCTGATTCTCAGCCTGGTTGTTGTAGGCCGACTGCCAGCTCAAAAACACAGAAGGTTTGAGGACAGCTTTTAATAAATTGTGCCAGTCATAATGGGTTTGAAGCTGCATGGACCATTGGTGAAGGACCTGTTCAAAATAGGGGGAGTCTGGGGCTGATTCGTTGGCAGCCTTGCGGATAAGCGAAAGGTCAGTACGGAGGGTAGGTATCCAGGGTTGATTAGCTGCATTAGCACCAACGTTTGCAGGTAAGGCAGAAGGGCATGGAGCCGGACTGGGCGGCAGAAGTGGAGGGGGAGTGGGAGGGATGTGAAGGGGTTCGGTGCAGGGGAGCGAGGAGGGAGAGTGGGGAGCTCACTCCAGAGGTAGATAGGTGGAGGGGCAGCATTACGAGGCAGCCACATTGTGGAGGACAATATGGGGGCTTAGGTGGGGGAGAAATGCTGTCCTGATTGGGATTATCGTCCTGTGTGACCTCAGGGGGTGACTCAATGGAGAGGTCAGTCATTTTTTTGTCTGTGACAATGTTCATTGAAGGAAGCTAAGACTTCTTCGGTGGAACCCAACTTAAGGCTCCCCAAAATGCCGAGAAGGATGGGAACAAAGGGAGCAGGCGGGACCCTGCGCTCCTGAACCTCATGTTTACGGGTCAGGAGAAGGACCCGCATCCACGTGTCTGGATCCCACATATTTTTGGGAGAAATCCAAGGAGCGATTACAGAAGCCTCATCCCAGAACTGTTCTAATTGACTGCGCTTGACTTTAAGACACCATGCGTAACTAAGAGGGTTTTAAGGGCCATAATCTGGGGTTCCTTATAGTGGGAAGGGAACATGCCCATGATGGGGCATGAGAAAAGAAGGTGTCCTAAGCCTACTGAGGGTGTCTTGCAGTGAAATTTGCCGAGAAATTGAGATCAAAAAGTAGAAGGCTAAGAAGACAAGTATCGCAAGGAAAAGGCATGGAAAAACAGGTAGCCACTCAGAGTAGACGTGGTTAGACATACTGCAGTGTTTAGGACCAAAATGTTTGTACTTAGTGGGAGACTTCCGTGGTTCGCAAGGCCACGGCTGTATGCCCACATGGTGTCTCAGGTCGAGGAGATCTCCTGTCGGTCCCATTTCCTGGGTGATCAGTCCTTATGTGGAAACGCCCTGTGGACCGAAAATGAAAGTGCGTACCTCCCTACAGAGGATGAACAGAAACCTGGAAGGGGCTTACTCACCAAAAAACAGCCGAAGGGGACCAGAACCGGTGGACGAGGAGACAGAGTAATCTGGATGGTGGCTAGAACTCAAGGAAGCCAGGGACCCATGCTGGCATGGGCCCGGAAGGCCACGTTGGACGCCAGATGTTGCTGTGTGCCTCGGGGGTTGGCTAGCCCTTTGGGTGTCTCGGAATTACCCGTCGGGAGCTGGGGGAAAGTAAGTGCAAAGTCAACGACACAGACTCTGGGAGACTCACTGTGCAGTAAGCAAGCAAGCTCGCTTATTGGTACAAAGGGCTTTTCTGTATACCCCCGAACCTCCCCTATTGGCCCTGAAGGCTGAGCTGTCTATTGTCCATTGGTGTAACCGTTGCATCATCTGTCCCTAGCCGGAGTGGCAGATACCACGTTAGCAGTTTGAGGAAGTTGGCTGAGGAAGAATGGCATGCCTGCACAAAGGTCTCCAGGTCTGGTGCCTGGCAGATACCCACGGACCCCCTCCTACGTTCAAACAGTACAATACTAAGGAATACTGATTACTTTATCTACTCTTGACCCTTGCCCATCTTACATAATATTCTTGTCCAACATCTCAGACCTATGTTGTTTTACATCCCATAATCACTTCATACTATCTCCATAGTTTTATGCAGGAAATACTTGCTTGGATTCATCTCATGCTTAGCATTTCTCTTAGCACAGTCCTTCCTTTAAAGTAGCATTTTCTTCTTAGTACAAACCTGCAGTAGATCTTTCAAATAGGACCTTCTAAGAGGAGACTATTAGCTGTTGTTTAGAATACTTTATTTCCCCTTTTCCTTGTATTTTAAAAAATAAAGCCTTGCTGTATAACCCAGACCAGTCTTGAACTCTCAGCAATCCCTCTGCCTCAGCCTCCAGAGTGCTGCTATTTTAGGCCTGTTTCCTGACTTCTTAGGGTTTTTTTTTTCTTTTTGAGACAGGGTCTCCCTGTAGCCCCAATGGAACTTGCTATGTAGACCAAGCTGACCTCAGTCTCAGAGACATCTACCTGCCTGTGCCTTCTGAATGCTGGGATTAAAGGCATGTGCCACCTCACCTGGCTGAGGACTAATGTTGAACAGTAATTCTGCAACATCTTGTCTTTTGCCTCCTTCACCCCTAGCATCCTCTGTGGCTCCTGTTAGATGCTGATGAGACCTAAGCCTGCCCTCCATACGTCCTAACCACTCTTTTATATCTCTGTGTCTCTCTCTCTACACACTTTTTCTTAGATCCATTTCCAAGTATGCTGTCTCTCCAATTGTATCTAATCTGTCCTTTAACTACTTTATACCATAAATTATCATTTTTTCATTTCTTGTCATTCTGTTGGGCTCTTTTTGCACAGTGAAACTTACTTATGTTCTTTCTTTTGTAAAAGATTTATTATATTTTTATTTATGTGTGTATCTGGGGGTATGTGCACATGAGTGCAGTGCCCATAGAGGCCAGACGAGGGCATTTGATTCCCCTGGAGCTGGAGTTATGGTAGTTGTGAGCTGCCTGACATGGGTGCTGGGAACCAAACTCAGGTCCTCTGCAAGAGCAACACATGCTCTTAAGTGCTGAGCCATCTCTCCCGAGCCTTGTGTTCTTTCTTATGTGGTTGATTCTTCCTTCCATAGATCTATTCACTTCAAGCATGTTTATCTTTATAAACTAATAGTTCTACCTTGGGGTCTTGTGAGCAGAGGGTGTTAGGTCTGATATTTCTCCTTTTGGGTCTCTTGAAGGATATTGAAGGTGAACAGTTCCTTATGTATTTTTTATGCCCGATTCTAAGGCTACTTTTGATGCTTGCGTTTCATCCATGGGGAGTGCTCTGGACTGATGTCGTGTTGCTATGCCTGCACAATTCCTAGGCGTCATTCTTTTCCATCTTAGTTTCCTTTTTAAAAAATTTTTTTGATTGTTTTTATTTTATGTGTATGAGTGTTATGCCTGCATGTAGGTAAGTGCACCTGTGGCGTGCAATGCCTGTGAAGGACAGAAGAGGCTATTGGATCCCCTGGGACTGGAGTTACAGACAGTTGTTAGCTGCCATGTGGGTGCTGGGATTCAAACCTCGGTCTTCTGCAAGAACAACCAGTGTTCTTAACTGCTGAGCCATCTCTCCAGCCCCCCATCTTAGTATCCTTTTATGCAAACTTACAGATTTTTAAGGATTCTCAGACCATGCAGGTAGTAAGCACATGACATATCCCATCCCCTCATAAGATACAGACTCATATTATACATTGTCAGGAGAAACTCCAAACATCAGAACTCGGGCTGAGGTGTGCAACCTTCCTGATGTTTCTGTGTGTACAAAGACTTTCTAATTTAGCCTCTACCTACATGCTTGGGGCTTGAGATATCCCACCTTCAAGTATAGTTCACTTCAAGCTCAGCACAGGCTCAAGGCTTCATCTCTCACTCATATGTGAAGATTCAGTGTTGAGTCCAAAGGCAAAGCTACCCACCATCCTCCTGAGAGAACTAAGTGCTATTATTTTTGCCCCATCTTTATTCTGAATTTCTTATGATAAAATTCCTTTTGGTTTTTGTAAGATCAGCTAGACTCTGAGTGTGTGTGTATATAATTGTTTATGTTTAATTTGATGTTCATATGAGTTCCTCTGTGTGCATGTACATGCACTGTACATGAGCATGTGTGGAGACCAAAGGTCAACCTTAGGTGTCACACCTCAGGAACCATCCACCTTATTTTTTGAGGTAGGTCTCTTATTGGTCTGAAGCTTACCAAGCAGGCTAGGCTGGCTTGTCAGCAAGTCCCCGGGATTTGCCTGCTTCTACCTTCCCAGTGTTGGGATTACAAGCACACACCACCATGCCTAGCTTTTTAATGTGATTCTAGGTATCAAGCTCAGGTCCTCATGTGTGTACAACAAACACTACCCTGACTGAGCCATCTCCCCAGCCCCATTCATTTGTATCTTCTAGTAAGAGAACTCAGGTTTTTTAGGTACAAGTCCCCAGGCTCAGAGGTTTCAGATTTCTTCCAAGTTGACCTCATCTCCAGGGCAGCTTTCTCTAAGTGGTGACATCAAGGGCCCCAAGCAATTCCAGGCTTTTGTGGACCTAAGAGACAGACCAGAAGGAGAGACCAGCAAATTCCTGAAACTGATGACTATCATTGGCCTGATTTGGGTCACATGTCCTTCCTTGACCAATCAGAATGACTTAGCACCCCTTCAAGGGACAGAGCAACATAAGCCCATCTAAACCACCAGACTGATGTCAGAGGAGGAGGAAGTAGATGCTGGACAAGCAAAAACAACAGGTGCTAAGCACAGCTGCTGCATAGTGTATGAAGGGTGATCCATTTCATCTGTGCCCTGTGGGGTAGAATTTATCATCTTGCCAGTTTCCACAGCTGCTGGGAGACAGCATTAGTGTGAGGGGGGGTCAGCATTAGTGCTGGGGGTCTGTGTCCTGACTCCAGTCTTGGGCATTTTCCCCCCAAGGCTGAACATCTTGGCCTACCACTTCAGGCCATGTATCTCTCAGTCCTTCAACTTCCTCTTCCTGCTTCTCTACTTGCTAAACACTGTTTTCCCCTTTGTCCTTCATTCTAGGCTCTTCTCTCCATATCACTCCAACAAGAAAATAAGGAGCAGAGTCCTAGAGGAAGTCTGACCAGCAGCTTTCTCTTGTCTTGCCTTCTCTGATCCACAGAGAATCTTTACCTAAAGCATTGTGTCATGTTTATCCCAGACTCAGACAGCCTCCTAGGCCTAGTTCTGGTGTTCTGTTGCACTTGATTAAAGGGGTGCTCCCAGCAAAAATGGTAAGCAAGTGAGGGGTTGCAGGAGATGGGACTAAATGAAAAAGTGGTTTCTGTTGAGCCTAGCTTCATCCTGGTTTCAGGATGACTTCTGGGCCCGAACAGCTCCACAGAGGCACCCCACCATGAACAGGCATTTATATCCCTCTATCTATTAATCATTGTGTATGGCTGATCCTGAAGGATAGTGGGTGAGGAGGGTCATGTCCCAGGCATCTCCTGGAAAGCAGCCTCCCATCTGCTGAAGGAAATACTCCTGAGAGGAGGGCAGCTGTCCTGGTTAGCCTTAACTGTCAACTTGACACAGCCTAGAGTCATCTGAGAAGAAAGCCTCAATTGAGGACTTTCCCAGATCAGGCTGGTCCATGGGCATGTCGGTAAGGGATTGTCTTGCTTGTGGACTGATGTCAGAAGACCCAGCCCCCTGTGGGTAGCACCATTCCTCAGGCAGGTGTTCCTGGGCTGTATAAGAAAGCCTGTGAGTGAGCCAGAGAGCAAACCAGTAGCAGCACTCCTCCATATGTGCTGCCTCCGGGTTCCCGCTTTGAGGTCCCTCAGTGATGGATTGTGACTTGGAAGTGTAAGCCAAATAGACCCTTTCCTCTCTAAGTAGCTTTTGGTCAGAGGGTTTTATCACAGCCACAGAATGAAACACGAACAGCAGCTGTGAGCCATTAGCTCAAACAGCTGGGCATCCAGAGAAGTGGCCAGGAAAAGAGGCTGTGGACAGGGCATCAGTGACATCTGCGGCAATAGAAAAGAATGCTGTGATGATTGCTAGCCACAGTGCCCAAGGAGCTGCCCACTGCTGAGCACTTCCATGCCAGACAGTAGCCTGTATTCTCAACACATGTTCTTTCATTTAATTCTGATAATGGCCCTAGAGCTCAGTCCTGTTATTGTTACAGATAAGGAAACCAATGCTGTCAAGGCCTCACAGGAAGGAGAATTCATACTGCATGTCAGAGCCTGGAAGTGTAGCCCCTCAGTAATGCCTAGTGTGTGAAAGGCAGGACTGTCTGCATGAGTGACAGGAACTTGCCATCCTGAGGTCCTTGAGAAGGTTAGCC
This sequence comes from Nannospalax galili, assembly GCF_000622305.1. Lineage (NCBI taxonomy): Eukaryota > Metazoa > Chordata > Mammalia > Rodentia > Spalacidae > Nannospalax > Nannospalax galili. The sequence continues at coordinate 10,371,433 of NW_008341028.1, forward strand.
TTGTCCAAGAGTCAGCACTTTGCATATCTCTTTGGTCCCTGCCTGAGGGCTCCATGGCCCAACAGCTCGCTCTGTCCAGGAGCCTAGTGTCCCCTTCCAGAAACAGAAGCTTCTCTTTGAAAGGGCCACTGACTTTGGGAGGACGGAGAAGCATTTGGGCTTCAGCAGCCTCCAGAATAGTAGATGACTTAGCAATCATAGCCAGTGAATAGTGAGAGAATAGTGTTCAAGAGTATTGAAGGTCATTTGAAGAAGAGTCTCCTGTGTCCTGTCTCAAAGCAGAAACAGCTTATTTTCATTCATTCTAATAGTTGGGAGCAGATACCCATAAAGGAGGGATGACACGCCAGGTCTAGTATCTGGTGGATTTAACAGCCTCTGCTTGAGTGACACTCTGGTAAATGTTTAACCATCAGATCTCTGGGAGTACAAAGCCTTGACTAGCCAGTGATATAGTTCACCTCAATTGTCAACCTGATTGGACTGAGAGGCGCCTAGGAGAGTAAGAAAGCAGACCACTGAGTGTATCTGGGAGAGAATTACCAGAATTAACTGAGGGAGGAAGACCCATTGTGGATGGGAATGGCAACAGCCAACAGGCTGGAGGCCCAGATAGAATAAAAGGAGAAAAATGAGACAGCCCACCAGCACAGACACAGTCCTCGCTGCTTCTTCGCTGCCACCATGTGAGCTGCTCTGCTTCACCACCCTCTCCGCACCATGATGGACTGAAAGCTGTGAAAACATAGGCCAAATAAATCTTTCCTCCATCACAACCCATTTCTGAGATGTAAACATTCTCGGCATGCCCAATTTCAAGGTGTCTCTGTGATGTCCCAGGATGCAGAGCTAGAGGGAGCATGTCCCATCAGCTGTTGTGAGCATGTGGATGCTGGTCCCTGCACAGCAGTGATGCCCACTCCAGTGCTGTGCAGGTGTGGGGCTCTCCAAATGCTAACCCCACAAGACACCCCCCAAAAGAATATTCTAAGGTCACGTGCATCTAAAGAGCAGCCCATTCAGGGTCCCATTTTGAGAGCACAGCTTCGTGCATCATCTTATCTTAGACCCCAAGGAACTGCGGTAAAGACATTTGCGTGACTTCTGCCAGCTCAGCATTTCCCAGACCTGTTTGACCACCCAACCATTTCATTATACCAAAGCATCCTGGAATGAGTATTCAGTAAAGCACATTTTGGAAAATAGCAAACTGCATGATGCCCTCATATCAACCAAGGGCCTGGGAGAAAGGGTCCACTTGCTTTTCCTCTGGTTGCAGGGGGAGGAAAGACGACCAATAAGTGAAAATCGAGGGAGACAAGATTCAAATTGGCTACCGGGAGAGTTTTCTAACAAGAACCACCTATCGATCCATACTATGAGGTTTGCTGTGGCCAGAGAGGAGATCGCCATAGGGTAGAGTGAGTTTCCTATGCAAGGGGCACCGAGAAGGGGCCTCTTGCACCAGGACACAGTTTGAAAGGATTATATGCAAGTACTCTCTGCAGAGGACTGGGGTTCCTGTTAACTTGAATCACATAGGTGCTAGCTGAGACCTTAGAACAAGGTTTGTCAGATGGCTGCCTCTGTGTGGAAATAGATATTCCAACTCTATTCGTGTGTGTGATATAATTTTAGAAGAGCTAAGATGTCATCACTTCCTAAAATATTCTTCTTTAATGTCTAGTTGCTACATTAATTCACCACTAGAACTTGTCTTCTTTAACTTAATACTTCATCGCACATTCAAATGCACATCTTCCTGAGAAACAGGCAGTTCGATAGAAGTGACTGCAGGCCAATTATACATCGCTGGGGTGTGGCAAGGCTCTAAGACCCTCCTCGAGGGAGAAGTAGTGGAGGGCTGAGGACAAGAATGCTGGATGTCTGGGGTGTGGGTTCCAGAGTAGCAGAGCGGTAGGCCCCCAGGGCGTGGGAGTGCCGGATTCCGTCTTGGCTGCCTTCTTGAATGCTTCCTGAATGCGTTTGGGGCTGGGCCTGTCCTAGAGATATCCCGGAACTATTTTTGGAGGCAGCAAATTTAGCTGGTGGCTGGTTTTGCAAATCATCCAGATATGTTGGTATTTCTGATGAGACAATCTGTCTCAGAAGCAGCCATGCAAAGTCTCTACAATCCAGACGGATGGGCCATTTTGAGCACTGCTGTGGAAAGAGCATAACCCCACAGCCACCTTCCCTGGCCAAACCCAGTGAGGTGCGAACCATTCCTGACAATGGTTTCTTGGCTCTCTAAACCTTTCAGAAGAAAACCCACCTTGCCATACTAGCTATCCTCAGAACAGCCTATAAAGGCAGCTGGTCTGGTCTCTACCTGATAAATGAGGAAACAGGGTACTTACCTAAGGTGACTCCAGGAGTAGACCGCAGAGTAGATACTTCAGCCGGGTTTTTCAGATCTCAAATCCCATTGTAATTAATTTTTAAATTTTTAATTTGCATTTTAATGAGGTCATAGAGTGTTATAATTTTAACTGTCAAAGTAGTGCATGAGATTTTAGAATGCTAGTTCTCCTGCCCTTTGCCCTACTCAGCCCTGATTTTCCAAAATCTAGAGTCACCAATTTCTGGGTTTTAGCTATTCCATCTTATATTTAACTTCCTATTTTTAAGTAAAATGGTTATAGTTTTGCTTCTTGATCTAAAAAATTTTGTCCTCTTTTTTTGCCTGTGTATGTATGTAAGATGTGTATCCACATGTATGCAGGTATACATGTTACAGATGTGAATGCCTGTATGTACTCATGCATATGGAAGCCAGAGGTTGATACTGAGTGTCCTCCTCAATCTCTCCCCACATTATGTATTTGAGACTGGATTTCTTGCTGAACCCAGACATTGCCAATTTTCCTAGTCTGGCTAGCAAGCTTGCTCCAGGAATCTCTTGTCTCCACCTCCAAATAAGGGATGACAGTCAGGCTGCCAGACCCACCTGGCATTTACATGGGTCCCAGGGATTCAAACTTGCCCTGAAAACACTTTGCTCACTGAGCCATCTCTCCAGATCTTTGATCTAAAAACCTTTTTAAATGTAATAAAAAAAAATCTTCCTTCAATGAAAAAAAAGGACTTGAATTCTTTATAGTCCCCTAATCTCTCTCATGTCTACACTCACATATATCTGCACTTACGCATCCTCTTTCCCTCCTCTGCACATTACAATACTATCTTATCATAATTTTAATTTCTGAGATGAAACTGGAGATACTCACATTAAGTGAATTAAGCCATTCTGAAAATAGCAAATACTGCATGTTTTTCTCTCATTTGAGGGTCCTAGAGTTTATACAAATACACAAAACTATGATGTACAGACAGCACGAAAGTAGAAGCAACACTATTAGAGTAACAAAGGGGACTAGTGTGAGGGGGGGACAGAGGAAGATAGCAGGGTACGGAGGGACATGCTCAAAGCACATTATATACTTGAATGAAAATGGTCTTTTGTAACCCAGCGTAATCACTTTTTAAGTGGCTGTTCCAGACAGAGTGGCTTTGGCCAGAGGAGTCCCCTTAGTGAAGGGCAATGTCTGCAGTGAGACTCAAGCTGAGAGCCACCAGTGTCCCCCCGGCCCCTGCCAACCCCCAGCAAGCTGCAGGAATAGGGCCTCACTCCTACAGGAAAAATGGGAGCAGAGGCCATAGACACCACCCCAGCGCATCCCTACATGACTCTGATAAACCTCCTCTGCATAGTCCTTTGGGGTTCTGGCTGGTCCCTTTGCCTGGGGAAATGTGCTGGAGAAAAGACATCAGGAAATACCTCCCCAAGACTGTAGCCAGACTGAACACAGCAACCAGACTCAATGCTGAAGCAGCAGCTCTTGGCTTTATGTCCCAGTCTCTGTCCTAGATGAGACTTTATGCAGAGCCAAGCTGGATGACAAGGTACAGTGACCCAGACTCCCATCCCTGAGGGCCTTGAGCCCTTGACCATCATGCCTTTCTTGAGTTTGTCAGTTGCCAGTCAAACCTGAACAGTGGGATCTAAGACACATATGTGTACCAGTCGAGAGCCAGAACTGCACCCTGCTGACTCTAGCTTATAAGAGTAGCCTTACCCCATTCTGATGGTTACCATCAACCTCTCCCTGACTTACTTGGCTTGCTGTACTTTTCGTCCAAGAAGCCTACAGTGACCAGGCAATGGTCTTAGAACTAATGGGATTCTCATGATGTTCCTGGCAGAAGCATGCTCCCCCCAGGCCAGGCCCTTGAAGCACACTGGGCCTAAAGTTTCAGGGAAACCTCATTACATGGGTCACTTGGGGTGGTGACAGGCAGGGCCCCTCTGCCCCTCCACCCTATGGATCTCAGAGCCATCCATTTTACCTTCTGGAATATAACCATGTCCTGGAGTAAGTCCACGTCTATTTTTGTCATGAGTCAGTTCTCTCTCTCAAAATTTGGTGGCCGGAGGTACAGCCTCTAGCCCTGTCCATTGGGGACTCTCCCCTCACAGCTAGATTTCAGTTAGCCTATCATACAATAAGAGTTTATTTTCAGCTGTGTCTGTATCCCAAGTTGATCCATTTGTAAACCAAAGTGAACTTTCTTCTCCTCCAGCTGATCCTAAGTGCTGGTCACAGAGGCAGCCATAGGCATAAGCTCTATGAAATATTCTAGTACACACCAAAGGTGGAAGCAGGGTCTGCACCTCCTGCCCACACAGCTTCTTCCTTATCTGACCTGCTCAGCCTCATTCCTGTCTTACGATGGATTGGAACTGACCCATTTACTATGACTACACAGGTCAGGTAAAACTTAGCTCTTTAAACAGTTTTGTGTGTGGTTTGTTGTTGCTGTTTATTTTGGGGGTTTTGTTCTTTTGGTTCAAGGTTTCTCTGTGTATGTTCCACACTTGTCTTGAACTTTATAGCCCAGGCAGACCTTGAACTTGAAGTCATCTTACCTCAGCCTTCCTGAGTGCTAGGATTACAGGTGTGTGCCACCATGCCTGGTTAAAACTCAATTCCTAAGAAGTAGCTCTGGTCACAAATGGCCACTTCATGTTCTATGGTTAGATGGTCTGTCTCTACCAGGGCCCAATATTATGCTAGGAGTTTTGTATCAGATTATTTCCTATTCCACCCTGCAAATGGTATGATGTTCCTCTGAAAACCTGCATATTCGCCTCGCTCTTTTATTGGTGTTTTCCATAAGTTCCACATAGCATCTTGTTTGGACACTTCTAATACCTTAGTGACTGCCAGGAGGTACAGTGTAAATATCAGGACCACTTACCCATATCCTGGACAGGCTACAGGCTCCTTTTCTTATCCTGGACTCCATTCACAGGGTTCAGTCTTCCTTGTTATATGGTAGATAGGTCAAAGCAGTGGTCCTGATGCATATGTTGACTCCTGGACACAAAAGGAGACTAACAGGTATCCTGCTTCTTCCTTGGTATGACAGATACAAGACATACCACCTAGTCCTTTACTCGACAGGGAATATTCCAGACTACTATGGCCCAGATTGATGTTGGCAATGTCCACAGTCTCTGTAAGCTTCATCTTTCAGTCTTTGCAGCAGAGGCATTACCAAAGCTGCCAAAATTCTTTACAGTTGTCCTGGGTCAAGTGTGGGCCAAGATGATGCTCCATGGGAGGCCCAGAGGTCCAGACCCCTTAAGACTAATGTAAAAGATGAAAGAGGGACATAGTTAGCTTCATGGCAGACCTTTGTACAGCCAGGTGTTGCAATTCTAACACAGCTTAATAGCCCCCTGAGGCCTCGCCTAGTGCTGTTATCACATTGGGTCTTAGGTCCCAACATATGAATCTGGTTTTATGAGACAGGGTCTCATGAAGCCCAGGTTAGCCTTAAAGTCACTATGTAGCTGAGAGTGACCTTTAGATCCTCTTACCTCCACCTCCCAAAAACCAGAATTACAGGTATACACCACCACCCCTGATTCATGCAGTGCTAGGGTCAAACCCTGGAATCTACGCATGCTAGACAAACAGTGCCAGACACCAACACATAATTTTGATGGACTATATACACCGAAAGCAAAGCAGTTGGAAAATTTAAACTCCGCTTTCAATAATGGATATATCATTTAAACAGAAAATCCACGTGGAAACAGTAGACTTGAACAAAGTTACATACCAAATGGGCTAAACCCAGAACATTCCACCAAAAGCAGAATCTACTTTCTTCTCAAAGGCACATGGAATATTCTCCAGGATAAATGCCATGTTCAGCCACAAACTAAGTCTGAACAGATCGAAGAAGGCTGAAATCGTATCAAATACATTTTCATGCTATAATGAAACTACACAGGCAGAAATGATACAAAACAAGAAATCAATAACAGGAAGAGAACCAGAACATTTGCAAATTCGCATGTGGAAATTACGTAACACATTCTGCAACAACCAATGAGTCAAAAAAGAAATATCTTGAGACTGAGGAAAACAGAAACACAAAATAACAAGATGTGTGGGCACAGCATAAGCAGTTCTGAGAGGGAAGTTTGTAGAAGTAGACTCCTACTTCAAGGGAAAAGGAGACTTCAATCAAACCACACCTCAGTGAGCTAGAAAAGGAAATGGAGTCCAAGGTTAGCAAGGGGGAGGAAACAATAACTATTGGAGCAGAGACTGGTAAAATAATGACCAGGAAAATAAAAGACCAACAAAATGAAAAATGTGAGAGAGAGAGAGAGAGAGAGAGAGAGAGAGAGAGAGAGAGAGTATGGGTATGTGTGCACACGGAGGCCAGAGGTCGTATCAGGTATCTTCCTTGATTACTCTCCTTGATTTTTAATTTTTGAGACAGAATCCCTCACTGAACCTAGGGCTCGCTGATTCAACTACGCCATTGCACCCATCACCATGCCTGGCTTTTACATGGGTGTGAGGGATCAAAGTCCAGTCCTCTTACTTTCATGGCAAGCACTTTACTGACTGAATCATCTTGGTCCCCAAGAATTAATTTTTTGACAAAGACAAAATTGACAAGCTTTTAGTTAGACTAAGAAAAAAGGGAACAGATTCAAATATTATAAATGAAAGAGGAGATATTACAACAGACACTATAGAAAAAAAAGGCAACAACTGAGAACAAACACACACCAACAACTTGGATGACGTCAAAGAGATAAACTCCTAAAGTCACACAACCTACCAAATCCAGCTATGAAGAAGTAGAAAAAGATGAACAGACTAATAATGAGTGATGAGACTGAGTCAGTAAAACATCTTATAAAAATCATTGAAAGTATTCTATCAAAGAAAAGTCCAGGACCTGCCGGCTGTAGTTCTGAATATTAGCAAACAAAGGCACAGGATTTTTATAGGGCATTATCATGAGTATCAATGGTAACCTGATTGGAATAATTAGAATTATTTACACGTGTATATGTGTGCGTGTGCCTGTGTGTGCCTGTGTGTCTGTATATATCTCTGTGTGTATTTGTTTCCTGGAATCCCAAAGCTATAAGAGTGAGAGATTCTCACATTTGGAGATGGAATCCTGCATGGTCTGAGCATGCGTCCCTTAAGGGTCCACATGTAGGTTACTTGGTCTTCATTGAAATTGGATGGATAACTTGGAACCTTTCAGAGGTGCAAGCCTAATGAAAGATGACTAGGTTATTGGAGGTATTACCTTCGAAATGGATTAATGCAATTCTTGTGGACTTAGGGAATTTGAGAGAGAGAAAATGAATAAGATGAGCCCTCCCCATTCTCTGGCTTCTTGTCATATAACGTCTCTCTGTCACCCATACTCCCATGATTATGTTATTTGCCATGATGTGACGTAGCTATGGGGGCTCTCTCCAGAAGGAGAATCATGCTGTTGACCTTCCAGAACTGTGTGCTAAATAAGCTTCCTTTCTTCATCCATTATTCAACTTCAAGTATTTTGTTATAGCAATGGGACACAGCCTTTATAAATCCTCAATACCTTTACCTTTGGAGAAATGATTATACATATTGGGTAGGATTTAATTAATCATTAATTCTATAGATTCCTTTCAGGCACTGTGTTACAGTCAGTATGATAGACCTAGGTAAGAAAAAGATCAATGAAGTCCCTACCATCACTGATTCATTTCTAGTGGATACAGGTGGTGACTGCACAGGAGAGAGAACACTCACAATGACTGCATAAATACTTGCTCAAAATGAGTAAAATTTTAAAAAATTAATGTTTTAACAAGGCTCCTTATTAATAGTCACATCTCCTATTGTGAAGGAAAAGAAAGCTAAGGTAGAACATTCTGAGAAGCCATTAAGAGGCCAAAACCAAGAACCAGACCACTGTAGACTAGAAATACAAAGTGGGCTTAAGAAATACAACAGCAAGATTCCCCAGGGAAGTGGCTAAGTCAGAAGCAAAGGCATTAGTGGTGAATTAAGAGGAACTTGAGCTAATGAGAAGGGAGCAAGTGTGGAGGAGGCTGGGGAAGAGGTGACTGCAGTTCAAGAGCGGGCTTGAGAGCAGGGGGCAGGCGGGAGGCAGGGCTTGCAGTCTGCTAACCTGTGGGGTACTCCCTCTCCCTCCCTCCCTCCCTCCCTCCCTCCCTCACACTCCCTCTTCCTCTCTCTTCCTTGGGAAGGAAGCAGTACGAGCAAGTGAGGGCAAGTTCAGCGATGAAGAGGGACCCCTAGGGTGGCCCTGCAATGACACTGGAGCTTCTGACAGGAACTGAGTCAGCCTGTGTGGCCAGAGGCAAGGCCTCTGGGATGCTAGGGTGCTTGTTACCAGGTGATATGGCAAGGCCAGCAGAGTCCTGCACTCTCTCCATTCTCCTCTGTCCACCTGGCTTGCTCTAGCAGGGCCATCTTGGTCCGTGGAAGTTGTTGCATTTCCTATTAGGAAAACGATGGGCAGCTGAAGCTGTTGGTGGAGCAGGAAACAACCCCCTTCCCTGGTAAAGGCCCAGTGTAGGGTGAAGGAGAGCAGACACTGGAGCAAGAGGGGCACAGATGGGTGTCTTGTTGGAATGGTAACCTATTGCTGCTAACAGTGCAGCAGGCTCTACCCCAGGGGTTGGGGCGGGGCGGAGCGCATCTAGGCTGGGTCACAGCTTGGCTACCCAAGGACTATGGTCTCATCTACCCCTTCCCTTCATCGCCTCCTGCATGCGGGCTCTGCAGCCCCAGACCAGCATGGAGAACACACAGAACATCAGAAACACTAGCTAGCCCACAACACCCTGCTGGGTAGCAGCTCACCCACTTGGGATCAGCTTTTTTTTTTCACCCACAGATAAGGGGCAACTTGGAGTCCCTCCAAGCACCTCACTGATGCCCTCAGGGCTGTGAGCCAGGGGCTCCCCCACCTCCCCAGCCTTCACCTCAAACAGGTGCTCCTTGAGGTGACAAGGCTGTGGAGGGGTGCATAGGCACAAATGAGTTATGGGGTGTGGGTGCCTCATAAACAAGTCCGGTGCCCGCCTGTCTTCATGAATCACGGCAGAGCCTAATCCTTCATTAGAACATTCTGCAGTAATTGCTGGCGAAATGCCACTTGCCTTTTTTCTCATTTTAACAAAACATTTATGCATGAAAGATTTAATGCCAGGTATCAAGCATATCATTGTAAATTTACCACTAATTAAGCCTAATTAAAATAATTAAATGGCTGCGGAGTCACCATGTGAATTAAAATCTCCTGTTCCATGCTAAGCCGTTTCTCACTTAGCACCCCCTTACACCCTCTATTCCAGAGACAAATTATATATATATA
>NW_008341028.1:10381188-10382018 GCF_000622305.1 Nannospalax galili
ACTCTCCCGATTTTTACCGGCACCCTGCTCTAGCTTAACACGGGGGTATTTGCACGACCAAGGAGATTTGATAATTAAGATAATGCTGTGATTTGACGGTGCGGTTTTTCAATTTCGGGACCCCGGGAGGTTTTCCTTTATCTCGGTGAAGTATAGACAATTTGACAAATCTGTTGCTCGAAGCAGTCGCTGGCGTTTGCATATTCATTAGTCACTGGATTTTTAATCAAAGTAGCTGATGGACCCCTTGCACCACAAATAACTCGGTCATGAATAATTTATCCGTGCTCACTGGCTGGGCTGCTCTGCCTCTCGGCACCCCGGGGCCCTCCGATTGGCTCACCAGGGCTGGCCTGCCCCAAGCAGCACATGGCCGCTCCAGATGTTTGGGTATCCATATGTGCTCAGCTCATCAAAAAACAGGAACGGCCCGCACCCAGGGGCTTCGGCCGTCCCCAGATAGGCCATCTGGAGTTGGAGAAGAAAACAAACCTCGGTGAATTGTGGGATGCGCAGTTATCTTCAGTGGCGCCAGGAGGTAGCCAGGAGGGGCGCACAGGGGGCGGGAATGCGGAGGATGCTCAGATCCCCAGAGCTCTGTAGCTCTAGCAAGGCAGACACAGCGCCTTTTACAGAGCATCCTGTGCGTCCGTGCAGCGGCCTCTCCTGCCACTTGGGGCCCCTGTTGGGACTGGTATCCTCCCACCTCTCCACACACACACACTGCTTTCCTGACAGGCTCTGCAGAACCAGGAGAAGGGCGCTAGGCCCTTCATCTCTGAACCTGTACCTGCTACACCTTTATCTGTCTTCCCCCCTCCCCCCTCCCC
>NW_008341028.1:10382262-10428614 GCF_000622305.1 Nannospalax galili
GGCCACACACACAAACACAAAAAAAAAAAAAAAAAAAGAAATAGAGGTATTTAAAATACATATTTGGAGAGCAGAATTTCTAAGGCAGATCCAGAGGACAGAGAGAGCCAGAGGCGTGATAATAATAGTAGCCCCAAAGAAACCACCAGTGGGTTTTAGCGACCAGATCTGTACACGGAAGATCGAATGGGATGTCAATCTATGGACTTCTTTTCTGCGTTTTCTTAGCTTATAGGTCAGAGTGCCCCAACAATTGTACATTGGCAGAAATCTCCTCCTTCCCTCCTCCTTCCCTCCCCCTTCCCCTCCTCCTTCCCTTCCTCTCTTCCACAGCAGGGAATTTTCCTAGGCCTCCAGCACTCTCCTGGCAGTCTTACCCCTAATCATATCAATCCTTTCAGTTTACCCACTCACCACATTAAGTATATTTCATATATAAGCATGGAAACGTTGAGTGGAGATGCAGTTGACTGCTTGACATAATAGCACGTTTTGTAGGCATTTAATGGACCGTTGGCACAATTGGATGTTGCAGTTGTCTTTTGCTGTGGTGCTGATGCATTTGGCTCCTGGGTCTCAGTCATTTCTGCAGACTCAGGACTACCAGACTGGCACTGGGCTTGCAATGCCAAGTGGTTCCAACCACTGAGGAGCATCTGTGACCCCCCGAGGCCCAGAGGCTCAGACGCTGCCCTTCCCCAGTGCTCCCAGAGCTGACCCATCTCCACTCAGCCCTAAGAGGAATGAAGGCAGAAGTGCTGTGTGCAGGTATGAGTGGAGGGTTGTGAGGGCAAGAAGACTCTGAGATCACTGGCCTGGCCCTTGCCCAGGGGACTGACAGAAAAGTGGACCTTAGTCATGTGACTCTGTTAAGAGTGGGATCTAGGCAATCAAACGATTCTTGGTCTACAACAGATGTGGCCCACAGGCTGTGATTGTTCCCCACTGTCTAGTCTAGCCCAGACCCCCAACATGCTGCTGAGGGGCTTGAAAAATGAACTAACAGGCAGGCAGGAGTTGCAACAGATCATGCACACCCTAGACAATAAATGGAAACACTTCCTGATCACTTCCTCTGTTTTTAAGGTGGACAGAAGGTGTGATGGTAGTGTGTGTGTGTGTGTGTGAGTGTATGTGTGTGTGTGTGTGTGTGTGTATGCATGTGAGTGCGTATGTATGTGTATACCGGTGTGTATGTATCTGTATGTGTAGCTGTGTGTACATCTGTGTGTATGTGTATATTTCTGTGTGTATATGTGTATCTCTGTGTATGTGTGTATCTATGCATATACCTGTGTATATTCATTTGTGTGCTTATGTGTATATATGTGTGTATATCTGTGTTTGTTTATGTGTGTATCTGTGTGGGTGTGTGTATTTAAAGTAAGGAAATAAAGGAGCAGCTTAAGTCACTAGCAAATGCTTGCTAGAGCCCACCCAAGGTAGTGATGAGCCCTCTTGCCCACTCTAGTGGCCTCTGTAGGGGTCCACAGTCCAAGGAGCTCCCTGCCCCATTGGCCTCAGGCTAGAGGTCTCATTGAAGCCTGTGTATGTCTTGTGTCACTGGAGAGGTCTGAGGTAGCACAATTCTTGGCCAGCTGCATATATGCAGGAGCAAGTCATGGGCAGGACTAAGGTCCCAGTATCCCCAGGTCCCTGTAATCTTACAGCCGGAAGCATCAACCAGAATCCTAAAGGCACACAGAGGTAGACTGAGCATGAACAGAAACAGTGGCAGGGAGCAATGGGAGAGGATGACATTTACCCTGGGAGGGCCAGGAGACTCCAGGGGCCTGGCAGAGGATCCAGGATCTCACACCATAGCCTCCCCACAGCACTCCTGCCCCTACTAGAACCTGCCCAGCAAATGAGGCTCACAGAGCCAGCAGTCAGCCAGTGCAGAACATGTAGCATCACCCCCTCGGGACTCCATCACCCCCAATGGAGACCAGGCTGTGGCTGGAGCAAGGGATCTTTTCTCCTAAGAGTTGAGGAGCCTGGGGAAGGGACTGCAGGTCTCCTGCCCTTGGTGCAGCCGAAGCATAGACTGGGGTGAAGTTGGACTTGGGGATTCCCTTGGAATCTGCATGGATGCACTTTGGAGAATCTGCTAGGTGAAGTCAGAAGAGAGACATGAAGACCCAGAGAAGGGCCAGTGAGAAGGCTCAGCACTTGTCACCAAGCCTGATTACCTGAGTCCTTCCTGGACCTATATAATAGAAGGAGAGTACCAACTCGCACAACGAACTGGTCCCTGTGCAGGGAGTTGTTCCCGGAGCTGAGAAATGGTCATCCCTCTCCCATCATGGTTGCATACCCATGTCCTGACAAGAACTTGACACTGGAGTTCTTCTACCGTGGAAGTCCTGAGCCCTCACTGCTAACCACCACAGCTCCAGAGGTCTCCACTGGGCTCCAGTCCTCACCCATCTCCTCGCCCCTGGCTGGCAGCAATACATACTGGATGGAGTGTAAGGCACAGCAGCCATGCAAGTGCACGTAACAGCAGCGCAATTACACACCTCGCTCAGAAGTCCCCAGTCAGCCATCTGCAACCGTAACTGTTCTTGGGATACATTTCAGATCCCGAATTACCAGTCTTGTTTGTTTGTGTGATCGTCAGAACAATAATGTGTATTCCCAATTCCTTGACAACTCATTTGATTCGTTTGTCTTTGTGTTCTATTGTGGAGTTTACAAAAATCTATGTTTGAGAGCATTATGATTTCAACTCCAAAGACAGGTGACATTTCTATTGATGTTTCCATAAAGACCTATTGGGTGAAAGGCATGGTGCTCGGATACTGGGGAGAGAGATGACGGTAATAAGAGCGGTGACCCTTATTGAGCATCTGTTCATTTCATTCTCCAGACAGCTGTATAGACTGGTGTTATTTTATGCCAATTTTCACCCACTTAGTGAAGAAGGAACAGCGGTCACATAGCTAGGAAATGATACAACTAAACTTTGAACTTTGGAACTCCAGCTCCAGAGTGCATGCTTGGAATTGCTAAGGGAAATAGAAAAATAACACTGTGGTGGAGAGTTTGTTAATAAGCAGATCATTTAACTTCATATAATAAGTACTAAGACTATATACTGGGCATTTTAAAAGCTATAGCTTTATATAAAATGTACTCCCATTCATCCAACTCTAGTTTTTTACGACAAACTTGCTCTAGATGACAAATGTGATAACAAGGGCCATTAAGCATAAACCGCCTTTCTCCAGGGCTTTTAGTTTCTGTCGTGATAGACCCAGCTTGTGTGGGGCCTAGGAGGAAGTGAGACAGGGAAGCTTGGCCAGGTCTGTTCTGCACACACACACTGGTTCTAAGCCTTTTCCTATTGTTTTGTCTCAGAGACCCTGGGGAAAACTGTAAATCCCTCAAGGGCAGGATCTGTGACTTTCTACTCATTAATTTCTTTGAGAAGAACCATACCGAACATCTCTAGTACCTGCCTGGTATGAGCTTGCAACCAGAGGTGGAGAGATAAGAGGGCCTCCTAAACTAAAAAGGAGACACATGGGTAAAGAGATAGCAAGTAATAAATGATGAAGCCTGGATTGTTCCAGAGATGAGAATATGTGCCACCAGGAGCCCAGGGCTCAGCAGGAGGAGGAAGTGACTATACCGGTCCATGCAGCAGGTGTCCGTTACCATAGAGCAAAAAGGAGAGAAAGGACATGAAGAGCCTCCCTATTGCCAAGTGTAACAGCATTGACTACCCTTGGGCTATTAGGCAGTGTTCTGTTAGGGTTGTGGAGGATTGGTGTGTGTGTGTGTATGTGTGTGTGAGAGAGAGAGAGAGAGAGAGAGAGAGAGAAAGAGAAAGAGAGAGAGAAAGAGAGAGAGAGCCCTTGCATAAGAGTCCATGCATGTGGAGGCCCAAAGCTGGTGTTAGGCATCCTCCTCAATCGCTCTCCACTTTATTAAGAGAGGGTCTCTCAGTTGAACTCAGAGGTCACTAATCAGCTAGCCTAGCTAGCCAGTTTGCCCCCTGGGAGCATCTGTCTCTGCTTCCTGAGTGCTGGGATTACAGCCCACCACCATGCCTTTCTGTCTTTTATATGGGTCCTGGAGATCCAAACTCTGGTCCTCAGTCTTGTGTGGCAAGTACTTTATCCCCTGAACCCCCCCCCCCACCGCAGCACTTCAGGATTTTGAACACACTTTGGTGTACACTGTCTTCCCTCCCTAAACCATCCCCTCCTTTTCCCTTCCTTCACTCTCTCTCCTTCTTGATGCTCCTTCCCCTGTCCCCCGATCCTACCTGGCCTCTACTTTGTCCAAACATCTTTCCTCTAACAATCCTCTTTGCCTCCATATTTCCCCTTCTTTAACTGATACGATTTAAAAATAAATCCCTCAGATTCTGCAGAACACCAAGGCTCTGGCAGGACCAAGTCACTGTACAAGCCTGGGTCTACTCCAGTTCCATTCTTCTCTCTCAAGTTGCATACCATCTTCCCTCCCCCGTACGCATGTAAGTGAGTTGTCGCCTTCAATACCAGCCTTAGATTTCACCTGCCTTCCCTGGGTAAAACTTCATGAACAGTGCTAAGTGCATCCATTCATACTTCCACTCACCTATCCATCATCCATCACTCCATCAGCAGGATATCCTGCATCCCTAGGCTAATAGCTAGGAGGCTGAGATGGATGCAACTCCCTCTCGACACCAGGGCACCTAATGTGCAATGACAGGGTGATGGAGTGTGAATCATAGTTGAAAGCACCGGCCTGTGGGGAGGGAGCCTGTGAGAAGGGCTTGAAGGGCAATCAGAGAAGGATCAATAGAGAACAGAGGTAGAAAAACCAAGAGAAGTTTTCTAAGGAGGGGGAGGTACAAACAGGTTCTTATGCAGCTGAATGGCCCTGGGGAACAGGGTGGGACAACTTCCCATCAGTCTGACCACCAGAAGCCACAGTGCTGTGGCAGGGCAGTCTCTGTGTCTAGCCACGGAAGCAAGGGGGGAGGGGCTCAAGAGGGAGCAGAGGATACGGCAACAGATAATTTAAATAAAAAACTTTTAACATTTCATTTATTTGTGTGTGAGGAGGCACACCCATGCCATAGCTTGTATATGGATGTCAGAGGACAACTTGTGGAAATAGGCTCTCTTCCTCCACCATGTGGGTCCTGAAGATGGAACTTAGGATTGTCAGGCTTGGTGGTGAGTGCCTTAACCTGATGAGCATCTTAGCTCAGAAATGGAGAACTTTAATATGCAGCACTATACAGGAGTTTGACTCCAAACAGAAGAGAGAAATGAGACAGTCATTATAAAGATGCAAGGAGAGAGGATTTTTAGGATATATTTGGGGATGAAAGAGATGTGCACTTCATGGAGCACCCCAGTGCCCCCACCAGGGAGAGTAATGGGAAAAAAGTCTGCTGTTTTCCTCTAGTCTTCCCCTCAGAGAGAGCCAGGTCTTTCACCACAGCTTGTCACAGAGAACAGGCAGCCAGGCTTCTGTCCCCAGTTCTGCTGGGGATTTAGGGCACATTCCCCATGTTTCCAAACTGACTAATATACTGGAGAAACTTCCAACAACTGGAGCCAATGAGTGTGTGTCATGGTTGGATCCAAAGGGTCCCACAAACCAATGAGCTGCCAAGCCAAGCAGCCCTTCCCTGATAGTTCCTTGAGCTACTGAACTTTGACACTCCTCCATGAATCAGGGGAGCCCTTATGAAAGAGTGGGGTGTGTGCAGAGCTTCCTGCCTAGGGCCCATGCATTTAGCTGGGGGTTCACCCAATGCAGCAACTTCCTGCTGTTATTATAGATATTGTCTCCCCAAGATCACATACCCAGAGTGGTGGTATTGAGAGGTACTGTGCTTCTTTAAGAGGTGGGCCTTGGAGTTGGAAAGATGGCTCAGTGGTTAAGAATACTTGTTGTTCTTCCAGACTACCTCAGTTCAATTCCTAGCACTCATACAGGGTGACTCACAACTGCCTGTAACTCCGGCTCCAGAGAATGCAACATCTTCTGGCATTGCATGCACACACACAAACACACACAAACATACACACATATACCTAAATAAAAATAATTTTTTAAAAAGAGGTGGGGCCTTATGAAAGATCCTTCAGTCATTGACTGTGCCCACAAAGGGCACTGTGGGATCCGATCTCACCTCTGCTGTCTGGCTTACGATGTACTGGTTGGCTGGCCATGTGCTCCTTGGCCTTGCTGTGTGATGCCCTCTCCTGAGGCCACAGAAATGATATATTGATCACTTTTCTCATTGCCAAACACTTCACCAGAAGCAGCTAGGGGAAGAGAGGACTTTGGGGCTCATAGTACAAGGGGGTGCAGTCTTTCGTGGAGGGGAAGGCATGGCACCAGAACGTGAGGCAGCTGGTCGCACGGCATCTCCCGTCAGGAAGGGGAGAGTCGAATGCTGCTGCTCAGCTCACGTTCTCCCTTTTACTCTGTCTGGAACACCAGCACATGGAATGGTGCTGCCCACATTTAAGGTGAGTCCTCCCACCTCAGAGAACCTAATCTAGAAACTCCTTCAAAGACATGCCCAGGAGTTTGTTTCCATGGTGATTCTAAATCCTATCAAGTTGACAATCAAGGTTAACTGTCACAAATAGAGACCCCTGATCTTGGATTTGAACCTCTAGAACTAGGAGCTAAATAAACCTTTGAATCAATTGCCTCATGGAGCTTGTTTTAGTAATGTGATATTGACTAATACATTTCCCTTCTGGGTCCCTGCTTCCTGTGGCTCCCTAAACAGTCAACGAAGTGTCTTCAGAGTCAAAAGATGCAAAGTCATGCCACTTTGTGCATAGACCTAGTAAGTGGTGGACTGAGCTAATGAAATCAGGGACGTTTGGGGAGGTCACATGAGCCCAGCATGGGTATGTGACTATGCTCATATGGAAGAGCATACCTATTTTTGGTATGCGTGTGTGTGTGTGTGTGTGTGTGTGTGTGTGTGTGTGTACACATGCGTGTGTGTGTCTTTGGTACCAAAATCATAGACCAGAAATTCACCAATTCAAAGATCCTCTTTTCACATACAAGGAAACTGAGGCATAGAAAGGGGAAAGGACTGACCTGGGGTTATAGAAATTTGTGGCAGAGCTAACCCAAAGCCTTAACCGGTTGGCTTCTAGCACCTTCCACTGCTACCACGATGAATGAGACCACTCAGCCTCTGGCAGCTGCCTTACAGGACTGGGTATAAAACGACTTTGAATCAGGACTATTTGCTACAAAGAGCAGTATGACTCAAGGTGGTATTGCTTAGCCCTCCAACTTTCTGTGATGGAGGTAGGTGGCACAGTGCTCACCATGACATCAGGGAGCCCAGCCTGAGCCCAAGTCTAGGCCCTTGCTATACGCCCTGAGCTCCAGACACCTCTTCATAAAAGTCATGACAGTCTTGTTCCACAGCTGCCATCCACACTCGACTTCAGCTCCCTGAGGATCTGGCGGGGTTGTCTTAGTCACTGCATTGACCCAACACCTAGCCCTTGAATGGTGCAGGCTGCAGTTCAATTAGTAACTGTGGAAATAACTAGTTCATCAATTTATTCTCCCTTGTAAACTCAGCTCTCCAGGTGGAAGGGTTTCAGAACGCTGACCTTAAGCCTAAAGTAACTGTCTCCAAGGTAACCCTGCGACAGAAACAGGCTCTTTCCCACCTCACTTCCCAAGGAGGACCAGCCGGGCTCTTCCAAGCGGCAGGCCTCACCATTGGGCCTGGAAATGGTGCTGAGAATTGAAGCCTGTGTGGCATGTTCAGGTCGGCTCCATGGCCAATGCTGAGGGGCATACAGACTCAGGCCCTCAGACAAAGACTGGGACGGAGGTAGTGTCAAGAGACAAGTCACAAATGGCACTGAGGAGACACTCCTGAGCAAGCAGCGGAGGGCCCGGAGGCAGGTGGAGCAGGTAGAGGAGGAGGCATGCACTGTGGACTCCTTAAGGCTGGGCATGCACATGCACATATTCAAGATGCTGGATCAGATTTCTAAATCCAAAGTCAGTAAGGGCTAGGCCATAAGAAGGCGACTCAGGTGCACACCCAGACAGTGCAGGGATCTGGGGACACATTTCCACCATGGCACGTCTGCCAAGCAGGCAATCACTTACTGCTTGGCACCATATGGGCTCGGTATTGCCAGATCTTTCAATTTTTTCACAGGAAGCAAAAAAAAATTTAGATTTTTTTAAAAAAAAAATGAATTCTCTCAGTTTTTCAATGTTGTTAGTTAATGGGGAAAAAATGTCTAAATGCTATGAGTGTGTGAGAATTAAAATGAGAAACTTAAAATGCTCCTGAAAGACACAGCAGAAGGCTTAAACAAACAGAAAGGTATACCATGTTCTTGGATCAGAAAATGTGGCATCTGCATTAGTTACTTTTCTCATTGCTGTGGCAAAATGCCTGACAAAATCTACCTAAGGAAGGAAGGGCTTGTTTTGGCTCTCAGTTCAAGGGTCCAGTCCATCGTGGTAGGGAAGAAATGGTGGCCATTGCTTGAGGGAGCTGCTCACATTACATCCACAGTCAGGGAGTGGCAAGAGATGAATGCTGGGCTCAGCTCTATTTCTCCTTTTTATTCGGCCTAGGACCCCAGCACATACGATGGTGCTTCCCACAGTTAATGTGAGTCTTCCCACATTCATTAGTCCAATCTAGAAACTCCCTTACAGATGTGCCTGGAGGTATGTCTCCTAGATCATTCTAGATCCTGTCAAGTTGAGTGTATAGCCATCATAGCATCATAAAGCTGTCAGTTCTCTCTTAGAGTAATGCCTAAAAGCAGGTTGGGGGAAATAGACAATGTGAATGTGTGGTTTGACTGAGAATGTCTCCCACAGGGTCCAAGTATTTGGACACTTGGTCCCCAGTTTGTGGTGCTGTTTGGGGAGGATCATGGAATCTTTAGGAGGTGTGGCCATCAAGGGGATTGTGGGGGAAGGCTTTGAGAGTTCTTAAGCCTTGCCAGATTTCCAGTTTCTCTCTGATTCCTGTGCCTTCTTGAAGATGTGATCATTCAGCTTTCTGTTCCAGCCACCTCTGTGCTGTCTCCCCCACCATTATGGACTCTAACCCTCTGAACCATAAGCCAAATAAGCTCTTCCTTCTATAAGTTCTCTTGGTCATGGTGTTAGCACAACTACAGAACAGTAACTAATACAGGGAACCTGTACATATGGAAAAAAATAAACAATAGAAAAATTCCCAAAATGAAGAATAAAAGTGGAGGAAGCTATCTTGAGTAGAGAGTATAGTCTGAAGCTTTAAGAGTTAAAACAATAACCTCAGCACATGAATAAACCACGAGGTTGATAGAGCAAAAGGGAGTCTAAAAAGAGACAAAAATACATAATGGAATTTAAAAATGATAAAGATGGGTCTGGAGAGATGGCTCAGTGGTTAAAAGCACTGACCGCTCTTGCAGAAGACTCAGGTTCGAGGCCCAGCATCCACATGGCAGCTAACAACCGTCTGTAGCTCCAGTTCCAGGGGATCCAACGCCTTCTTCTGACGTCTGGGGGCATTGTATGACACAGGTGCACTCACACACATGCAGGTAGTACACTCATACAAATAAAAAATTAAAATAATAAAATTAAAATTAAATATGGTAAAGATGAGGTATCAAGATGGGGCAGAAGTTGTTCAAATAATGAGGGTAAATGGGGTAGACGCCTAGGAAGAAAACAGTTGGATCCAGGCCTTTGCTGTACACTGGATCTCCATCTGCTACAGCATTCCCAAACTGGCTTGTTTGTATTGTCCAGTGTCTGCTCTGTCCTTCTGGAAGGAAAGCTCCAGGAAGCAGGAGATGGCTATGTGCATGTGAGGGAATGGGGAGTTGGGGAGTCAGGGGAGTATTGACTCTTTCATCACTGATGTGTCCTCAGTGCCTAGAACAGCGTCTGGCTCATTGTATGTTGATAAATATTTGATGAGTAAAACTGAATAAGAGAATCCAAGATCTAAATATTAATAACACCACCTTCAAAGTCATAGGACAGCTCACTGGGGCATATTCCTTTGCTCTTATGGAACATACTAATTTCTGAAAAATACAAGTCTATCAGTTTGATCATGGAAAAAAATATTCAAGCCGAAACTATTATAATTAAAGACAAAAATAGGGATAGTCTGGTAAAAATAAATAAATAAATAAACCACCTTGTATTTTCTATAATACACTGTTAATTAATGTAGAAAGAGATTTCTTAGAGAAAGATAACTAGAGAAAATCGACAAAGTATATAAATAGAAAGTCACTAAAAGTTCATTCTTATTCATGATTCGAAAAATGAAAATTCAAACTCCAGTGAGGTACGAGTTTTCATGATTGGGCACTCTGATAGCTCACCATGTTGGTGAGGCTATGTAGGAACAGACCCTTGTTTAAAGCATCCCAGGACTCTAACTTGACTTACTTTGGCAGACAGATGAAGAATGATGTCAAAATCTTCAGTGCGCACACCCTTTGACCCAGAAATATCGCTTCTAGGAATTTATCTTACAGACATACTCAGCCAGATTCAAAACAAGTTAGACCAGACCAGACACTGAAGTGTGGTTTGAAGAAGAGGAAAAAAAAAAACTGGCAACAACGCAGACGTCTGTTTGTAGAGAGCGGAGCAAATAGCAGTGGCACCGACACACAGCAGAGGGGGGGGGGTGCTCTGCGGCCTTCAGAGAGCGGGAAAACTGTGTGAGGCAACATGAAAAGCTCTCTGGAACACAGTGTTAGCTGGAAAACCGAGGTGCAGTGGATCACACACACACGCACGCACACACGCACGCACGCACACATGCCGTACAAGTGTGTATACATAAACAGAGCCATACATATCAATATTTAGACTCTCTCTGGAGTGTTAGACGCAAGAGTCTAACAGTATGAGTCGCCTCTATGGAGGAAGTGTAAAGAATTGAACTGTTGTGAAAACTAGACCCCCATATCTCTTGGCTTAGTCACAACTGAAGTTGTTTTCTTATTCATCTAATAACCAAGGGTGGGCATCTTGTTAAACAAGAATCTTGGGGGCCCCCACTGATGGTGATTCTTCCATATTTTAGCATAAGACTTTGAAGTGTGTAATCACAATCATTCCTATCTGTGACAGAATTACAAGTACGCACCACCACACTTACCTTCTTTCTGTACTTGCTAGCTTTGAAATACACGATTAAATTATATAAAATAATAAGCACAAATAAAGGTTAAAAAACTGGGTTAGCCAAGTCCTGAGAGCTGCCAATCACGAGTCATTATACATGGTATTTGATTATTTAAAAAAGAGATAAAAATTGCCACTGAGAAAAGCATAGATTTTTCTTAAATAAGAAATGCCACTGGATAAAAAAGAGTAACCAGTAGAGAAAAGCATAAAGCTAGCTTTCTTATCTCACTCTGTGCCCCACCAAAAACTATTTAAAATGTTCTAAAGAACTAAACATATGAAAAGAACAATAAAGTCTTAGAAGAAAATACAAGCTGGGAGAAAATGTCCTTTGAAGACTGAAGATTTAATGGCAGCTAATAAGTTTGACCCCGTGAGAGTAATGAAGTCAAAAGACAAGAGACAGCCTAGGAGAAAATACTTGCCCTGTGAATGAAAGACACAGGAAAAAACATTCTACTGTTGTGAAAATTCCTTCCCTGAGTCTCTCACTAGGTAGCTCAGGCTGGCCTGGAACTCGTGATCTTCCTGCCAGAATTATAGATATATATGACCGTGCTTAGACAATGTCTGCTCTCTCCTTATAAGGAAGTCCCAGTGACAAAGTATGAGTCCACCAAAGTTTGCTATGGGGAACCAGTGAGATTTGCAGACTTACTTAGAACCCCTTACAGGTAAGGAATTACTGACAGGAATGTGGATGAGCCCAAAGCACCCACACTGGAAAGCCTTCACCCAGTGTGGATGATGGCTTTCCCACAGGGCATAGATGGAGCCCCACTCTCACTAACGTCCCCCAGCCTATACAATCTTAGCACCTAAGAGACCACCAGATCACATGCAGTTAGGGCAGTATTACACGCAACTGGCTGAGAGGAGTGGCTGGAATCTCCAGTAAGGGTCCAGTGAACTTCTCCCATGCCCTTCTGCGAGGAATATCAGCATTTAACAAGTGCTATCATGTTGGACTCTTACAAGCAGGCACAGCCAGTGTGATGAAGATAGCAGCTGTTTTGCTCAGAGAACAGAGCTCGGCAATAGCCACACATACAAATTGCACTTCCAGATCAGTAAAAGGAGAGACCACCCGTAGGGCTAGGAGCAAAGAATGCCAAAAGGACATTCACAGAAAAAGAAAAGGCAGACCGGAAAGATGGCTCTGCATTCAAGAGCACTTGCTGCTCTTGCAGAAGAACTGAGTTCAGTTCCCAGCACCCACAAATGTCAGGGTGCTCACAACTACCTGTAACTACATCTCCAGGGGGTTCTGACAGCCTCTCCTGGCCTCCTTGGGCATCTGCACACACACACACACACACACACACACACACACACACACACATATTCTAAGAGAAAAGGAAAGAAAAAGAAGAGGTCAATAGGCCATGGGGAAACATGCATGGGGACTAAGTTCCCCATGCAGCAATGGAATATTGCCGATCGCTTACCAGGCTGGTGAAGGGAGGAGGAGCATTCACTTTTGAAGAGGGATAAAAGAACATGGCTTTTATGCCACACTGGCCACTATCTACAGGCCATCACTGCAGGGAAACTTGACATCATCAGTCAGAGTCCTTCAATTCAATTGTTTGAGTAGTCACTCTGGAGAAATACTTTCACATGCACATGAGGCAATATGTCTAAGCTGTTCATTGCTTTGTTGTCAGAAGAAGAAAGGGAAAGAAAAGAAGGAAGTTGAAGAGACTTCCAGAGAGAACTTCCACCAATCCATCCCTTGACAGTAGTGTTTCAGGGGGAAGGTTGGCATGCGTATGTCTATGTGGTATGTGTGATGTGCCTTTGTGTGTATTATATGTGTTTCCATGGATGTGGGTGTGTGCATGTGTGTAGGGAGACCCAAGGCTGATATTGAACGTCCTCCATGACCAATCCCCACCTTATATATGGAGGCAGGGTCTCTTGGTTGAATCCAGAGCTTGCTGAATCTGCTAGCCTAGCTAGCCAGCTTGTCTTGGAAAACCCTGGTCTCCACTTCCCACATGCTGAGATTATGGGTGAATTGTTGCACCGGCTTGGCTTTTACTCCAGACCTTATGCCTATAGGTCAGGTGCCTTATCTGTTAAGCCTTCTCCCAGACCTGCACTAAAGTTTTTATAATGGGGGAGATCTAGGTGGAAAAAAAATGAAGGTATCTACAAAGACATTTTTAAGCCAAAAACATATTTTTATGAAACAGATTGTAGAACAATACATACAGTATTTTACAGACATAAAACATACCATGCATTTGTGTGTGAATGCATATGTGCATACGGCTCATAAACAGGTCTGATGGAATAGACTTCTCATAGGGCTTCTGGAGAAAGGAACAGAGGGAGGACGAACAGGAGTTCCACTCTGACTATATCCTTTTGGGTTTGTGAAATCCTCCATAAATATGTATCATCTGAACCTGCTCCAACCCACCTATTTTTTAAATTTTATTTATTATTTTTATTTTATGTGTATGAGATCTTGCCTGCATGTAGGTAGATGTACCCTTGTCGTGCAATGCCTATGGAGGTCAGAAGAGGGTGTCGCATCCCCTGGAACTGGAGTTACAGAAAGTTGTTAGCTGCCATGTGGGTGCTGGGAATCAAACTCTGGTTCTTTGCAAGAGCAGTCAATGCTCTTAACTGCTGAGCCATCTCTCCAGCCCCACACCCACCTATTTTTTAATTCTATTTTTAGCTCTTTAAAAACATGTGTGTGGTGTGTGTGTGTGTGTGTGTGTGTGTGTGTGTGTGTGTGTGTGTACCATAGAACATGTGTGGATGTCAGAGGAAAACCTGCTATGTCATTTCTCTCCTTCCACCATGTGAGTTCTGGGGATCAAACTCAAGCCACCAGCAAGTGCCGTTGCCTGCTGAGCCGTCTTGCTAGCCATCCATAGTCACCGTTAACCATGAGAGCACTTATAGAGGACTTTCCTGGTGCCTGGGGCTGTGCTCACCTGTTTGCTTCATAAGCTCCTCCTGAAAGCCTCGGGATCTAGGTATCAACATTGCATTTAGAGGGGACAAAGCAGAAGCTGAGAGGTTCAACCAGGGGTTGGACCAACCTTTCATGGGACTGGGAAGTTGGCTCAGTGGGTAACGTGCCTGCCCTAAATGCATGAGGACCGAATTCAGTTCCTAGGACTCCTGTAAAAAGCCAGGCACAGTGGCACCCATCTGTAGTCTCAAGGCTGGAGAAATGGAGACAGGAGGATGGATCCCTGGGGTTCAGTGGCCAGCTAGTTCCAGCCAAATGGGGGAGCTCCAGGTCCCAGTGACAGAGCCTGTCTCAAGGAAGAAGAAAAGTGGAGCCCGCAAGATGGCTTAGCAGGTAAAGGTGCTTGCTGCCTAGCCCGAGTTTGCACCTCAGAACCCACATGGTAGAAGGAGAGAAATGACTCCCTCAAGTTGTCCCCTGACCTCCACAAGCAATTGTGGTACGTGTACCCCCCACATACATAGATACACACACACACACACACACACACACACGCACACGCACACACGCAAATGAATGAATTAAAAGAAATTATATATTTTTTAAAAAGGTGGATAGTTCCTGAGGAATGATACCCAGGGTTTACCTCTGGCTTTCACACGTATGAGTACATGTGTGCATGCATGTGTGCACTCCCACATACACATACAAATCAGTCTCCTGAGATCTAGAAAGCAGGTAGAACTGGGGTTGGGAGTCAATCAGAGACATCTTTCAGCTGTGTGGCTCTGCAAGGACTTGGTTCAGCTGGAGATAGGAGAAAAGGGCACCAGAGATGCCGGGAAGGGGGGCCTTGGGGGCCAGCAGAGTCTCTGGAGAGGGTGCCGGTCTCACCAACCTCAGGGCTCCATGCAGCCGTGCAGCCTGGTTTCCAGCTGACCCTGATGACCCCCAGGATCCCAGCCACACCCAGACGGCAGAGCCTCAGAGCAGAGCTCACAGAGCCTCCATCCGTGGCCTGATCTTCTCTCACTACAGGTAGAGAAACAGGCTCATAATGGGAAAGAGATTCAGCACATCTGGAGGCAGGGCCTGAACTGGAGTAAGACCTCAGATGGTCTCAGCTCCTCTCCCCACAGCTACCGATCCTGGCGGTCACGTGTGTCCATGCAAGTGGTGTCTCAACCTATCCATGGTGGGGAGGGCTAAGCAAACTCTTCTCAGTGCTTTGTAGTTCAGTGTGGTGGAGGAGGGGGCTCCCGTGCTTCAGACACTGGAAATATTCCTAAGGAAATAGCCACAAATGCCTCTGGTATCTTCACAACTGCTGGAGATAGGCAAGGATGGAACTAGTCCTCTGCATGCCATGGGGGAAATCCCCAAGGAGTCTCTCTGTGTTTCTCTCTCTCTCTCTCTCTCTCTCTCTCTCTCTCTCTCTCTCTCTCTCTCTCTCTCTCTCCCTCTCTCTCTCTCCCTCCCTCTCCCTCTTTCCCTCCATCCCTCTTTTCTTCCTTCCCCTCTTCTATCTCATTTTAAATCATCAGACTTCTCTTGATTGGACTAAGCAGAGCAATTACTGCCCATTGATCAGAGACAATCTTAAGGACCTGGGGACCACCTTCTGGGTTCATTAAAATGACTATTGTTGCTCTGGATCAGAGGATTCGATACATCCCTGTGGACTAATGCCAGAACCCAGGTTCCTTGGGTATGGAAATTTTGCTCTCAGAAGTTATGTAAAGACTATCCCCCCAATTCCAATACCCTGCATTCTGATGTGTCCTCTTCCCTCCCTTTGTGTCTCCTGACCTCCTCTTTCCCTAAATCAATCTCCACCCCCAATATTCCCCATTAATTACTGAGGAGGACTACTCTGCCGTCTTACTGGTCCTACTCCATCTTCCCCTATTCCCTCCCAGTCCTCTCTCCTAACATCTATGCTTGAGAGCTGAGCAGACTCCTATGGGGACCCAAGTGTGGTTTTGTAACTCACTGGGGAGGAAGGCTCCATGAGGACACAATGGCAACTCCCTGTCTGTGGTCTTAGAGCCCTGATACAGCTGAGTTCTGCCACTCTCCCCATGGCATCTGTCAGTCACTATCCACATGACATCCGGTGATACCATGTGTCACATGTCACTTTGGGACATGCTGTCCCAGGGCTTGTTAGAACTACCTCAGCACACCATCAGGCACACCATCAGAACAGTTGTCAGTGCAGGGAGGGAGGACAAAATGGAGTCTCAGAACAGTGACACATCACTACCCCAGCTGGGACGGACACCAGGCTGCCCCACAGAAGGCACTGGGGGCTAGAGGGTGGCAAAGCACTAGGTTCTCCAGAATATTGGTTAGGTCTTGGGCTTGCTCTGAGAGATGCAGCCTATCTCCACAGAAACTCAGGTCCTGGAACATGTGCTATGCATCCCCTAGCCACCCAAGCTGTAACACCTGACACACACAGGCTGCCCAACCACTAAGCCCAGCCAGTGTCACCATGAGGTTGGTGGCAAGCCACAGTGCCCAGCACTGCTCCATCTGTCTGCAGTGTGTGTGGCCTTCCTTGCTGAAGCCACTTCCCCAGTCACACAGACACTAGATGATCCCAAAGGGTGGTTCTTGGTTCAGGCCACCTTGTCAATCTTGGGGACAGAGGGCCTTCACTAAGACATAAGGACAGTACTAGGGACAAGAACCCTGGACAGTTCTGTGTCATCTCTTGACACAGAGCTGAATGCAATTTTTAGATGAGTGTACGTGTCTAAGCAAAGGGACTTTGTGTCACTCAAACGGTCATCCTGAGATTGTATCCTACCGTCCTTCCTGCTGCCTTCTGCTTTGCCTTTCTTTCTTTTCCTGGCCCCTCCTCTTCCCAGCACATCTTACAAAGGTCTGAGCATCCTCCACAGGCACCAGCCCTGCAGCTCACTTGGGCTGAAGACAATGTACACCATTTCACGCTTCCAGACCATCTATGACTTCTGTAGTTGTTTATTTTAGTTTGGTTTTGGTTTTTTGAAGCAGACTCTTGCTGTGTATTGTATATCCCTGGCTGACCTAGAACTCACTGTGTATCCCAAACTGGCTTCAAACTTGCAGTGACCCTCTTACTTCTGCTTCCCAAGTGCTGGGTCTACAAGTGTGTGACACAACCCCCTGGCTACATCTGTGTTGGTTTAAATCACTAAGTCCATGACCATTTTGTTACAGGAACCCGGAACAACTCAGCGATGGCCTAGAAATGAGTCATAAAGATTGTAAGGCTGGTACTATTAAAGACAACTTTGGAAATGATTTCTGTGGATGATTGACAGGCTTGAAAAGATCATGTCATCAAAGGAGATTTCCTCAGGTGAGAAGTAGCTAGCTAAATTTTGGAGTCACCTAGTCCTTTGCATCTATGCATCATTTGAGGGAGAATTGGCTACTGACAGCTGCTCATTGCTTTACCTCTGCTAACCAGGAGCTTGAGGAGTAAGTGACAGGCTAATCCCTGCTATAGGCTAACATTGCTTACCTGCCCTGTGTCACATCTCCAACTTGGCCCAAGGCTCAGATATAGACCTGACATGGAGTAGGGTGTGGCAAATACTATCAGAGGGAACAGAAACACAAGAGACATTGTGCTAAATGAAATGAGCCACACACAGAAAGACAGCTATTGACTGGTTCCACCCACTTGAGATGGGGGTGTTGGTCAAATACTTAGAAACTGATGACAGTAGCATTTACCAGGAATTCAGGAGAGGGACAGTAGCTTAGTGTTCAATGGATAGAGAGTTCTGCTTAGACAGATGAAAAGTTCTGGAGTTGGATGGTAGAGTTGGGTGCATATCAAACTACATGCTTAAAATGGTAAGTCTTATGTGTATTCTTTAACAATTTTTGAAATTGGCCAAAAAAGAATTTGAAAAGGGAAAGTTGGAAGGCAGTGGGCCTGTGATGAGTCATGCTAGGGGATCCTAGTGCTCTTTGGAAAAGGACCAAAGTACTTTCTGTCCTCCAAATCCTTTTGCTCCTGCTTCTGAATTCTAACTTCCTTAGAAGCTCTGCAATCTAGAAATCAGTGACAATTCATAGGGTTCTGAATTTATATTATGTGAAACTTTCACCTTCTAACACCAAAGCTGACAGGAAAAATCATGGCTAGGATGAAAAGAAAAAGAGGAGGAAGGTGACAGTGTCATAGGATCCCAGGACAGACCCTTCCAGAAGGTCACCTGGGGTGACAGGGCAGGTCAGAGAGTACTGGAAAGTGACAGTGGCTGTAATTGCTGGGGTGCCAGCCTGATCTTCCAGAAGGGCTCTGTGGTGGTTTGAATGAATGTCCCCCATAGTTTCAAGTATTTGGATATTGGACCACAGTTTGTGGTGCTGTTTAGAGAAGTTTTAGGAGGTGTGGCTCTGCCAGAGGAAGCAAGTCACTGTGAGTAGGTTTTGAGAGTTCTTAAGCCTTGCTGGTTTTCCAGTCTCTCTCTGCTTCCTGTACCCGCTTGAATACATGATCTCTCAGCTTGCTGCTCCCATCACCCTCTGCCTCCACGCCTTCCCCGCATGAACACTAGCCCTCTGGAATGGTAGGCTCAAATAAGACTCCTCCTGTTTATAAGTTGCCATGGTCATGGTGTCTTATCACAGCAACAGAAAAGTAGCTGATACAGACTCCTGTCATAGTGGGAGCAGAGGCCCCATTGCAATGGGTTATGTGTCCATGGCTTTAACACAGCCACTGTCATCTGTGAAGTTCACACTTGAGAGCCACACAATAAACTTACCAAGAAATCATAAAAATCAGGATTTTAAAAAATATATTTATTGGAGCTGGAGAGATGATTCACCAGTGAAGGGCACTGACTGCTCTTGCAGAGGACTCACATTAGATTCCCAGCACCCACATGGCAGCTAATGACTGTCTGTAATTCCAGTTCCAGGGGATCCAATGCACTCTTCTGAAATGCACAACATAAGTGCACTTACACACTTACAGGCAATACACTCATACATATAAAATAAAAAAAATAAAAATTTTAAATGTATATTTATTTTAGTTTTAGTTATGTGTAAGTGTATGTGTCTGGATGTGGATCTGTGCACATGAATGTAGGTGGTCATGGAAGCCAGCGGTGTCAGATCCTCAGGACCTTGAGTTACAGCAAGGTAAGCCACCCAGTGTAGGTACTGGGAACCAAACTTGGGTCCTCTGAAAAAGTACCCAACCTCTTAACCTCTGACCCATCTCTCTAGCTTCTTGTAATGTTCTAAATAAGTTTATGATTTTGTGTTAAGACACATTTATAGCTATCCTTGGCCATATATAGGCCATGGGTTAATCACACTGTGGGTGGGTGGTTCTCTCTCTCTCTCTCTCTCTCTCTCTCTCTCTCACACACACACACACACACACATACACACACACACACACACACACATACTCAGCCAAAATTCTAATACAATAAGTATGGTACCATGTTAATAGAACAAATCTGTTACAGAGTTTTATTTTTATATATATTTATTTTTCTATATAAATGTATGTGTATATATGCACACATACATATATAGTAAGAGCTTGATTTTGCTAAAATCAAAATAGCAATGAAAGAACAGAAACATCACAACAGAAGCCATTGTAATATGATGACCTTCAGCCTCCTTTTTATTTACACATTTTATTTAATGAACACATGTCACTTTTATAAACACAGACTGAACTCTGTGGCTTTGCACAGCTCCTTTGCGACAGAGGAGACAGGCCAGATGGTAAGCATGTGACTCTTCTGTGGACTGAGTGTCTGGGTTCCCCAGGTTCTTATGTTGAAGCCTAGCCTCCAGAGTGATGATTAGAAGGAGATGCAGCCCTCATGAATGGGACCAAGGGCTTTGTCAAAGATGCCCCAGAGTACTTCTTTGTCCCTCCTAGCACGTGATGACTCTTCTGTGGAAGAGATGTGACTGGTTCACGGGCTCTGAAGAAAGTACCAGCAGAAGAGAGGTTGTAAACTCAGGACAGAGGAACTAACAACAGGTGAGCTTGACCTCAGGCCAGCGAGGCTGGGAAGGCGCCCCACCCAGCGTCTCACAGGCAACATGTCCAAACTGATAAATATCACTGTAGACCCTACAAGGAGGAGGAGGAGGAGGCACATGGCCAAGAATGGGAGTCAGTCCTGACTGCAGAGTAAATGGAGGCTAGTCCTACTTTACCTGAGCCAAACAACTGGTTGAGCCGGGAAGAAAGGCAGAAAAGCCGGCTGCTCACAAGGCACATGTGGCTGAGTGCACTGGGCCACGCACCTAGAGCCCCGGCACTCCAACTGTCCCCATCCCTCCCATGTTTACCGCATTTAGAAATGTGGTCCCCAGGACAGTGGTGTACCGGTGGTATACCAGCAGGATGGACCAATTATGTTTATTAAAGCATCTTGATGAAGGAAAGGA
This sequence comes from Nannospalax galili, assembly GCF_000622305.1. NCBI lineage: Eukaryota > Metazoa > Chordata > Mammalia > Rodentia > Spalacidae > Nannospalax > Nannospalax galili. The sequence continues at coordinate 10,402,823 of NW_008341028.1, forward strand.
GATGGTCAGGAATTCCCTAACTAACCAATCTGTCTCCATCTGAGAGGTGAAGGTAAGAACAGTGTCAGGCATGAGATCTCAGAAAACACAAATCTCATGTGGCCTTCCCAGAAAAGAGTATCTCAGGTTGTGCCTCAGCCATCTGAGAAATGGATCAAAATTGAGGATTCAAGAAAGGAAATCGAAGAGACACATCAAAACCTGGACCACAATTACCAAATGAATGCAGATAAGAGAAGCAATTCCTCAAGAGGAGGTTACATGCGCTTTAAAAATAACCAAGAACAGGAGGTAGGGAGATGGCTCTAAAGTGCTTACTGTGCAATCATGAGGTCCTGAGTTTGAATCCACAGTACCCATGTAGAAAAGCCAGGTGTGGCATGTGTCTGTAATCCCGGGGCTGGGGAGGAGGAGACAGAAGGATCCCTGGGGGTTGCTGGCCAACCAGTCTAGCTGAAACGGTGAGCTATAGGTTCAGTGAGAGACCCTGTCTCAAAAAAAGAATAATAATTTTAACAATAAGGTGGAACAAATAAGGCAATTGAAAAGTCACCTGACACCATCAACCTCTTGTCTCCACGTGGAGAGAGAGAGAGAGAGAGAGAGAGAGAGAGAGAGAGAAGAGAAGAGAAGAGAAGAGAAGAGAAGAGAAGAGAAGAGAAGAGAAGAGAAGAGAAGAGAAGAGAAGAGAAGAGAAAAATAAACTGAATGGGTAAGCTCTGATTTGATGAACAAGTTAGACAATAGGTATGGGTGTGAAAAATTCAAGGTAGGACACAAATCACAGCTTCTACAATCAGCCAAGGATGCATGCCGTCATGGTTTGTGAGTTAACCTCAAGAACACAGGAATCATTTATATCAAGCTTCAAATGACAGAATATGACATTCTTGTATCAAATTAATTTTTTTTTTTTTTGGTCGTTTTGAGACAGGGTCTCCCTGCAGCCCCAGCTGTTCTGGAACTCACTATGTAGACCAGGCTGGCCTTGAACTCACAGAGCTCCACCTGCCTCTGCCTCCTGAGTGCTGGGATTAAAGGCGTGGGCCACCACACCCGGCTCAAATTATTTTACATTTTATTTATTTATTTGTGTGTGTGTGTGTGTGTGTGCATGTGTACACTCATGCTTGCATACCACAGTGCATGTATAGAGGTCAGGGGACAACTTACAGGAAAGCCAGCTCTCTCCTTCTACTATGTGGGTCTTGGGGATCAAACTCGGATTTCAAGCTTGATGGCAAACGCCTTTACCTACTACATCATTGCTTAAGCCCCAAATTTCTAAAATATTATTTGTTCACAATAATCCACTGGATTTGAATGTAGTCTTGACGTTAAAATGAAGGCTGCAAAGACATTTTCTCTAACATGGTAAAGAAGCCAACAGCTAAATTACAAGTTGTAAAACCCCATTAAAGTCAGCTCTAAGAATAATCCAACAACCACGACTTAATTAATGCCTACAGAGAGCCAGGTGTGGACAGGTTCCTCAGAGCTGTTACTTCATCCCCAAGCTACGCTGCTGAGATGATGCAGTTGACAGACGAGGAATCCAAGACCTAGGAGGGTCATGTGGAGACACCCTGAATCTTTCTAATGAGACAAACCTAAGTGGAGACTGGACCCAATCAAGCAAACTTTTCATCGGCCTCCTATGTGCCAATCACAAGCATTCAGGGAAGAGAGAGAAACTGCAACAGGCTATAGGAAGCCAAGCCAGAGGACCATCAGTAGGGAGCTTTGAACACCAGGGGAAGCTGTGCCCAGGAGGTGGTTGGGACCCTAGGAGAGCCCTGAGGTGGGGGTGAGGGTTCAGGGTGTGTGTGAGTGGGTGGATGTAAGTGGGGGGTGACATTGGGTATCTTTCTCAATTCTTTCTCTATCTTATTTTTGAGACAGGGTCTCTCCCTGAACCTGGAACTCAACTAATGGATAAACTGATTGACTAGTAAGTCCCAGGAATCCACCTGCCTCCACTTCCCTGGTACTGAGATTACAGGCACACACCCACTACCATGTCCACCTTTTATGTGGGTATTGTGTGGCACACCTTTTATCCACTAAACCAACTCCAGTCCCAGAGATTTGTTCTTGAATGCTGCAGGCTGGGGTGTGGGGAGGAATAATGAACAACACCAACAGTATTCTCAAATCTCTAGTTAAATGGTTAAGCACTATGATGGTGGAGAAGAAGAGGCTCTGAGGAGCCAGAGCAAGGGCATCAGTGGTGGTGGGCACAACCAGGGGAGGGCTGAGTCTGTGGGACAGAAGCTCAGCCTGGAAGGGCATGCCAGCTGGGGAAGCTGAGAGGCCCCAGGAGCGGAGTCTGGCATTGTAGCCACACTCTGCCAAGTTTGCAAACAGCAAAGGTAGAAGGGAATGCACAGGCCATCTGTAGAGACGGTTACCTTATGGTACCAACCAGCTTCGTATATGATACCCTATAGATGTTTGTAAAAACTGCAGCCACAAATGCGGAACAGGATCTTAACTAAACCAGACGAGATTGTCATTGGCAAGGTGTGGAACAGCCACGTGTCGGCAGTTTCATATGGTCTCACCTAATGTATAGTGTGATCTCATTCATGATTTTTAACACAGAAACAAAATATGTGTGCTCACTTATGCTGCAATAACATGAAACAGCTAGGATGGGGACGGAATGAGGAAGGTCAGTTTATCTATTTAGCTTTATTGTTTGTTATTTTTGATTAGCATATACTAATTATAAATAATGGGTTTTACTATATGTTCATATGTGTGTATAATGCATTTTGATTATATCTACCCCTTTTCCCTTCTTGTCCCCCTCCCGCTCCCACTGATCCCCTTCCCCTTCCCAACCAGATCTTCTAAAGTCATATCTTCTTTTATGACCCAATCAATTTCTTTTCACTTTAACAATACAGTCCCATAGGAAGTTAGACAAGAAAGAAGAAAAGAATCAGCCTGGGAAGATGCACTATGGTCCATCTGGTCCCTCACTAAGTGACTCTGTAACAGGTTCTTGGGGGTGTCACACTTGCCATGATGTACACATGGAGGTCAGAGGACAGCCTTGAGTGTTAGTCCTAACCTTCCACCTTGTTTAAGACAGGGTCTCTCATTCTCAGAGTCTTACACCAGGCTAGCTGGCAGGAGAGCTGCCGGAATCCTACTGCCTCCGATTTCCATCTCAAGGAGTGCTGGGATCACAGGCAGGTGCTACCACATCTGGCTTTACTTGGGTTCTAGGGATATGAACTCAGGTCTTCACACCCACTGAGCCATCTTCCCTGGGTGAGATCAGTCAAATATGGAAACAGGATCTCTGGCCTGGAGACTCCATGAATTTCCTTACAACTCCAGCATGACTTTATGTCCAGCTCAACCCACTATGTTACCCTAGTCCCTACACAGAGCTGCGGAACGTTTTTCAAGAACTCTGGTAAATCTGCCCCCAGCTAGGAGGCCCAGGCCGGGGTGGAGGAAGCCACTTAATGCTCCAGTGCTTCAGATGGATTAAGCATTCAGCTTTATTTTGATTATTATTTTTTTCCATGAATATAAGCCATTTTGCATTTTGGAATCCTTCTGCAAACAGAGCAGTTTGTCTTTGTGTTTGCTCATTTAAAAACAAATATTTGCCTGCCAAGCAAATACTGTCTCTTAGGGTGTACTATTAATAGGATAATTAGGCAGCCGGTAATGAAAAGGATTGCTGGTAATTATGGCAAGATTTGTTTTGGCATTTGAAGGCAGCGATGGAGGCTGGAGTGCTAAAATCTACCTTAGAGTTAATTAGTACAATTAGAGCACACCTGAAAAATAGCCCAGCTAATAACACGTCCCTTCACTTTTAAAGTGACAGCATCAGGCACTCCCCAGGCTGTGTGTGCAGTTTGCACCCTGGCGTTTCTAAGGTGACAGTACGGTGCACAAGACAGAGGAGTTGAGTGTGCCTACCTTCGGTCTCCACAGCACCCCTTCCCCGTGGCTGTTTCTTCTCTCTTCACCAGGCCACACCTGCCATCCCACTCTCATCTGTCAGACATTTCTCCTTAGAGCCTCCTAACTCTTCCAGGTAGATATGGTGAGTTCATTTCTCCTATCTTTCAGATAAGGAAATCGAGGGTTTGAGATGCACCAGGTGTCCAAAATCATAGATGAAATTAGAAGTCAGGGGTCACGGATTAGGTCAGAGGTGACAGACTACACCTAAGAAATTGTAGAAGACGATTCAGAGAAAAGCAGACTGCTGATTCCTGCTAGGGTTCCTGGGTCTGTGCTGAGTAGGTGCCAACCTTGCTGAGTCACTCTTAAATAATGTAGGTCCTCAGGCCCTCCAACCTGCAACCCCAGTCAGTGTCATCAGTCATATGATGAGCCTGAAATATCAAAAATCACTCATCTTAGGACAGAATCTCAGCAGGGAGTGTAGCTCAGAAGAGCTCTTGCCTAGCATGTGTGAGGCCCTGAGTTCAGTCCCCTGTAGCATCCAAAGAAAGAGCTCAAGAGTCTGCCTTTCTAGTCCCTGCTGCCCTTCTCCATTCCATGGCTCATGGCCATTGGTGGGGTTTCCTAGGCAGCCAGGTGAGTGCTGATGGACCAGCGCACACATCTGACCCACCAGTCATGGAGAGCTATGTGGATTTGCATGCACATGAATTCTAGTAAGCATGGGTAAGTACACGTGCACATCATGAGGAAGAGCATTAAGAAAAAGAGAGGGAACTGTAATCGCAGCACTTAGGAGGCTCGAGAGTTTGAGGCCAGCTTGGACTATACAGCAAGACAGAAATCAGGTGCAGGGAGAAGGAGGAGCGGGGGGAGGAAAAGGAGGAAGAAAGAGAAGAGCTAGAGAGAGGACACAGGGCAAAGGTAACTGCCGCCAACTCTGAGAACCTGAATTCAATCCCTGGGCCCCACATGGTGGAAGGAGAGAACAGATTCAGGTTGTCCTTTGACCTCCATCTATGGCTGTGGCATGTGTACACATATACACAAGTGCACACACACATATAAATACATAAATGTAATTTTAAAAGTAAAAGACACCCATGGCTCAGAGACCATTGTGGAAGAGGGGGTGGAAACACTGTAAGAGCCAGAGCTGGTGGAAGACCACAAGAAGAGAGTGTTTCAAACAGCTGGGCAGTTACTCATCTGATCTTACAGCCATGGAAACAGCATGCACAAGAACCATGCAAGTTCAAGCCAGACAAAATCCCAGCATAGAAGTCGGAAGTGGGTGAGAAGCCCCAACCTTAGCTGAGGAACTATTGGCAATGGATAACTGATGGGAGAGGGAGAGTTGGTTTTCTCTAAGGATGTGATATGAGATAGGTTAACCAGGCTCCAGTGGTTAGACTCACACTGAAGACTCACACTGAAGGACATTTGGAAGCACAAACTTGGCTTGATAGGCCTTAACATATATGACAGAGTACATGAAATCCAGCAGGAGTCTAGGAGGGGTGTGGATAGGGAGGAGCTCTAAATATGATTAAAATATATTGCATGAAATTCACAAAAATTCAATTTAAAAAATTAAAAAAAAACACAAGAAGACGAAGAAAGGAGGAGGAAGAGGGTGAAGAAAATGAGTCTCAGAAGAGACTGTAATTTGAATCAAATTATCTAAACTCTTCAAAGTCTCCATGCCCTCCTCCCAAAATAGGAATAAAACTGCAATGTACCTCCTAAGCCTGTCATTACAAACCTACCAGAGGACAGTGAGACATAGCACAGCCTGGCTGCCGTCACCATCACCACGTACGTTGTTGTGTCCATAACCGATGCTGCTGTGGATCATCGCTTTCCATGAGCCCTTGGGCACGCAGTCAACACTCCAATTCTCCTCATTCAGATGTGAGGAGTGAGAAGGAGAGCTGGAGACCCTGAGGAGACCCTCCTGGCATCTGTGAACCCTGTTTTTAACATGAGGTAACTATTAAAGCATGGAATCGAGAGAGAGAGAGAGAGAGAGAGAGAGAGAGAGAGAGAGTGAGAGAGAGAGAGAGAATGAGATTTCTGTCCACCTCCTGCACTCTGCCCACTACAATCTTCCCCATCAGTTGTAAACAATAACAATCAATCCACGGCACCAGGCTATGCACCCACAGCCACCCTATGAGGCATTTTCTCATTTTTCCAAGCCTGCAGATACTGGAGCTTGAAGAGGATAGGTAAGAAGTAAGCTCACAGCCAGAATTAAACCTGACCGGCCTGGCTCCAAGCCCAAGTTCAGTTCATTGACCGTGGGCTTGAGGATTTGGGGTCAGGACACACAGGCTCCCTGTCATTGGCATACCTCTCTATTTCACCCACAGTGACGAGCTGTGAGGAAGAACAGGAAGAGAACTGTGCTTAGCAAACTGAACTCAGAGAAGAAAGTCTCTCACACAAAAACAGTAGCTGGATTTGCTCTGATTAATTAGAAAATTGCATTTATATAACCCTTTAATCTGTATTTATGTGTTGTAAAGATGCAGCGAGCTGGGCAGGGAATTACACCCAGATTAGCCTTGATCTGTAAGCAGCCTGGATGGGAGCTGCTTTCTGGGATGAAAGAAGAGACTCAAAAGGATTTGGGGCAGGGACCCCTGGTGAGGATCCTTTCCTCCCACAATGCCTTGGACCCAGGCCGCTTGGGTCTTGAAGCGCTACCCAGCAACCTTCACATGGCCTCCCTTCAAAGGACAGCTGAGAATACCCAAAGAACTTATTTCCAGCTGAGTGTGGCCTCTGGTTTCCTAAACAAGATTGGTTTTATTCTTCTTAACATGTGTTCAGTAAGATTAAAGTTTCCATCAACTGCACAGCTTAGCGTGGGGTTTTTTGGGAAGAGGCTCATGTCCCCATGAGAGGGGAAGTAGGAAAGCAGGAGGGGGCAGGGCCCCAAATCCTGTTTATTGAATAAAAAAGCCCTTAATGGTTAAAGGGAATTGAAGTAGAGATTACAGTGCTTCGTGATATCCAGGGGGAGGGTGTTTAATCACAATAAATCATTGTAAGGTATTCCAATGATGAATGTTGCTCTTTCGTGTTGGGGTGTGTGTGTGTGTGTGTGTGTGTGTGTGTGTGTGTGTGTGTGTGTGTAATCCCCAGGGAACTTCCTGTCTCAACCTCCCCAGTACTTGGATTCTAGACACAAGCAGTTCCCAGGTTTTTATATGAATGCTAAGCATCAAACTCAGGTCCTCTTGTTTGTGAAATAAGCACTTTACCAACTGAACCATCTCCCTAGCCCTTCCTTCCTTCCGTCCTTCCTTCCTTCCTTCCTTCCTTCCTTCCTTCCTTCCTTCCTTCCTTCCATTTTTAAAGTTGGACAACACATTGACAGAGATGTGGCTGCGGGGTGTAGGTCAGCTCTGTCCTTTAGCGTGGTACACAGCCTCACTCTGAGGTGTGGACTTGAGGAACAATACTGGGTTCAGGCTGCCAGAGGGGGCAGGTAATCCAGGTTGAGTTTCTTGGGGAAGAAGACAGTGTGGCTGGAATTTGGACAGGAGCTGCCAATGATTCTCCCTGTTGACATGAAGTTCAGTTACACTGAGTCTGGTGCAGTTGTGAGTGTGGGCTTGGACTAGGCTATTACCTGAGCCATCTCTCATCTACTGTGATGAAGGGAACTGACTGGAGAAGGAAGGGATTGATTGTAGCGCTATGGTTTTGCTTTTAGGAACACCAAAGACAACAGCGTTTTCCAGGGCTTTCCCATGTTCTTTGGGATAGCGTGTTATAGTATGGGTTCTCCGGGCAGTCTGCTAGCAGAAACTCACCCTGGCTGTATCACTCATAAGCCAACCAGCCTAACCGTTCTTTGCTCTGTTTTCCTTCCCTGTAGTATTAGAATGATGGTACCAGTGTGTACACCACAGAGCTGGCTTGAGAACAAGAGGAGTAAATTCACACCATGTCGGCAGCAAAGAGTCTGGGCCAGGTGAGTCCTCCACTGTAGCAGCCTGTGATCTCACTCCCGGCAGCCAGCCACCAGGCCACCCTCTGGTGAGACTCATTGTACCTGAACAGCTCCTGGCTTGGTCCTCCATTTGCTCTGTGCCTGGCCATGCTCTTGGACCCATGCCAGGCTTGGAAAATAGGTGTTGAATAAATGGCTATCTGCCCCCCGCAGTCAATGAGCTGTACCCACTGCTACTCAGAGTTCTTTCAACTCCACTCTATCTTGGCTGGCTCTCAGTGAAGGTTATCCCCATGGCCACCATGCCCAGCACACTAATGTGCCAGTTCTCTCTCCTTGAGTATTTTGCCAGAAAAGTGTGCATTTTCTGTTTTCCAAGGGCCTCATGACACTTCCAAATTGTTAAAGCCCCTGAACTCTCATGGAGCTGGAGAGAATTTCTTGGTAGATGTGGGCAATCTGATGCTACAAAAGAGCCCAAGAACCCAAGATGGAGTATGAGCCTTCTAGAAGTTTCACTTCACTCACCTGCTGGACCTCTTGTCCCCTTTTGAAATCAGGCCATGATATTAGGGCACTCATTCCCACAATGTGTTCAGTGGAACACTAGTCCCTCAGAATGCTATAAGGTGAGAGAAGTCTACCTGAAAAACACTGAGCCCCCATCCTCCTGTTTCCAAAAATTTAAGCTAATCCTGTGGGGCCTGGGGAGTGTGGCTATTACAAGGCTGGGCATGAATGATGCTTACCCGTGTATGAAAGGCCCTGGGTGGTCCTTCGGCTTGGGAACAGGGTTGTTCAAGTTCACCTCACACACAGATTTCTAAGAGTTCTACTAACACAGCCTGGTTGCCATGTAAGCCTTCTTCTGGCCTCTTATGGCACTGGATATGAGAGATGTGGCTCTGATCCTCCCTACTTCCAACACACACCTCCTTCCTCCTTCCCCCCAAAAATCGAGACACATGTAAGACAGCCATCTCAAGAAATGGCTTGCAGTCCTGGTTTCTTGGTCTTAGGGAGAAAGAGGAGAAACGGAAGTCACAACCACATGACTAGACTTCTAGAAAAAGAAATCATGGCCCCTTGACCTATGCAGCTGGGACAGAGGTGAGGGAGCAGGGGTCCAAGGAAGACTCAGGAAACCCAGCATGAGTCCCTGCCAAAATAAATAAATCAGAGGTCACCCTGCAAAGCAGGTTGTATTGCATTATTTGAACAAGGCTGCTAGACATCTGGTTGTTTCTATGAGCCCCCATCCCTCCTGTTTCCATAAATTTAAGCTAATCCTGTGGGGTCTGGGATCATAAGAATAATCCTCACATCTGTGTGGGCTTTGCAGCTTTCGAAAGCTCATTCATGGAATTATCTCATTAGTTCCACTTGATGCCTAGGGGAGGGACTCATTATCATTAACAGATAGGATGTTGAAACCTAGAGAAAGAAAATGACTTTCTCAAGGTCACACCACAAGCCAGAGGAGAACTGATATAAATGCACAATTCTCCTGACACACAGCCTAGGACTGTCCCATGAGAACAGTGCTGTCTTATTAAGAATGCATCAAGACTTGGAAATGAACCCCCTTGTCACAGCCCCAAAGCCCAGGACTGTACCTAGCCTGGAAAAGTCATGTGTCCCTCTCCTTGAAACTGTGTAAATGAGATGTGGACAGAAAGCTATGATGGAAGATCATTACCTCCACTGTCAGGCTGCCCAAGTTCAAATCCACATTTAGCTTCTTGGTCACCAGACTTCAGACAACATGGTCAGCCCTCTGCCTGGGCTCCTCGCCCCTGAAGTGAATGATTATTCTATGGAGCATCACCACTTCCTGATATACTCATCTCTCCTTCTAACAACAACTCCCCATCTTTGGAACCAACTCCAGTCATGAGGCTCAGAATGTATCTTTCTACTTGCCATAGTTACCTTCAGTTTGTCAACCCAACACTTGGGAAGAGACTGGTGTATGGGCTTGTTTGCGGGGATATTTTCTTGATTACTAATTGTTGTAGGAGCCCACTGTGGGTGGTGCCATCCTTAGGCAGGGAGGCCTGGGCTGTATAAGAAAGATAACTGAGCAAGACAGGGGAAGCAAACCAATTCCTGCCTCTAGGCTCCTGCCTTGAGCTGCTGCCCTGGCTTCCCTCAGTAATGGACTGTAACCTGAAAGCCAAATAAACCCTTCCCTTCCCCACGTTGGGTTTGGTCATGGTGTCTATCAGAATAACAGCAAACAAGCTAGAACACCACCCCAGCACCTCCATCTGCCTGTTGCAGGAGCAGGTACAGGACCCCACAAAGTCAGGGACCTTCCCTAAGACTCCCAGAGATCAAAGAAGAGTGCTTCCTTGCTGGGGGTGAAGCTGAGCAGATATGACCTTAAGTTCATGGGGAGAGGTGATTTGAGACATGGAGCTGGTGTACAGAAAGAGGCAGAGGGGAGATAGATGGCAAGAGTTCTAGAAAATGTAGGCCCTAGGGTACAGTCACCCTGGGAGGAATGCCCTTCCTGGGGGGGTGGGTCACGAGAGCCTGTAAACTCCATGGTGGCTCCCAGATCCAAACTGTAGGGCCCAGCAAATGAGAATTATCAACCTTAATGATTACTTTGAGGATTCTGCAAGGAAAATAGGAGGTGACCCAGGAGATACCTTGAATAGCACTTGTATAAGGAGTAAAAGCCTGAGTCCCTTTGGCCTTCACAGAGTCTCAGAACCCCAAACTCAGTTAGGTAGAAAGACTGGGGCCCAGGCCTTGCATAGGGCATGAGGATGAGAGTATCTACTTCTTGCACTTGAATGGAGAATTCTAAGGGTGTGAACCTCGTTAGAAAGAGCAGAAAGCAGGGCTCAGGGGCCCAGGCTCTGGGACTGGTGCTGTCTCAGCTTCTCCTTGTTCTGGGTTTCACACCAGGTGTACGTGTGCATGTTCGTGTTATATATACATACATATGTGTGCAGGTGCACATGCTCATGCATGCATACACATGGAAGCCAGAGAAAGACATCAGGTGTGCTGCTCCATCAGTTTTTTCCTTATACTCCTGAGACAGGGCTTCTCGCCTGGAACTAGGCTGGCAGCCGGCAAACCCCAGCGATCCTCCCATCTCTATTCCCACACTGCTGGGTCTCAGGCACGAATGACCATGGCTAGTTTTTTACATGAGTGCTGGAGATGCAAACTCATGGCCCTGTGCTTGTGCCGAAAGGGCTTTTACCCATTCAACCATCTTCCCAGCCTTGATTGTCATGCTTTGAGAATACAGGGATGTAGTGGAAGCCGATGCTGAAGAATGCACTGGCTAATGGGAAAGGACCTGCGTTTGCTTCTCTTAGAAGAGTTTGTGAAGATCAAGCAAGATGCTATAACATGTATGTAAGAAAGAGTGCTTTAAAGTCACCATCTGAAACCCAGAGATTATGGTTATTGTGAAATTACACATTTGAAATTCCCTATACAAGAGCCTGCCTTTCCCCAGGGAAACGATAGCCAGACCGTGAGCAGGGGCTGAGAAAGACCGCTCAGAAGCCGAACCGGGGCCCGAAGGGGAAGCTCACTGCTGTGATATCAGTACTTGTAAAGCTGAGGCAAGAGGATCACAAGTTTGAGGCTAGCCTGGGCTATGTAGTGAGCCCCTGTCTTGGAAGAAAGGAAAGGAGGGAGGGAGGGGAAAGAAAGGGAGGGGAGGGAAAGGGGGGAGAAAGGAAGGGAAGATGAAGGGAAAGGAAAGAGGAAGAAGAGAAAGAAAAGGGAAAAGAAAAGACCAAAGTAATTCAGGGCCATCTCCCAGTGAGTCCTGCTCGCTAAGATGACAACCCAGTGCCCTGTCTCTCCCGCCTTTACCCACGAGCCTTCAGTTATATGCATTTGAGGAATTCAAGTTGACTAATCAACTGTCCCACATTGCCGTGGACATGAACCTAACCCCCATAGGCTCACCACACTATATTATCCCTAGTATACGAGAGAAACAACTGGGGTGGACAGGGTGCACCGCTTCACATCCCAGGATGACCTTCCATCCATCTGCCTTGGGCTGAGGCCTTCCTGCGTTAACAGGTATGTAGCAAGGCTCCCTAACTCCCTCACCAGAGCCGTGTTCCTTTACATATCTGTCTCATCTGCTCTCAGGGCTACTGTCTCCACTCTCACCTCAGGGCCTGGCATGTGTAACTTGGTTCAAACACACCACCAGCCTGTGCCTCTGTCCATGGTTCTGAAACACTTTATTTTAATTTTACATTTTTTATTCTAGGGGAAACGCTTATCCGGGTATTAATTCAACAAATAGCTTTAGAGGGTAGCCCTAGATATACAGTGGCTCAAGACTTAATGACTCAAAATAAAAATATTTATTATTTTATTATTTCTTATAGTTTTGTGTGTTTGACAGACTGGTGTGTGCTCAACTGGTGGCTTGGCTTGGCCTGAATGGTCTAGAATGGTCTCACTCGTATGTCCAGTGATTGGTTGACAATCCACGGGCTGGGGCAGTTCTGTTACCATCCCTGAAGTCTTTCTGCATGTTATCTTGAGCTAATTTGCATGCAGGACATGAGATTCTAGACTTGCAAGAGAGAGCAAACTTGCAGGTTCTTCTCTTTTTAAACAAATTTTTTTGTATTTTATTAATTTACTTTGGTGTATGTGTGTGGGGGGGCACATGCATGGGCACACACATGCCTTGGCATGTGTGTGAAGGTTAGAGGACAACTTGTGGAAGTCAGTTCTCTTTTTCCACTATGTAGATCTCATCAAGCTTTGTGGTAAGGATCTTTATCCACCGAGCCATCCACTGACCCTCATAAGTTCTTTTCTTAAGTCTACAATATATTTTCCAATGTACCATTGTTTAAAGCTCATCACGTAAATGAGCCTTGACTCAGTGTGGGAGGATCCTACAGACATGTAGAGAGATGGATGCAACTATTTTTAAAACATTTATCCAGTTATCCTGTCTCCCCAAATCACCATAGGCTGCAAATAATGAGACGCCCCTCTGCTAACCTGGGGGCGGAGCACTGCTTTCCTGGAACTGTTCGAGCACAGAGTTCACTTGGCCTCTGACAAAATCACTTTTATAATTGCATCAGGAATGATCAAAAGTCTCCCAGTGTCCAGGCTGCACTTCCAGCTCTTGCTGAATCAGAGAACTTTTTTATTTTTCATTTCTAAATAAGCAAAACCTCTTCTGAATTGCAGGCCTTCTCCACAGGCTTCAGCGGCAATCTTTTTCAGTTGTGCATGGCTGAGCAATAAATCTCCAGTTACGTTCTTGGATGAACACAGAAGCGTTCTAGCATAGAATTCCCTGCTTCCCAACTTCCGGGAAAGGAAGATATCTTAGTGCCCTCTGGGGGGCCAGAGCCCTGTGAATGTCCTCATTTAATACTGTGCCCCTCTGGGAGTGTTGTCTTCTGTGTTTCATGGAAGAAAGAGGCTGATATGGGAAAAATTTTGTCTGATGTCACAGAAGCAGCAATTTATATATCAAGAATTTAAACTCAGATGTTCAGGGCTGGTGAGAGGGCTCAGTGGCTAAAAGTACTTGCTGCCAAGCCTAATGCTCTGAGTTCGATCCCCAAAACCCACATGGGTCAAAGAAGAGAAATGACTCCTGCAAGTTGTTCTCTCTGACTTCCATACACGTACCATGGCACATGCACAACCCCCCACCTACACACACACACACACACACACACACACACACACACACACACTTACGGATGGAGGAGGGTGTCTAAATTTGATTAATATCTGTTATGTAGAAGGTACAAAACTCACCACACGCACAAATAAGTAAATATTTTTAAAACTCTTTTTTAAGCTCAGATGTAAAAATGTAAAGTCAGAGTTCTTTCCATATAACCCATCACTGTAGGACTGAAGAACATTCAGACCCAGGGCCTAAGCTTAGGACTTTGATCCCAGCTCTGTTCTGAGCTCCTGTGTCAAATTCAGATGTTAACTTGTTTGCTGTGTGTGTGTGTGTGTGTGTGTGTGTATTTGTGTGTGTCTCTATGTTTGTGGGGAGTGTCTGTGTGTTCCTGAGGGTTCACATGTGTATGTTCATGTTTTTATGGATGTGTTTGTGAGTAGGGACACACATGGGAGGTACACATGCACATTTGCGTGCATGCTAAACTAGACCACTGACCATCTTGTATGTCGCCCCCACCTTGTTTTTTTGAGACAGGATCTCTCCCCAACCTGGAATTTACAAAGTAGGCTAGGCTGGCTGGCCAGTGAGCCCCAGGGATCTGCCTGTCTCTGCCTCCCCAGTGCTGGGGTTACAAGCATACACTATCACACCTGGCTTTTTTATGTAGCTTTTAGGGATTGAAGTAAGGTCCTTGTTCTTGCACAGTTAACACTTTATTGAGTGTCTCCCCAGTCCTATACATGCTTATTTTATGTTTAAATATCTAGAGAAAATAACTAGGATGACAACTATCATCACATTAGTAATAGCAAAGAAATAATGACTTTTGGATTTTTTTTGCTTTATTTTTTATACTTAACATGTTAAAATTTTTAATCAATTTATTAAATCTTATTGTATATAATTTATAATATGAAGAGGGAGCAGAATTCCAGTGTTAGGCAATACTTTGAAGGTTGCCAGGGCCCAGAGAGAGAAACCAATTTATGATTGACACATAACTAACAATGAGCATATCCAGCCAAACCTAGGCCTCCCAATGCCCAGCCCAAGTCAGTTTGGGTCATGAGCACAAACTATTCAGCAAGCGTCAAAGTCATGTAAGCCTGAAGGTTGAAGATTGAAGATAGAAGACAGAGGAAATAGCTCTGGTTGGCATGTAGAGACTGGCATTTGGTCCTGGTCGGCCACCTACCTGTCACTTAGGTTTTTCTGAGCCTCATTTTCAGCATCTGTGTAATGGGATGAATGTCAGTCACTTCTCAGGGTTTTTCTGTTTTAAATGAGATAGGCAAGCCACAAACTATGAACTGGTCCAGCTTCCATTATTCAATCTCCTCTGAAAACCAGAAATTGTAAAGCACACCTCACTTCATTGTTTGGGAATTAAAGTAATAAAATGCACACCACACACCTGACATACTTGTATAGACATGCTGGGGACTGGGGAGATAGTTCAGGTGGTAAAGTGATTGCAAAGTAAGAACCTGAGTTTAGGTGCTGGAGAGATGACTTAGCAGTTAGGATCACTGACTGCTCTTGCAAAGGACCCAGGTTCAATTCCCAGCACCCACATGGCAGCTAACAACCATCCGTAACTCCAGTTCTGGGGATCTGATGCCCTCTTCTGACCTCCTTGGACATTGCATGACACGGGTGTACTCACATACATGTAGGCAATACATTCATAACAAAAAATAATAATAATACAAAAAGAACCTGAGTTTAAATCCCCAGCACCCACATAAAAAAGCCAGCCTAGTGGTATGTGCTTGTAAGCCCAGCAAGTGGAGACAGGTGAATCCCCGGGGCTCCTTGGCCAGGCAGCCAAGTTGAATTGGTGAGCTCAAGGCCAATGAGAGACCCTGTCTTGTGAAAACAAGATGAATGATGCCCTTAGTAATAACACTTGAGGTTGGCCTCTAGTCTTCACACACATACACACCCATGTTTGTACCCCTAACCCATATGTGCACCCACACATACACACCAAAAACCCCCAATATTCATTATTATCTTCTAGATAACCATTTACTAAATTCAGTTTCCAAGATCTAGTAACAAGAAATAAATAAAGAAAAAATATATATACTTGGCTGAGCCTGTGCTAGCTCGCCATCATGTTAACGTGCCAAAGTTCCTGTGACCTGGGCGTCCGGCCCCTCCTGACCTCATCTCCTTGAAGCAGATGCAAATTCCTCATTGCTCTAAGCTGGACTTCTAACAAAGTCCAGGGGATACACACATGTGATCCTCCCAGGGGAAGAGGTACAGACACATTTGAGGTCTAGAACCAGATAAGCACAGGCCCAAATCCTGAGTTAACACCTGGATGTGTTGTGACCTTCATCTCCCTTCTGCAAGTACCAGGGAGATTGCCTTGAACTACGTCCAGGATGACCCAAACTGCTGGGTGGCTGTTGTGAACTGTCAGCCGCCGGATTGAAGGAAAAAGCTCCTGGGCTCATAAATGCCAGAGGCTTGACTCCACATTCAACTGGCTGCAGATTCTCTCTCCAGAAAATAGGGACAATGGTGAGCTATTATCTGTTTATTTGTTTGTGTTTATACATGTGGGTGTGGAGGTCAGAGACAACTTGCAGGAGTTAGTTCTCTCCTTCTGTCATGTGGGTCCCAGTGACTGAACCTCAGCAGTCAGTGCATTTACCCACTGAGCCATCTCACCAGCCGCATAAGGGTGACCTATCAAAGTGAGCAGTGAGCCGCTGTGCCCAGCAGTCCAGTATACCCAGCTTCTCCCTTGTCCTGCACTCGGGTGGTACTTTGTCCATCATGTCCTCAGCCTTGAAATGGAGTGCTCAGCAACAGCCTCAGTACCCCCTTCTTCAGTTTACAACCCCCTACCCCCGCCCCCGAGACACGGCCTACTTATTAGAGCTTGCAACCCCTGGGGAAAACAAGACAGGGTCACTGGTAACCACAATGAGTCAGAGGATGGCGTGTCATTCTGACTGTGAGCATGGCAGGCAATCAGACATGGGAAAGTCCGGAACAGTCCAGCAGGCCAGCGCCCTGGGCTGCATCCCTCTGCAAGAGTTTGCCCCAGGCTGCAAACTGAGCCAGAGCAAATTCTGATCAGACTCCCAACTGCTGTGTCTTTCTGTGTCCAGGCCTTTGAACTAAAGAGATGGGGAGTGAGAGGACAGGAGGGATGTCATAGTTTTCTAACCCCTGAGGCTGTGCCCAGGGACATCAAAAGTTCTGAATGGATGAACTAAATATAAAGTAAAAGAATATTTGAGAGAAAAGCATAAATTGCAAGTATCTCGGTTTCTTCTTATAAGGAGACTTTACTATTTTTTTACATTTATTTTGTGTCCATGTAGGGAGGTGCACACATACCATGGTGCACACTATATGTGCATGGTGTGGATGCACATGTGCCATGGTGTGTAAGTAGAGATCAGAGGACAATGGGATTCTGCGCTCTCTTTCTACCTTTACATGGATCCTGGGGATTGAACTCAGGTCCTCGGGCTTGGCAGCAAGCACTTTTACCCACTGAGCCATCTCACTGACCCAGGAACCTTTGCTTTTAGACTTGAGCATCAATCTTGCACATCCCCTTGCACACTGACCGGCGGCTTTGCTGTCTCATTTCTACGGAAGCACCTGCCTGTCCCTAGGGCGGGAGCACTGGCTGACCCAGGGCCCCTGGTTACTGCTGTGGATCCCCTGGGAGCCTGGTAGAAGTACAGAACCTCAGACCTGGCCCCAGACCTGCCAAGTGAGAATTTGCATGTAGCCTGGTCCCAGGTGTTTCCGGTGCTCATGCGTCTGAGAAGCTCCGAGGAATAAAGGTCACCCTGTGTGGGGTGTGCTCATCCTGGCTGGGAGGGGACCTGTACCTAATGTTACGTGACATCAGAGTAAACATTCGCTATTTTAATAGGTTTCTAACTTTAAGAATGCATCATTCACAGAAATGATAGCTCGACATAGGTTAGTGCTTTTAATTATTCATTTATTCACTTTGTGTGTATACATATTCATGTGTGTGCAGGTCCACGTGTGTGTACATGAGCATGGGGCCAGAAGACAGCCTTGGCTGTCATTCCTCAGGGGCCATCCACCTTGTTTGTTGAGACAGGGTTTCTCATTGACCCAGAATTTGATGGCAAGTCCCAGGTGTCCTGTCTCCTCCTCCTCAGTGCTGAGATCCCAGCAGCATTGGGTTCTGTCTGCCTTTTCTTCACAGGAATTCTTAAGATCAAACACAGGCACAGCAAGCACTTTACTAACTAAGCCATTTCCCCAGCCAAGATTGATGCTTTCTTAAAGGCTTATTGTTTATTATTGTTATTATTAATTTTGAGAAAGAGAGAGAAGAGAGAGAGAGAGAGAGAGAGAGAGAGAGAGAGAGAGAGAGAGAGAGATCCTGCATTCCACAGTGTAAATGTGGAGGTCAGGAGTCTGTTCTCCCCTTCCACCTTGGGGTTCCCAGAGTAGGTTGTCAGGCTCACACAGCCCAAGATGGGTGCTTTTAAAAACAGGGTTGATTTAAAGAAAACAAGTTCCTAACAGCTGGAATACTCAGACTGGGATCAAATGGGGATGACCAGAAGTGCTGCTCTAGGGCAAGCCCCCGAGGCCAGGCAGGGAGGGCATGAAGATGGGGCAGGACAGGAGTCCACCCCATCCAGGTTCCCTTATGCACTTCCTGGCTATGAACCTGAGTGGAAGTAGGAGCCCTGGCCACAGTAGGACTGAAACAACTGTAGGTGACAGGATGCAGATCACACTGGAAATGGCCGCTGCTACACACCTAGGGTGTGTGGCCAATGGAGGCCACAGCGGTCATCGGAGCTGAGTGTCCTCTCCACCGGGAGCTATGGGCCCCCCGCTCTTCCCTGGTGATCACGGGTGCAGGCTGAGAAGGTGGGTGTTTTTGCATGTGTCATGGCGGTTTCTCAAGCAGACGATCTGCTGATGTCAGAAAGAGCATTATCTTCCCACTTGCCTCGCAGGACTTTGACTCTGATATTTAGGATGAGGAAGTTCTCCTTTACAAAAACAAAGAAACGAAGTCCTTTACGTTGTTTTCGGTCTGCTTAAGTTCTTCTCAACTGTGCTCCAACTACCCGGGATTCGGTGTTTTATATCTGTCTTCTCTGCCACTTTTTCCTCAACACAGAACAGAGTTATAAATTGTTCTAGAGTCCCCATTTCCTTTGCTTCTCTCCTAGCTCCTAATTGGTATGGCCTCAGTCTAGCTTCCCAGCCAACCTCCCACTGTCTCTCTCTCTCTCTCTCTCTCTCCCTCTCTCTCTCTCTCTCTCTCTCTCTCTCTCTGTATGTACATGAAGTGTTCTCTCTCTCTCTCCATATATATATATATATATATATATATATATATATCCCTTCCTCCCTCCCTCTCGCCCTCCCTTCCTCCCATCTGTTATGTCTTATTTATTCATTATTTTGTGTGCCTTAGCGGAAGGCATATGCCACGGCCTATGGAGGTCAGAGGACAACTTTCAGGAGTCAAGTCCCTCCTTCTACCATGTGGGTCCCAGGAATCAAACTCAGGTTGTCAGTCTTGGCAGCAGGTGACTCTACCTGATGAGCCATCTCTCCAGCCCCCACTGCTGCCCTCAGTGTTCCAGCTGAAGTACTCCACAAACTAACTGTGGCCATACTGCTCCTGCCCTCCGAGACCTCCCCCCTAGCATTTCACAGGAAGCTAGAGTTCCCTCTGCACTGTGGAAATCCTTCTCCTTCAAGGCCTCATTTTGACGTCTTCATTTGGAAGAAGTCCTTTATGAATTGTCTCTAAGCCCTGCCTGGAACTCCCATTTTCTACCTCTATCCTGTGATGGGGTTTACAGCACACCTTGAATCGCAAGGCTGCGGGAAAGAGACCTGCTCCAGGCTGCCCAGCCTCCAGGCCCAGAGCCTGAATCATGGAAACCCCACCAGTTTGGAAGACTTTTGGTCCTGGAAAGTCCTGTACTAAGCAGGAATGCTAGGCAGGAATGCTGGTCTTGTTACTTAACTAATTTGCACACCTGAAAAATGGGAATAAAACTTAATCTCTCCTTCACAAAGAAAGTAAGAAACTGGACCAAATCCGTGTTGCAGTGTGCTTAGCCACTGCTTGTAGTAGTAAGTTGATTGTGTATCTCTGTCTCAGCTCCTACTAGTGTTCTGTAAAAGCAGTAAACATTATTTGGATGGAAAGAGAAGCTTATAGAGCTTAGAGAGATGGCAAGCCCTCGGGATATGGCTGGTCCATCTTATCCACCTGCCTGCTGGTCCCTCTGCCATGCACCCCCCCCTTCTGATTGATGCCCCAAGGGAGTAGTACACACAACACCTGCCTGAAGCTCTTCCTGCCCTTCACCCTGAATCTTCGGGAAAGATTGTAGGCGTTTCAGTGGTCTCCTTTGAGTTAAGAAACAATGATCTGGCCCAAGCTCTCATTTGGGGGCCAGAGATTCTAGGCCCCTTGAGTAGAAGAGGTATTTACCCACACCACAAAGATCCCTGAGCCTGGGTCTCTGCACTCAGAATGTGCCCTGCAGCTTCCAAGCTCGCACAGGCTCCACTGCCAAGTCACTGCCTCCCTGTTCTTCCTTTTTTCAAAGGACAGTGACTCTTTTCCTCATCCAGATTGTCCATGATGCTAGTACCTGCAGAAGAAAAGCCAAGTGCCCAGCCTTCCTGCCCTGGAAGAGTAGGGGGAGACTCGGACGATTGAGGAAGCTCTCTGAGGGCTGGCCAAGGAAGCTGACCCCAGCAGGCAAGTGTGATCCTCTTTTCCAAAAGACCAAACCAGCCAGTCTCTTTGCTCAGTTCGGTGTGCAGGTGACCCTCTGGGAATGAGCTGGGTGTTTCCCTCCTGGGGTGGTGGGGCAGCTGAGAAACTGCACAAGTGACAGACAGTTCAGAGTTCAGAGTTAGAGCCAGGGCATAATGGCCTGAGTCAGACCAGAGCATAGGACATCAGAGGGGTTGACCTGAGCCACTTCCTAAGGGAGCTGTCTGGAAGAGTCAGGGGCAAGCCAGGTTACAGCCAGAACACCCTAGAGGCTGGCTTTCTCACTATATATCCATTCCTCCAGACCCTAGGGCGCCTATTCTCCTGGGATGCTTTTACCTCATTCTGCCTTCACTACCAGAGTCAAGGCCACAGATTCAGTCTAAGTCATCAATCACTCAGCTTCTTTGGAAAGACAGGAACCTGGTCTAACATGGGAGTGAGCCTTGAGCCTAGTAGGGTCATCCTCTTATCCAACTCCAGATCAGAGCCCTGAGTGACCCAGGGAGAGATGGAACAAGGGAGTGGTAGAGGGACAGCACCCTCTTGTAGTCCTAGTCCTGGGAAATGATGCCCAGGCAGGGATCCTGTCCAGGGCTAAGGCTAGGTGTAAAAGGTGGGGCTGGTTCCAAGTAAAACCAGGAGGCCTCCCTCTGCGAGAGACTGTGGAGGGGCATTTCCTTTCTTTCTTGTTATTTTCTCTTTTTTTCTGTTTCATTGAGATAGAGTCTCTCTGCGACTGGATTAAAACTCACTTGGTCCTTTTTCCTCAGCCTCCCAAGCTTTAGGATGACAGACATGTACCGCCACTCCTAGCTTGGGTAAATTTTCTTCTACCCCAGTCAACCATCTGGAATTTTTGCAAAGCCCAAGGGATGGCCTTTGGAGTCCAGAATCTGGAGACAGGTTAAGGTCAGAGCTGTCAGCTCACCCTGTCCCAGCAGGCTCAGACAGTGGACTATAGTGCTTCGGTACAGCTGTGAGCCAGACCCTGTGAATAGAAACCAGATCGCAAGGACAGGCTCTTCCACAGCTGCAGGGACCTCATTGACAGTGTGAACTGATGGAAAGAAGCCATAGCTACACTGAACCTTCTGCTAGGCCGATTACCTCCTTAGAACTTCAATGCCTGTGGAGAGTTGGAATGTTACACAGAGCCGAGTTATCTTGGGTTATCTTAGCCCCTAGATAGCTGTTTATTGCCCACCTCTGTGTCACCTAATGGCCTCGTGACTATTAGGTGAATGCTCTGGGAATGTACAAATTGACCTCTAGTTGCTGCCAGCTGGAAAGTGAAGAAGGCCTTCAGATAGCAAGTCCAACAACAGAGACACTGTAACCCACCTGCCTGATACTCCCACCAATGTGTTAGAAGTGTCTTGATTTATGACTTTGTTTTGTTACTATTTTTTTAAAACTTTATAAAACTGTTACCACATTGGAGTATTTTGGGGGAGGCAATATAAATCTGTGTTTCCTGGGCCATGATCACTCAAATTTGACTCCACAATAAACTGTAATCCCCTTTGAAGTAAGAATTTTGTGTTAACAGCAGAATGTTTGATTTTAGTTAGTGTAGGAGATGGGCTTTAATGGTCCTAGCAGTAGACACACACACACACACACACACACACACACACACACTCACATACACACATACATCAGAATGCACACACTCATTTACACACACATGTTCATATACACATGCATACATATTCACATACATGTTCATGAACACACTCATACACATTCATTTACATACTTCCACACATATGTTCATGAATACTCATTTTCATGCACATGTTCATACACACATGCACACACATGTTCACGTATAAACATGCACACATATTCCTGTACTCATTTACGCATGTTTGTGCCCACACATACCATATTTACATCCATTACCACCTGACTTTACAGCAGCTCTCAGCTGCTCTGGAGAATAGTTCCTCACCCTAAGCTTGGCTTGGTTCGAGGCTGACTTTGGCCTGCAAAATGTTCAGACATGACAGGATTGTGTGTCATTTTCAAGGTCTGTGTCTCTGTTCCTGGCATGAGCAGACATATACATGTAGATGCCCATGCCTGCCTGCTGGAATGGGTTTGGAGGGTCAGAAGCTAATGGCCTCAAGTGCCCAGTGAGGAGGCCAGCCAACCTCAGACACCTGGGGAAACCTGCAGCGGCCTCCAGTTTGAGCCTTAAAGACCAGCATGTATTTCCCAAGAAGCTAAGAAGAGCGAATATGGGTACCACCTGGGTGAGGGATACAGCACTAGGCT
Organism: Nannospalax galili; assembly: GCF_000622305.1. Classification (NCBI taxonomy): domain Eukaryota; kingdom Metazoa; phylum Chordata; class Mammalia; order Rodentia; family Spalacidae; genus Nannospalax; species Nannospalax galili. Next base: position 10,425,461 of record NW_008341028.1, read on the forward strand.
GGAGAGATGGCACCCTGCCACACTGCCAGCTACAGCAGGATCCCAGACCCAGGCGGCTCACGAGTGTCTGTGCTGACCTGGAACCATGGCAGATCCTGTTCAACCTCCCAGAGCAGCCCTTGGTTCAACTCAAAATTAGACATCTTCCTATCGATCCCTTCTTGAGAGCCATCAGGCGCTGCTTCCTGTGTCAGCCAAGAGGAGGGAAGCAATTCATTTGCTGGGTCTGACTGTGGCTAAATGAAATCAAAGACAGGGGATGGGGCCCTTTGGCTGGGGAAGAAAAGAGTACCCAGGGCAGCTGCAGAGAAGCCCAGGCCCAGCCCAGAGAGGGTAGGGAAGGCAAGGAAGGAAGACAGACACTGAGATCCTCAAGGCTCTCCTCATTCTCCAGGTGGGGAAACTGAAGCCTGGAAAGAGGCAGCCATATGCTCAGATCACTAAGACCTTGAACTGGAATGAAGAAACCCAGACTTGACAGAGTGCTTCCGGTGTGCTAAGCAGTAACATACATTACCTAATGTAATCCTGCCCAAACTTAGAAGGTAGGAATTCTAATGCATTATATGAGATGCCCATTTTGAAGATGAGGAAACTGAGGCTCAGGGATTAAGTAAGCGGTTCGACAACATGAGCCTGTAGTGTATGGGGATGCTGGGACTAGAACTCTACCTAGTTCCTAATAACTGGGTCTTAATTACTGAGCAGCATCCCTCCCCCTCCCTGAGACAGAACCAAGTGGCCTGTTTCAGACTACAGCCCAACTTGCAGTCCCTCAGTACAGGAGAGGTCTCTTACATCTCCATCTCCATCTCCCCATGACTCTTTACTGCTATTTTTCTGTGGAGACAGGAGTGTCCATCATTTCTGGGCGAGTGTGTATATATCTCTGTCTACAGCTCTCTGAGTAACAGAGGAACAAAATTCCTCACTGAGTGGGTGGATGGATAGATGGATGGACAAATGATGGATGGATAGGAGGCTGCCTCAATCCACAAACAGCAGACTTGGTAATGAGTGAGCACATCCCAGGCAAAGCTTCTGTGGTGGCCAAGTCTCACAGAACCATTGATCTATACCCACCCCCTTCCATGCTCTCCCTCCCCAAGGCCTATGCATTCCATTTCTGTCTTAACCCAAAGTTCCTTCCTCAGGGCTTGATGGCTTGTATCCAGCTTTTCTTGTGATACGGATCTTTATCTACCCTGGGCTTGTAACTGACATTTAAATTACTCTGCAAACAACGAATCAATATTTATGGATTCCTGGACCCATGCATTTGCCAAACCCAGTGCCCTGAGTTTCTCCCAGGCCAAAGAGGGAGGAGGAATCAAGGTCAAGGCTCTGTCTAATTAGAAAGGGGATGCTGGGCATGCTTCAAGGCAAAGGTCGGGAGTTCCAGTGGAGCTGCCTGTCTCTAGACTGTCTAAGTGGGGCAAGGTGATTTCCCACTGGAAAGTCAGTCCATTTCACATCATTTGGTGGACATCACCCATGTGTACAGGATGGTACGCCAAGCCTGAATGAGCAACAGGGAGAAGATCAGAGCACCCTCCTTCAATGGTTCTCACACAAGAGGAAGGCAGAGGCACACACAGGTAGCTGCAAGCAGATTACACCAAGAGCTACAGAGATACCCAAAGCCAGTCCATGAGAGACAAAGAAGGTAGGAAATAATCCTAGTAAATGGAGCCTCCTGGAGGGCTCCCTGGAGGAGGAGGAGGTAACCAGGAGAGAAACATTCAGGGCCAGGGGCATACTGGGCAGGTTTAAGGGTAGCAGAAAATGCTTATGGGAAAACATTGTGGAATGTTAAACTGAGGCCTGGCCAGGGAGGCCCTGGATGCAAAGAACAAATGGCTTGTGCCTTTCCCTCTACAGACAAAAGGGAGCCCTGAAGGGCTTTGCTGTCCAGAACCTTCTAGAAGCAATAGGAGGTGGGGACTTACATTATAATAAGGGCAGAGTTAGACAAAGGGTCCCTCTGACACTGGGCCTCACCCCCAGAGCGCAGCTAGGCCATTTTCTTTCCCTCCATTTGTAAAGCACAGCTCTCACCTGCCTTGAGAAAAACAACAAACGAGAGACAGATGCTTCTGGGACCTCTTTGGTGCTGTGAATTACAACAGTGGCCTCCTTCCTAGAGGCCAAACCGTTTATCACTCTGGTGAATTAAAGCTCTGGTTCCAGAAAAAAAGACAAACAATCTCTTGTCTGAGCACCCACAATGACATGCCTTCTGAGGCATGGAGAGATCAGCCAACTGCCCTCCTCAGCACAGCTGCAGGGCAGGGAGCCTGGCTTCCCAAGGGTACCTGTCGTCACAGGGTATGAGTAGTCACCTGTAGGGGCAAACTCTCCCACCCCCACCCCTCAGCATGGGAGCTTGGTGCAAGATCCAAGGAGCTTACAGATCCTTCTGGGTGGAGATCTGGGGCTTGGGGGGACAAACTTCCCCAAAGGGTTGGTTTATCTATTAGGCACAGTAGATGGGTCTGGGGTCCACCTTGCATTTGGAGGTCTACAAAAATATTTTAATTCCTTTATAAAATCAGAAGAAGGAAATGATCTAACCCACTTTGGCATACGTGCACCTTCATGCTAATGCAGGTATAAATTGAAATGACACACATGAGAGCAGAGGAGATGATCCACTTGGTAAAGTACCTGCCAAAAAGTATGAGGACCTGAGTTCAGATCTCCAGCACCCATGTAAAAGCAGGTGTGGTGGTTCAGATCTGTAAACCCAAGGCTTGGGAGGCGGGAACAGGGGATCCCTGCAGTTCATTGGCCAGCAAGCCTAGCTGCATCCATGAGCTCTAAGTTCAGTGAAGGACCCTGTCTCAAAAAATGAAGTAGAGAGCAATAGAGAAAGATACCCAGAATTAGCCTGTGGTCTCCACATGCACACACATACATATGTACATTCGCCTATACACACATGTGCATATACCTACAGAAACATGTATGTATACTCTCATACACACATGCCACAAAATTATATATATTATACAGTTATACAGGTAGATGATAGATGATTGATGATAGATAGATAGATAGATAGATAGATAGATAGATAGAAGATAGATAGATAGAAGATAGATAGATAGATAGATAGAAGATAGATAGATAGATAGATAGATAGATAGATAGA